>NW_019525496.1:4047015-4128346 GCF_002814215.2 Seriola lalandi dorsalis
GCAGTGAAAAAAAAAAGAAGCTCTACTATCAGCACAGATCACATTTAATGAGTGAATGCCCTCTCTAGAGTAGAATCTAAATGAAAAATATGTTGTTTTGCAGTTTAGGTTTACGAATTAAACCTAAGAATTAAACCTTGAGTTTTTAGAGGTATCTAGGTGGGTTTGTAGGTTGTGGTAAAGCCGGTTCTGGATGCTATCAGAGTTTAGGCTGACGTTAGTGGCTTAAAACTAGCAAACTAAACAACTAAACAATTTTTACCTGGGGGTCTCCTGTTGCCTGTGACTGCTATTTACCCAAGGGTCTGTCTGGAAGGTGGGGAGTCAATCGTGGAGAGGAGTTTCAGAAGGTTTGAGGCCGTGTCTCTCACAGTGAAAAGTACCTCCACATAATTTACATTTGAAAATGATGTTCTGAATATTCACAATTTGTATAAAATATAGGGATGAATTTGATATTATATATGATTTTATGTGATGTGTTATATTGCCAGTCACTCATTAACTTTGTAGTTGTTCAAAACGAATGACTAAAAACTAAAATGTCCTTACTGTACATTCAGACAGTAAGGAATGTGCAGTACAGAGAACATCTAAGTGACTGGAAGTCATTCATTTTCTATGTGAGCGTGGTGAACAGCAGCATGCTGGTTGGCAGGGCGCCTTGAATGGTTCAGGTAACTTCATGGCAATGAGCTACTGTGTACAGTGTTCCCATCAAACATGTGTACCCAGGCACAATGGAGCAGATTCTGATAACTGCAGGGATCTCTGACACATCCCTGTTTGCTTACTGGGGCTTGAATAAAAAACATGATGCATGGAAAAACATGAGTGTCATTATAGGTTTTCCACTGTAGCCTATAATATATTTTGTGAAAATAGGAGGGAATTGTATGCTAACTAGCACCATAGCATGCTAAACAGCATTCAAAACAAACTTGAAAGCTGTCTATTTCATCTCCGTCAGAGGGCCCATTAACTGCAGCGTTCCTGAACGGGCAGCCGCTTTTGTTCTGAGCGTACGGTTATGTCTTTTTACAACTACAATATACTGTATTATACATATAACAGTTTGCTGATAAAATATCACTTAGAAATGTTAGGGAGAATGAAATTTTTCTTTGCTTACATGCTATTAAAGTGTCTGGAGAGGACACAGGAAGCACTAGGACCAGAACTGCTCAAAAATGTTTTGCTTTGACAGTGTGAACAGTGCGTTCTTGGCAAATTTTCCCCAAAGAACACAGGAAATGATTTGGTATGTTTTGTCCCTCATCTCTGTTAAGATGGCAATACACTTCCCATTGATGATTATCATCTGTAGCAGAGCACAGCAACGGTGATTAATTGTTGATTTTCCATCAGAGAGGTAGCAAGTGATGTATTTTACCCCACTGTTCCCGATTACAACTATTCACAGACTGATTGCAAAGGTTATCAAGGAGTAAGATAAAAGCGCTCCTTTCTTCTGAGAACAACCTTGGACAGATTGCCCCTCAATTTGCAAGACTATCCTTTGAAATTTCTCAGGAAAGTCTGAAAGTGAGTTCGTTTTCATAAGGACTGTAGATTGAATGTCCTTCTCGGCAGAGGTAAGGACTAGCGCTGTCACATATGTTTGTTGTGCAAATGTCCCCTTAAAGAACCACAGCAAGGGCATCAGCAGCTGCCTACATTTGAACAGACACGGCTGATTATTTAGATAGATAAAAGGAGGCTCATTTGTATTCAGAGATGAGTAAAGAGGGAGAAGTGAGTACATCACGCCGGAACGATACTTGCAAATGAAAGCAACCCACAGGTCAAATCAATACCTTGTCTACGATAATACTGTAAAGTGGCATAGCAAGGCTATTTCTATCTTTAATAACACTTACCACCTTGACAATGCAACAAATGACCACAGTACACAAGTTGTAGAACGGACACACACATACACACACACACAAACAGGTACACACATGCACACCATCCCACCACTCATCTATCCTTTGTTCTTCTGTGAGTGAAAAAGGAAAAACAATTCAAAAGGGAACCTGTAAGAATGAATATTTGAATAAATATTCTAAATTCACTTCTGAGATGAGTCCCATCTGTTGAGAATTGTACTCTAAGCTTTCATTTCCATTTCCTCCTCAGCACATCTCTGATTGGCATTTAAACAAAGCTTCAAGCATCCTGGAGAGGATTGACATTTGCGTTGCTATTTACTTCCTCGCTCCTGTGCATATTTGAGATGATAAACCATTCCAAGATAAACTCAATATCTACACTTTTTTATATAATGGAAAAGAGACCTGTAATAAAAGTGAACAGGCTTCCATTTCCTGTAGGCCTATAGACTTTCAAACACTATGTGTCATGTGGTGTGTCTGCGTTATTTGTTTTGTGCAATTCATGCTTTCAATATCTGGACCCAATATATGCTCATATTGACACATGCTTGGCCTACTAGTTCAACTGGGAGTCTCAGCTGGTGGAATATTAAGTATATTCTCTGCTATTAATTATTTACCTCCGTTGTGACTTTCAGATGTTTCCCTCTTGTATTTCTGCTCTAGAAGATGGCAGGAAAGACTGTGGCTGCAACAACAACAGCTACAAACTACTACTACTACGACTACGACTACGTGTACCTACCTGAGATAATAATAATTGTTTTTATATAACACTTATCAAAATGGGAATGCTTAGCAGACACAGAAGCTAAACGATTAAAATTATATAACAACTAAAGGTAAACAAATAAAAAACTACATAAACATGAGAAGCTGAAGTGTAATATGCAGCTTTCAAATATAACACATACCTGTACATGTTATAAAACAGCACAGCCAACAAGACACAAGACAGGCTGAACTACAAGATTAAAGTTGTGGCTGAAAAACCAAATCGATGTTGTGGAGGGTGGGCGGGTCATAATTTGACAATAAATGACCTCTTTCACATGATATATACTTATTTTTCCAACTGTTAATATAAAAAATTGGTAAGTGCAGCTTTAAATTAGAAACAAAAGGTACTCCAGAGGTGTCGGCATGTAAAATGATGCATAGGGCATAGGTTACTCAGATGTTTTTGTCACACTAACTTGAGAAAAATAGTATCTTCACGTTTGTTTTCATTCAGAAAGATTTTAAACAACAGTGTTTCTGATGTGTGCCAGACAGTTCTGAAAACAACAAAACAAAACAACAAAAGAAACAACAGAATAGATCCAAAATGTGCATATATATATATATATATATGTTTGTAAAAAATACCATGCTGAAATAAATACATGTACTCACAATTTCAGCTCTACACTCACAAAGGTTTACATCCAACTCCTCTTTGTACTCGCTGGTGCATCCCACAATAGGAGAGTCATCATAGAGCATCTGGAGGAGGTATGACCCTGAGCTGAGTCAGGTAGAGAGCACTGCTTTGAGCCTTACAGAAAGATGGTCTTTATTTTGTTGAAACACACTGGAGAAGTAAGAAAACATGTTTTTCACCATGTTTCCCAGCATCTCCTGATGGAAGGAAACCCTGTGGACAGGTAGAGTCCAGTGTATGATGGCCTCATCTTTGTCTGTGTGGGCTGATGTGCTGACTTGAGGGGATCCAGGGAGTGCTTCACCAGGGATCTACAGAAAAACCAAACAAGTCCAGAGTTTACAAAAGAGAAAGCTATAGTTTCTTCATTCAGGAAGTAGTATGATCAGACAGATCACCTGGATGAATTGCATCCACTTCATTGGCTTGCTTTTAACTCCTCGCAGCCTACTGCACATCCAGATGCATGAATGTCTGAATGTCCCATTACCACTACAGTGTACGGCGAGATTGATTCCATTCATCCGTGTTATTAGAGGCCTGGAGGGCGGCCAATGAATAGGCAGTACAGTATGGCACAGCAGAGCTACGGTGACAATTCAATTAGCTGCCTCCATCCTCGCACCACCTCCACACGACCTGCATCAGTGGTTTTTGCTGACGATCAACCTATGTAAAGTGATGGCATCCTTGGCTTTTGCCGCAGATGCAAGCAACATGCTGATTGGCTGAAGGGACGTCAGGTTAATGGGATGGGTGGAGGGGGCTTCTCCTGCTATTTTCAGCTCAGAGATTAGTTTCAGTGTAACAGCTGTAGAAAATCAGTGACAGTTTCATTTCAGAATACACAAAAGCACATTCAAATTACAGCTCTCGCCTCCATTTTCTCTGAAAGTGACTAGTGTGCCATCAATGAATATAGTCATTTATCTTGCAGCTGCAGTATTTCTCTCATAACCTGTAATTTTATTTCCGGATTTGTGTGTTACTAGATCAGCAACTAGCTCATTTCTGCAGGATATTGTAAACCAGATTATGGCGTGCTGTTTTCAGGTTGTTAGACTGACCTTCACTCATCATTTCAGATACCAACTGAGGAATCTACATTTACTGAGTTGCTTACCGTATTTATGTGAAACCTAAAATATTAAAACCTGTTTAATATTCCGCGATTGTCAAGTATGTAATGGTGATTATTTGCCAAATACTATCATTTGCACAAAGGCAAAGAAAGCTTAACTCTATTACCAATCCATTTTGCTGTTAATATTGACCTCCTGGTAGAAAAACATAGAAGTCAATAAAACAACAAAAACAGCAACAATAAATTAAGAAAACCAGGACTTTTTAAAATGATAAACGAGTTTAGTTGATGTTTCAGTGGTACGGGCTCCAGCGATAGTTGCTTGACAGCAGTACTTGCTGCATTTCATCTGAATAACATGAACTCGTATCTCATAGAGGAGAAGGACATCTCCCTGTGTTTTTTTTTTTTTCTAGCATCATGGTGACCTTGCACCAGAACTGATGTTGTCACAATAATACAAATGCAAATGTGTAAGTGCAGCTATGTGCAGATATGTCCCTCATATATAAATTAATTCATTATCCCGTGCCACCTTCACTTAAACAATGCGTGTCATTCTGCAGGGACAATGCCAGGGCGACCGTCAGTCAGAGGTGACTGCTCGGCTAAATTTAGGAAAACCGCTTTTGGACATTCAGCATTTTCAGTCAGAGCAGCAGAAAAACGGAGCTCAATTCCCACCCACATCAGACAACACACAAGCTGCAGGATTTTTACAACACTTGTCCTTGAAGTGTAGCAAGTGAATGTGGCAGTATAAAATTAGCTTGGATGGAGATGCTCCTGATGCCACTTCAGTGATTTATGGAAAAGAGCCAAACAAGTGAATGGCAGGGACATCTATAGAAGACATGGCAGCCTGAATAGTCTCTATCATGATTCTATTGTGGATGAAACACTCACACATACAGTATTGTCATGTGTTTATACTGTACTTAGACTGACATATTGACTTTCACTCTTCACTGCTTGAGGGAATTATTCCAAAGTCAAACTGGAAAAAATCCACAGCAAGTTTTGCTAAGCCTTGGGATTTGCTCATGTGCCCATTACTTAGTAAAATCACAGAGCACCATTCCCACCTCACTGCGTCACACCATGTGCCTTTGACAAGGTTTTAGGCAAGTGACATAAACAACAATCTCAATAATCCTCGGCACCAAAATCGGACTGCATTTCTGGATCATTACTGACTCTTGCTGCGCTTCTCCTCCCACGTCAGTGAGCAGTTCACAGCAAAAATCCTGCACTTGACAAGAATTTATCACAGTATGCGACTTAAAACTGTCCTGAGCTTGTCTTAACCACAAACAGTGTTTCAGCTTTCATCAGTCTTCAGCTGAGGGAACCCATGGCTCGGAAAAGCTTTGACTCACTTTCTGGTTGTAGAATTTAGAGCAGGTGAAATGTAGTTTTAATTCATGAGCTGTTTCTTTAGGGTGTGACAACATGGAACCTCAGTATTCATTGATGTTTAAGGACAGACTGATTGTACTGCACTAAGCCCTTTCTGCAATACACCAGTGTGTTACTATGTAGATGTATTATCAGAAACCAGAGCAGGAAACACATTGTGAGAGATTTCTGGTGGGATGAAGCTGCAGAAAGAGTTGGGCTGAAACCTTACTGTGGCAAATAACCTCAAATGCTGCTATGGGTAATGTGTTCCCCCTCAAGTCATTGTGCTGTTTTGGGAAGTAGCGCCATTAAAGTCATCACTGTCTGCGATGTGGAAAGAACACAGGGATGTGGGAGCAGCAAAGAGACTGGCTGACCTTGATGGAGCATATTAGCATAAAACAGCCCTTTGGGCCCCACATACTAGGTGGTTGTGTGTGTATGTGTAAATTTAGTCAGCTCTGCAAGCTGTTCCCCATAACCTTGTGTTATACAAAAACGGATTATACTGCTGTCATGTTCACTGTTAACTGTATCTACAATTCTGAGAGTAACAGATCATATATAATAAGATTGGTGTAATCTATTGTTACAGTTAATGTAAATCAACTTTTTTGATACTTTTATCAGAAATATGATAGAAATGATTCAAGTAATGACTCTTGAAACACTTACTTTTAAAAAGTCTGTTTGGCTGATCCACCACATATACTCATATTTCAAGGCAGAGTAATTCATTGACTTCAGTAGAAAAAGTGGAAAACATTTAAAGGGGCTATTTCTAAGTTTTCTCTGCCACTAAATGTGGTGATGATGACTGTCAATTGACAAGAGCGTCAGCCATCCTATTCATAATACAAGAGGTTATAATTCGCGCTGTGTGCAGTGCTAAATCTTTAGGGCAGATTGGAGGCTACAGTGATTCGCTATCGGACAGTGATGAGACAGGCCTCGCAATGTGTCTTCTAGACTGTTAAGTAAACAGCTGTTAATGTTAACATACGCTCTGTAGCAATAGTAGAACTTACAAATAGCTTTTTAAAGTCCAGTATTCACTCTTTTTAGCTCTAATTTGGTCTCTACCAACCCCAGTGAAAAACAAAGGTCTACTCAAGAGAAGAGTTTGGGACTGTCTTGGTTGTAAATGTGTTAAGCTCTGAGTACGTGTGTTGATGATGTTTATCTGTGTTGATGTTTGAGGAGTTGCTGATCATTACAGTAGCGGAAACTTATTTAATTTGGCGAGATGTCTCACACCTACCAGCTTGAACTTGTGGTTGAATGAAAACTCCCCACACATCACATTTGCATAATAGAGACCTGTGTAGGAGAACATAAGTTTTATCAGTGTTGATGTAACTTCTCCTGGTCTTATACAGGTCATAGATTATTCAGTGGGGTCTGCTGCCAGTGAATGTAACTTATGCTCTTTTTATGATCCTATTTAAAGCTGGAACATATTATAATAATAGTCATTCCACAAGCTACAGATTCCTCCACTACTGCTCGATAACCGTCCCTACAGACAACTTTTCATACTCTATCATAATAACTGTAAGCCCACTAAACAGGTCAAACCTGTTTCTCTATTCCTTTGCCAAATAATGGCCAAAGGGCATCTTCAAAAGCTTTTGGTTTACAGCAGTTAATTTAAACCCTTGAGCAGTTTCTTCCTCAGTTGAGTTTGAGCATTAGGGGTCGCTGCAGTCCAAACCAATGGACCATATACCTCACGGTGAGAGACTGGATCCTCTTTAGGTTTTCAAACCAGCCTGGAGCATTGTCTGTGGAGAAAATGAACTGACTTTTTCCAGAATGCACATTCACCAATATATACATTCATTGACTGAACCAATACTAAACACCAAAGCAAGTTTGAAATGAAACATAATACATGGAAATCATCTATCATACATTCCTTTCAGAGCCAGTGTGTGGAAGCTACAGCCAACCCTAGGAAAATATGGTCTACTATTTATTGCATTTTTTAAGCACACAAGTATGAACACACACATACACACACACACACACACACACACACACACACACACACACACACACACACACACACATATCCCCACATGCTCACATACAGTACCACCTCTGTGCTGCCTATACACTTCTATCTTGGAGGCAGAGCAACGCTGGGCCTAATTGTGTCTTGGAGCTACTGTGCTGCTCATCTCTGGAGATCTCATTATAAGATCCACAAGCTGTTCAGGCACGTACCCGCTCTCCTCACTCTCTCATCCCATCAGCTTGTACAGCATAACTGTCTGAAATCTCCATCGCCTCCTTGCTGTATTGACAGAATAAAGCAATTATTGTTGATTAGGAAATTGCACCATGCACCTAAAGAGAGAGACACATAGAGACAAAGAGATAAACTGCTCTGCGAGGTGTTTGATCTTGCCATTAGCTGTCAATAGCAAGTGTCTAGTTAGAAGCTCTGATCCAAGCCATGAGAGCAGTGCGGGTTTCAAAGTCTTCAGAAAGTTTTGTCCAATTTGACAGCAGATATGGCAGATGGATTGCCCAAGCCATCACTTTTTCCATGATCGTGCTTGGGTGCCTTCACCCTGCTCTCATGTCATTATTATTATCATCATTTGTGGACATCCCTCAGTCAAACCAGCTGCTTTTTGTGTACGTGCCAAATCAATATCAACCCAAATATGTGCAACTTTTGCAGGTTTAAAAAAACAAACAAAAAACAGTGTTACTCCAGCCTGAAACTATTGCTCTGAAGTGAAGCTGCTCAGGTCCTGAGTCCACATGAAGTTGCAGGTTACAGCTACAGTAATACTTGTAGAGATGTTTATGTAGGCCAAGCTGTTAAAGAAGTGCTTTTGGGAAATATAATGCATTTGCTCTCTTTGCAAGAGTGAGATGAAAAGGTAACACTCTCAAGTACGGACCTGGAGCTGGGAGGCAATTAGCGTAGCTTAGCACAAAAACTAAAATCAGAGGGGGAAACAGCTTGCTTTGCTCTCTCCAAAGTTTTAAAAAAACAACTCTAAAGTTCACACATTGTGTCTTGGATTTTCTAACACCAAACAATTCGCTCTTTTAAGTTGGGGTCCTGCCCTGGCAAAGCCACTCTGGATGGAGTTTTTATTCTTTGCTTTCTTACATACCTGAGTTTATTTGAGTATTCTTTTATAGTCCCATTTTGTGTCTTTGTAAATGGCTCAATGTTTAATGTGTTTCCTGTTATGTGAGCCCAGGATGAGAGTGAACATTCACCATCTCGGATGGAGACTATAAAAGAGGTGAAATATTGCATAGAGAAATGATCGTTTTATCCCCAGAAGGGCTCATAAACTGTATGACTAATGTGTGCAGGAATGACCCACTCACGGTCCCCATAAAGTCTGGATAACAGGAAAATATGTGAGATTTTTTTAAATAATCTCTATTGATGGATTTGAGTAGACAGAACCAAAAGGTCAATTTGATTCTATAATATAAAAATCAGGGTATTTGTATTAAGAATTGAATGAACTTGACTGAATTTAATGAATATGTATCCATACTCCCAAAGAAAACATTTCCATTGCATGTATGCATACAATTTTCTATATGATGAATCTTGTTTGTCTGTTTGCTTCTCAAACTTTGCTCATTAAACTTTTTTTTTTTTTAAGTCTATTTTTTTGGCTTTTCATGCCTTTATTGGATAGCACAGTAGAGGGAGACAGGAAATGGGGAGGCAGAGAGAGGGGGAATGACATGCAGTAAAGGGCTGTCCGATGCGGGATTCGAACCGGGGCCGACTGCAGCGAGGACTGTAACCTCTACATATGGGGCGCCTGCTCAACCCACTGTGCCACTCGACGCCGTGCTCATTAAAACTTTTTGCATTTTTTTTCCCTTATTGAGTTGGCTGTCTGTCCAGATCTCTGCGCTTTTCAAGCACGGTAGTAAGTGCTGTCAGTTTCTCTGCTGATAAATAAACCTCCGATTGCTCTCCTGGCTCCCTCATAATTATGAATATGTGTGCAAACAGTATCCATTCGTGGCGGTCCATGGAATTAGCATCGGTTTGGTCTCAAAATGGAAACGCTGCCTTTTGCAGCACTTCTATCAGATGCTGTTGAAAGAAAACCCACCAACCTCTGCACCCCCTGCAAACTCCCCTCCCTCCCCCACGCGTGCAGCTGTCTGAATAATGAAGTCACCTCTCCCTCTTGGCTGCAGCCCAGGCGTAAAAAACAGTATTGTCAGCATCACAATGAGAAAGAACGAGGGTCCCTGCTTGGGAAACAAATGTGGTGTCCTTGTCCATCCCTCCCCCCACGCCCCAATCCCCAACACTGCTCCCCACCTCCTGTCGCCCTGTGACACACACCTTACCCCCACCCTCCCACACTCCACCAGCCCATCACTCACTGTCACTCTGTCATCCACTCTGAGGGAAAATGAAACCTGTAATGGAGGCTAACCTTCCCTTTCACCTCCCGTGACAAGCTCTGTCACTGCTGTCTGTTGCTCACACATGCAGAGCTAATACGCACATGCACACATTCAATGCACATGCAAGTGTAACACGATACATGTGACGAGACTTTTCTTGGTCACACACACTAACCTTAATCCACAATGTTAATTCATAGCCCTTCCTTGGAATCGTAATCCACCCAAAATGTATTTGATTAATACATTGGCGCTCAGGTTTTAGTTATTCACAGGTAACAGAGGCTTGAATTCACAGTATCCAAGATGATCACAGCCTCTGTAAACATGCAAACCACATCTGAAGTCAACAAAGAGTGATTTTCTTTGCTACTGAAAAAGGTAGATTTTAGGTGAAGTGCCACTAACAGCAATTCTAACCTTAAATCCAGTAGTTTTTTCTGAGGGCATTTGTTCCTTTGACCAGTGAAGCCCTGCACAGCACTGTAGCTCTTAGTCTCGGCAGGCGAGGTTGGAGCCTCCGTGGCACAGACTTGTAACCCACTGAATCCTTTCATTCTATCAGGTGGGCTAACATTATTCTGCAGATGTGAAGTCCAGGGGAACCCATATTGCTAGAATAATAATTTCCCAGTTCAGGCTATTTCCTGACATGGGGGCCGTGAGACATTGCACTGACACTGTGTTTGTAAACCTTGTCGGAGACCAGAATAAGATATTACCTCGGGAGGGCTGGAGCGGTCTTCGTTTAGAGGACACACGGATGATGCATTGCTTATATGAAATGATTAGAGGCAAAGAAGCATGACGTGGTGGCAAGTGCAGGCAATCTCTCAGGGTAAACCAGCTGGAAACCAAATTAAAATGGGCCTTTGGAACATGCAGGTTGGATAGCATGGCTAACCCCAGCAAAAAGGACCTTTCACTTCCCATTGCATCCTAAAATGCACAGTATATCTGGGCTCGAGGATGGCGGAAAAATAGATTGGACACACAGGGAAACCTCTTGTGAACACAACAAATGGGTTCAGTGCTTTCAGGACAGACAGCACTTTTTAGCTTACATCCTGCTACAGTATGATGTCTATGTTAAAAGGAAAATAAGTTTTTCCTGTTCCGTTTGTCACAGTGTGGAATTAAAGTGGATTTTTTGGAGGGGTTGTAACATTGGATTTACACATCATGCCTACCAATCTGACGGTGCAACATGTTGTTTATTGTGACACAAACAAAAAATTAAGACAAAGAAAAACAGAAATCTTGACAGTATCCCAGTTTTTCCGTTCCTCCCCACGACATGATGCTGCCATCACCTTGATTCACTGTGGGAGTGGTGTTCTCGAGGTGATTGGAAATGTTGGGTTTGTGCTATACATAAGGTTTCCCATGATGGCTACATTTTAGTCACATCTGACCTGAGAACCTTCAGCGGTGAGTTTGGGGAGTCTGCCACATGCTGACTGGCAAACTCCAAATGTGTTTTCTTATTTTTTTCTTTAAGCAATGGCTTTTATTTCTTGGTCACTGTTCCCTAAAGGCTTAAGTGATCCCAAGGACAAATACTGCCTTCTCCGCTGAGGATCTTTGCAGCTGCTTCAGTGTTCTCTTTGCTGTCTCTGTTGAATCTTATTAATGCCCTTGTTGGCTTGTCTGTGAATTTTGTCAGTTTGTTCTAATGGATTTAATAGTGCTCCGTGGGATGTTCAGCCAACTGTGATCTATATTTCTCCACAACTGTGTCTGACCTGTTTGGAGAGCTCCTTGGTCTTCATGTTGCTTTTTCTCAGCGGTGTTGGAGACTCAGAACAACGATTGTCATGTGACAGACCATGTGACACTTTGATTGCACACAGGGGGACCTTAATTAGCTAATTATATGACTTCTGAAGTTAATTTGTTGGACCAGATCTTCTTCAGGGGTTCAATTAATATACAATCACAACTTTTCAGTTTTTCTTTGTTTTTAAATAAGGTATTTTTTTCATTCCACTTCAAATATTTGGACAATTATGTGAGGTCCATTACATAAAATCCAAATAAATATCCATTTTAATTCCAGGTTGTAATGCAACAAAACAGGAAAAACCCCAAATCCTTTTGCAAGGCACTGTAGCTTCCTGGGTCCTGGTATGATGCAGTCTGGTTCACTGTCATGGCTTACTGAAACACTTGATGTAACTGAGCCATTAACGATATTGTTACTACTTTTCCCAAGCTTTCCGTTCTCACATGACACACATGCAGTTTACAAAGATAACGGCGGCAGATCTAACACTTGACATTCTTGTAATTTTTGTGAAACAACAGGTCCATAATTTCAGATTAGTGTGAGACGGGACGTTTTGAACAAACCCACCATTTTAAACAGCCAAGTGCTGTACGCAGCTCACTGTAGCCTGTTACACTTCTGTTAGTTATTGTACTGTACTTTTAATACGGCAACCCACAAAACCAGGCTGTGGTCAACTGAGGAGGTGCAGACGTTTCTGTTTTGTATCCCTTTGATATCCTCCACTTTCAATGTGTCTGTTGCATTATGTCATGATAGCTTTGTGTTTCATCGCTATGGTAACAACGGCACATGGAGGGGGTAAGATCTGCAGAGGAAAAAGAAGTGATTGGTACCAAAAGTGTGTAGAGTTGAGGCGGTACTATACGGTGGAACAACACTGCAATGAAGCATTAATGTTAGCTTCCATGAATAGTTTGAAAACATCACCTCTGGCTGACTTTTAATCTTTCATCTGAATCATTTAAAATGAGAATCCTGTAAAACGGGACCTAAATATGTACTGGAGGGAAACACACTGTACATGACATTGTGCAATGACTGAGGCTCAGGCTGTATTCTCATCCATCCACAGCATTGCTCTACTGCAGTGCGGAGCTAGTTAGTCCTATATGTATGAGGATCAGACTATTTTGTTGTTGTTGGTTTTTTTGGCACTAACATAACCCTGGGCTGGCTACACACTTAAAAAAAGATAGTGGGTGTCTCTCAAACATGTTTTGAAACTCAGGTTTAAAGTATGTCAAGACATTTTCAGCCAAGTCATTCTTCCAATTCGGTCACATTTTTGAGAAAAACTAAACAAGTGAAAAAGTTTCTTTCTGAGTATAATAATTGGAAAGCTTTCAGAGCTTTCTGAAGAACTGTTATCCAGTGGGCGGTTAGAACAATTACAGTGCACAGGGCCAGAAACCAGATGGAGGCTTGAGGTGGTTGTAAGTGCAGGCACAACAAAAGACAGGCAATTGTACTGGTGTTGTTAGCAGCTGGCTTTACAATAGTACAAAAGAAAATGTGTAGTTTTTATGTAACACACAGTCAAGTACATTCAGGATGACAACATTTGACACTTAACTCTCTGAACTGACGACTGAAGTGGTGTCAACTCTGCGAAAGAGAAAGAAGTGAAAGTGAAAGAGAGTCAAGTCATCATAAAAATGATTTTATTATCCTAATTGTTATCAGAGGACGGATATCAATTTTCACTTTTTACAATATATTACTATCATTAGACTGATTTATACATTGTTTTATATATTAATAACTTTCAAATAATTTTGTACATGCTTTTGGGACTGACATTCCCTGGTCAGATGAAGCAGAAAAACGAGAAAAAAGGCACATGATTGCTCCTGTCCACAGTGAGCAATACAGTCCAAAGAAACAAAGAACTGTCGTGGTTTGTATGAGTGCAGGTGAAATGCCTCCCGATCAGATGATGGGCCGTCCCTTTGAAGCCTATTACATGACTTGCCAAGGCAGCACAATATGTCCGAAGCAATTTTCCACATCACAGCCCAAAATAATCACTTTGATGTGACAATTGACGACAATTATATCTTCTGATTTGGTCAGATGCACTCAGAAAAAGAAAACAAAAGACACACCCACGCACGCCCTCTCTCTCATCTCTAGTTTTACAGTAAAAATAAAAGAATTACTGGGATGTTGAACCACTTTCGGGGGCAGCACTCAGGTGTCTTGTTACACTGTTCTATACATGTAGCTGAATGTCAGAAATGTGGGCCATTTCAAACAGCGCACACAGCTCAGTGGAACACACGAATTGATCATATTCTTCTTTAACACTCAGTGTTGGAAGCTCTGTGGCCTGAGGGTAGCTCGGTGTGCAGTGCAGTCTTGAGTGTGAAATACCACACACTAGCACCAGCAGTCCCTGCTCCTCTCTGAACTGTCCACAGTTGGAGACCCAAATTCCACTTGAAACAGTGCCCAAACTGTCTCAGAGGTTGTTCTCTGGCTTCAGTGCCTGGGATGCTTAATCCAGTTTCGTATCATCCACTTCTGACCAGAGCATCTCTGGACCACCAGACGAAGGCCAAAGTTGGCATCTTTGGACATTTCTACCTCCAAGCATCGACCAGTGTCCCTGCTGATGATTGGACCATTCTGCAACAACAACACATGGAAATATGACTGAATTCATGCAATAACCTTGAGGGGAAACAGATGGTTGCAACACTGAGAGTTGTTCACAGAATATGGCATCAATAACAGTTATTAGACATTCAGTAACATTTGTGTCACTCTCTTATTTTAGCTTTCTCTACATTTGGTGTGTTTGAAGTGTCACAGTGTCTAAGATCGTCATGAAAAGAGCAGATCGTGTGTTTCCTTTTTTACCTGTGTAAAGTCCCAAAGTCTCTGGGAAATCCTTGAAACTGCATCGCATTTTTTCAGACTGGGAGTTCGTCCTCTGCCATCGTCAACCAGACATTTTGTGTCAGGCAGGAAGGTGGTCGACCCCAGGGGTCCTAGCTGGAGAAGCCCCTCAGTAGAGTAGCGGGCCAGCTGCAACACGGAGATAACCAATGTGTTACACTGCCGGACTCAAGTACTGTAGCAGCAATCATCAGCTTTGAAAAACAAATACTCGACTTTTTAGAGAGCACCTCAGTATCAGCGGGAACCACAAGCTGTAAATGTGCTACTGTGTGACAACTGAAGTCATTGTGCAGTGATGCTGTTCAGACAGACTGCAGTAACTACAGAGGCAGAGAGCAAGAAAAGTTTTTTAAAGCTTTGGCAAACAGAAAAGGTTGTGATGCTTTCATTATAGGATAATACACAGAGGATGAGGATACAGTGCTGTACTCTGCCTTCAGATAATGTTCCCAGAATACAAGGGGAAGTCCTACCTTGTATCTACCTGTCTCAACAAAACATGTTCTTTCAGCTTTATTGACCATTTAAATTAGTTTGGTCATAAAAATGAACTTTATTTTGATTATTAAAGCCAATATCTTCATCTTTTATGTATCAGTGTCTGTGTCTTCCATTAATATTAATATTAATACTGAAATCATTGTGAAAAAATAATTTATAATACAATACGTTTAAATGTGTGATTTAAACATAGTGTAATCACAGCATATTCAGAAGCTAAGATGACAGCTATTGAGCTGCTATAATTATATAGTTAAACTTGTTTCCCTCTGAGTGTTTATATTAAATCCACACTGATTGGATTTAGATGCTGCCTCGTTATCTACAGGATGGCAGTACATCAAAATGTTTTATTTAAAAGCAAGGAAAAAATAACTGAATCTAGCTAGCTGTGGCTATATCACCAGCTAGCTTTTACTTTGCTCTTTTGCTTTAGCTTTCTCATTGGCTGTTTCTCTGAATGGAGCCTCCCAGAGTCCACTGCTTACTAAACCAGGGTGTAGTTACTGCAGTTTTGCCTGGTTTTTAAGTGTATTCTATAGTAACTGCGAATTAACAAGCTGGTAGCATTAATAATATTAATATGGTAAAGCAGATGCGAAAAAAGTCAGATTGAGAAAAATGTCCTACATTCAAAAAACAAGACTGTGTTTCTGTGTTGTTTTGTAGAATATGTCAGTATAAAACACTGCATGGAAACCACAGTGTGCAGCTGATTAATAACACAGCATTTCCCCAAACCTAAACTTGATCCCTCGCTGTTTAATCCTGCACATGAAAGGCTCTGTGACGATACGTATCTCTTACGTAAGGATACATTAGAGATAGCATTGGTTATTTATGGGAGTGATCCCCTCTGAAAAATTAGATGGCAAAGATAGGGAGGTCTTCAATATGACAGTATGCCTGCTTTGAGGGGGAGCACACATACAGCACATGACTGTCCTGAATCTCAGGGTAGGTATGTTATGTTATTCTCCAGTCCTGGACAGAATCAATGCAACAGAATGCCTTTGAATCCAGACTGTTATGAACAATGTGCCCTCCAGTGCTTTATTGATGAAAATATGCTGCATCGTTTTCTGTCCCAGTGTGATTGTTTTCCAGTCTTTAGGAACAGGTTTCTGGATTAACCCCACTGTAAAAGCAGGCCCTTGTGACTATCATCAATCTCTTAAAGCTTCAAATGTAATATGAAGTAGTATGAAAATCTGCTCTTGTGGTATATTGATATACAAATAAGCCCTGTTCAAGTACCTTTGTAAATCAATTTCAGCATGCAAAACTCTCTCCACACTGATATAACTTTGTCTGAGTGGAGGGTTTTGGAGCACGGATGGAGAAACTAAACCTGCGGTAAGTGGCCTGTGTGGGTGCTGCTCCTTGTGAGGAGAGAGAATGCAGGGGGTTTGTAATCCAATGTTCTGCCCTAAAGAACCACTCGGAACAAATAGGAAAACAATGAAGTGCCACTTTCTGTGTCACTCAAGGTTCACTGGAGCAGGTTGGGCTGCCCATGAGGATGCTGGTGAGGATCATTCTTTGCACTAAGGAATGGCAGACATCTATATAACACATTTCAAACTCTCAGACTATAATGCAAGACATGTAACGCAGTGAACTTGTGCTAGTTTTCTCAAGGTAGAAGCCTAAAGGTCGTCATGGTTTGATTAAGAAACCTTCATAGAATTTTGTACTGCTGTCTTGGGTCTCTTGGGGTTATATCTCTGTAAGCAGATTTATCCGTGGTGTAAACTGTGACTGGGCACAAGGAAAACCCTGATAATCCCCACTAATACCTGTTTACAGTTCAGTCTGGCAGCCTTTCATACACTAATACATTTAAAATGGGACCATAAGAAATAATTAAGGCAAGGAAATGATTCTGCCAAGCCAATTAACCTGTGACTCATGCTGCAACATTAGACGCTCCATTGCCTTCCTGCCATCGTAAAAGTTTTGCAGCCACTTTGGAGGTCAAGCTAATCACTTGTTTCTTAATTAGCTCATTAATGGTGCGATGCTGTGACAATGTAAATATAATATGGAGTGTTTGCCCATTGCACTGGGTTGTAATCTTCACATTTCTACCTTTCTAGTTCCTTGCACCACCAGGAAGTTCAGTTTTTGCCACAGATTATAACAAACGTTTTAAGAAGGGCTCGGCTTGGGGCCTCAGCTCTGGAGGTACAGCATGTGACTATAGTACAATGTAGCATGGGAATCTGAGTGAGCTTCCAACCTCATCACAATCTTATATAGGGGAGACTTAAGAGGCCCCTGAGCATAACTGGTGAAGAGGGTGTCCATCAGCACCATGCACATCACATAGCTGGGATTCCTTGTAAGAGGGAACGTGGTGGTGCAACAACCAGTGCTCAGGCAGTTATTGGTCATTTGGTAAAAATGTCTTCCTTGTTCATCTCACAAACTTGTGATTTTGTTAACAACAACAAAGCAAATACTTGAAACAAATGCAATAATAGTGCTTAAAATTTAAACAGACAAGAAGACAGGAAATACGGGAGAGAGTGTTGGGGAGAGACAAGAAATAAAGGGTCCGGCCCCTGGGAGTCGTACCAGGAACCTGCTGCTCAGGGCTCATTATGCCCACATAGTACGTGCCATAACCACTCGGCCATCGGGACCGTCACTCTATAAATTATTTTGATGGCCATTCTCTTGCTATCTGTTTTCCACAGCTGCCTTATGCTGTATGAAAAGTTTTTCCTTCAGTTCATTAAATCCCTGCAGCCGTCTGAAAGCAGCAGGACACTTATGCTGATAAATTTGTGAGAAGTGCCACACCAGAGCTCAGTGCCATCACGCACCAGCCACTAAGTTTACTTCAACCACATGCAAATGACATAATTCTGCTGCAAAATAAAATCACACACATTAATGCACAATCAAAGAGGATGGCTGAAACTTGGTATTCTGCCTGTTTCTGTGGGAGATTTCAATTTTGTTTTTTTGTTTTGTCACATTATTTATTATTGATGATGAACTGTTTACGACATGAGATACAGTACAATTATGATATTGTTGAATAATAAACACCCTCATTGAACTATTTTTCTTTTTTATAATTTGTTTCTACTGCTGTTGTACTAAAACCACCAGCCTTTGGCTGCAGATCTGTGGTGCTGTGTTCAGCATCCAGACAGCAGCACAGTTTCCTGAAGAAGCATCTTTCCATTTGTTGAGCTACTGACTTCATGCTTCAGACTTCATGCTTCGTTGTGATTGGCACAGCCGTTTCAGAGACCAGTAATGCTACTGGCTGTGAATGTATTTATTAATCATCACACCCTCTGATCTATATTCACCTTCACCCAGGACCATTTGCACTTTGCACTGCTGCACATACAAGAACCATGGAAAAAGATGGATTATTACTTTAACAGACTACTGCCCTGTTTATGTGTATGTGTGTGTGTGTGTGTGTGTGTGTGTGTATATATGACTAGAGCAATGATGCAGCTTCGTAGTTCCTCCTTCCATGCTTTCACTGCATTATATTATTGGACAAAGGTGAGACATTATCTGTGATTTAGATTTCCACTGGGAGAGCCGGCAGAAAGAGACTCATTCCTCAGAAGCACAATAAAGATTTATTCTGGTCAATTACATTTTTTCATAAGTAAAAGGAGCAATGGTAAAAAGGAATGCAAAATCACAGCATCCCATGAAATTGAATTCGGCCCGCTCACAGTAATGTCGGCCATCACTGTAATCTAATGATACAAAGGCACAAAATTAATCTCCATTTGTTTATTTCCCCTGGGGATCAGGATTAAAAGAGTCAGTGAAGCTTTACATTACTGGACTCCACTAAGCTTTCACTAGAGGAGAAAAGAGAGACCAGTGAGTCTGGTGTCCCTATAATACACCGTCATATGACGGATAATGAAGATGTCACCAGCAAAAGTAGCAGTTAGGAAAGGCTGCTAATGTAAGAGAAAAAATGATGCATGAATAGCATTTGCATGATTTGTCTTTGGGATTGTCTTTTGTTTCTCTGCACAAAAACAGAACAACAGGCTCCTACCCACAGTGTCCTGGTATCTATTCAAGTAAAGGTTATACTGAGTGCACCTTCTTTTTTCAGCAGCATCAGCTGTGTGTTCACATAATTACATGCACTCTCACCTGGAGTGCCCCAGTTTCCCAGTGTTTCATACTGAGCAGCTCAAATAGAGTCATTGCAGATCACCTGGCTCATTTTTACCTTGTAGTACAGTCAAATCAGCATCTGAGTATTATTAAGCCAGTATAAACATTTATATATATGTAAAGTAAACATGAAGCCCTGCAAAGATATGGTTCATTGTTATGCCAAATTGCCAATTCTGTAAAATATACTGTATTATTTGAGATTTACATTCTCTCCATTTTAAAACAATATATCCATGGCTAGTTCCACTCATTTATATGAATTCTCTAAAGGAATCTTTGTTTTGAAGTCTTCAGACATGTCTGAAATCAAACATACAAATAAAGAAAAATGAATGTGCAGGGAGATGAGAGAATATAAAAAGGCTCACTGATTACTTCTGCCAATAAACAAATTCAAACTATGTCTATATATACGTGTTATGTAATAAAAAACAAGTCTTAAAAATGTAGTTTCAAGTATTTTTTAAAACATTTGCTTCGAGACTTTAAGAACAGTCTAATTTTAACTGCATGAGAAAAAGACTTCCACAAGTTAGGATTCCCCTTTTCATGTTAAAATTGACCTCTGCTCATGAGACGGAGATTAGACGACTGAATGGATGAATAAGAGTGATAATTAGTAGAAATGATCTTGAAGATTTCCCTTGTTTAACTGCATGTTGTACTGTGTATACATTTTTATAATTGGAAAAATTAAATATCATAAATTGTAAGAAGTTGAAAATAAAGAACTGATGGGATGGAAGGATTTAAGTGGGTGTGATTTCTGGAGCAGCAAACGTTTATGAAGAGATGTGAAAAACATGCTGGCTCACACTAAGTTGCAGCATGAGAAGTGAGGATACACTTGACAACAAAAAAACTTACTTTCCCAATCATAACAATAGATGTGGTGATTATTTTACTAACAAAATCAATGTGTGACTCTTCAATTTAACCTCCCATGATTCTGTGGCTCAGTCTGATTTGAGGAATTAGATTATCATCAAGTGATTCATTTTTCGAATATGTTTTTAACCACTGAAATAATATGGTAAGACACACACATTCATATCTGTTTATATGATCCACTGAGGTTATCACTTTATATTTAAAGATATTATATAAGTCATGGTTTCGTTCATTTAACATATAGTGCAGATACTATACTATAGTATTTATTAGCGCCGTAACTGAGCATGTTGATTGATGCTTTCACATTTCTAAATAAGTGTTAACGAATTATGGAAGCACATTTACAATCTCATATTCTCCAACTCTAATACCCTGAATCTGTTTTGAATCTTTATTGTCTGCAGTAGTGCTACTTAATCAAGACAGGAAGCAAGGGGCCACCTTGACATGTTTCTCTCTGAATGGAAAAAAAAGATGAGTTTATAGCATGTATTTTCTTCCCAAAGCATTATTCACTACAGTCTGTTCAGGTTCTCTGAATTAAATTAAATTGACAACTTCACCTTTGACTACAGAAGGCCACATTGCATACATCTGTCTATCTTCATCTTGTATGCTATTTCTCTCCTTTATTTGCTCCTACACACAGGTTACACCCACACAGGTTTAGAGGAAGTGTCATGTTGTGGTGTGTAATGACCATGTTTGATTATTATCCACCTGAACCTCCTCCAGTTTCTGTCTGTTTTAGGCAGTATACTGTTAGCATGCTAGTTAGCTTAACATGTTAGCTGAGGCTGTAGCTGTTGCTTAATGATTCTTGGTTGAGAAATGTTTAAATGTTATAGTTATCCAGACAAAATGCAGCTCTTCCATATGTTCAAAGGGCAGTCTTGACTGGTCCAATATGGCGGCAACGTTGATGTGTTGCTGCCTGGGGTGAAACTGAAGAAGCCAATTGCAAGTCTATGCGTGGACTGAGCAGCATGCTGCTAGTGAAAGCAACATTCAACTTTGAAAACTTGCACATATGCAGGGCCTATTAAATCCATCTTGCTAGTTCTCCATACTGACATAAATCTGTGGAAATTGACCTCCAGAAAACCTTTTTACGTAGAATATGAGTCCTGATTGAATCTACCCTCACACTTATTTCCATTTACAGCATGTACCTCCTGACCTCTAATCCACTGTATTTGCAGTTTATTTGAACAACTTCACTGGTCATTTGGTGTATCGTGTTATGTCTTGGGTGTGTCTCAGCTGTTCTGTTAAAAGCTTCAACTGAGATGTGCATGAAAGAAGAGTGTTTATATTTAACGGGACGGCAAGTATAAAAAAAACAAATATTAAAAATTACACATGTAGTGTTATTTTGGAAGAATCAGCGCTACATTGACTGACTGACAGCTTAATTAATTTCATTATTGACTGATTGGCATGAACACAGTAATGAACATAAACACACAAACGGTCCAGAAGTGTGGTCTAACCTGGGAGGACATGCCGTGGCAGGGGTAGAGGATAGCTTTGTCGTCGTCCTCAGAGCCCTGGTCCAGGCAGTAGCCACTGGCCTTGCTGTTCCTCACCTGAAAGACAACACAGAGATACAGTTACTTAAATGAGGAAGGGAAAGGCTCAGGTCTGTGCATGGCCATAAGGACTATGCTTTCTAGGAGCATTTTAATTTCAATGTTATGTCATTTCAATGTAACTTTATCAACGTCAATTCGGTAAAACAGTGGCTCACTCACAAGAAAAACAATCAATTACCATGACCAATACAATGAAAAGCAGTCCCATGACGATCACTCCAGTCAGAAAGCTAGGGGAAGCTATTCAATTCAAATATTTCTACATGAAAACAGACAATCAGAAATAAATGCAAAAGTCAAACCCTTTTTGTTGGAGCAGTTTCCCACCACTACTCAAAAATTACTTCCTTGTTACTGGCTGCTGTGGTTACATTTGCCACAGAATTGAAATAGAAAGAAAAATTGCCAATTGTTTATTTAGCATTTCTCTAGTCTCTTGAATCTGACCATTTTATTCCTGAGTGCCTGTGCATGTTACACTGCCTCCTGTCTACCAGATCCACTGTGGCCTGTTCACACAGCAGAGTCTTATATCATCTCAAAGTCACGGCCAGGCCATGATAGGATATCATTATGCAGTGACCAGTCCCAGTTCTGTCTCTCTCTCTCCTCCAGGCCTCCAGATGGTGGTGTGCACTGAGCATGAGCTCCGGCTCTGTGTGATTTGAATGCATACGGCTTAATTTCCAGGTTGTGACATATCTATCATGTGCTGTTGTCAGGGAAGGTTCCACTCGGCTGGTCTGGTCAGCATGGCCGAGCATGGCACTGATCTTCAGTGACAGATGAGACTCACTTCTGCTGCGGCAGCTGTGTGGCAACACAAGGTAAGTGTTTCCCAGCTTGTCGACAGATCTGAAATAGTGCCACTTAAGTGGCTGCCGCTCCAAGGAATCCATTAGTTGGGTGCAAGAGCCAAAACAGGCGGCAGGAGAAACAAAGGAGGGAGTAAATTCACAGAGCATTGATGAATCTAGAGGTTAATTTTGATGTATTCTGACATTGCACTTGGATAGCATATTGATTTTCCTCTGTTTTTCATTGTTGAAATTGATATGAGGAAAAATGGTGCACTTCAGCAAACCTGAAAAGAGTGTCTGACTCTGGAGTGTGTTCAATTCTTCAGTGTCATAATCCTGTTTTCTTCCCTCACTGTGCCGAGTGCACAGCCAAGCCCAAAACAATCAAGTTCGATAGGAAAACTAATAAGTGCTTAATTAAAACTCATTATGAGGAAATTGCATCTAATCCTGTGTGATGATGCTGCATTGCTATAGCAACGCAATACTAGAGATTACCAGCACCAATAGCATTTTTCTTGGCAAATTCCGATTTCCGATTTTTTTAAGAGTATGACCTCCCAATTCTGATATTGGCCGATACTGATTTGCTTTCTAAGAACTATAATGGACAACTACATCAACATTTTGAAACTTTTATTTAATGGGAAAAAGAAAAAAACATCTGTTCATAATAAAACTGTGACTAATAACTATTAAATAACTAAGTGAAGGGCCCTCTCTCTGTCAAACATCATATAGCTGCTGTCTGGTTACTTATCACTTTTCAGACTGCTCATCATCGATGGATGATTATTATTATTATAATTGATGGCCATAATCCAAGGCACAGCAGCAATGTGGAGGTGTGGACACAAATGCATGTGAGCTGCAGCAGTCAGCGAGGTAGTCCTCATGTACAGGGGAGGTAAGTGGTGTGGCGCTAGTTTTAGCCGCTTTGCCTTTGCTATCTTCTTGAAGTTGAACGAGGGTGATGGTGTTTCAAACATCTGATGAAGTTTGTTGTTCTGAATGTCTTCCTCCACGGCTTACTTTGGCCTTACAGGTGTTACAAATTGCAAGCTTTGCGTCTTCCTCACTCACGGTTAAGAGCTTCCACGCTGACGGCATGTTGTGTGTGTGTGTGTATGTGTGTCAAGCAGTGCTGTTGTGTGCAAGACTTGAACCATCGTGTGGCAAATGAGTGTAAGTTTGACCGGCACAGAATCGGATATCTGAGACTGATCGGCCGGTCACCAATCGTAGCTGATCACACAGAAAACTGTCTTTTTCCGATCACCAGCTGATCGATCGATGCATCTCTACGGGATACCTTTAGCTTAGACTGGTTACAATGAATTCATATTTATTTTTCTTTAAAGTTGTGGAGGGTATGAGCCTCCACATCTGCTCATAGCAGCAAAATAAAGTAGACATCAACTAGCTGCTGACGTCTCTGTCAGACAAAGGTTTCTCAATAAAGACACCAGACATTGAAAAGATCCTGATAAAGCACAGCTCACAAATTAATTAATAAGTTCTCACTGACTCATTTTCTGCATTTATCATCTATGGAATCAAATTAGCTTTCTCTCTATGCATCCTATTCAAACCACAGCTCTGTAATAGAATTACAGATGATGATATAGCAAAATTAGCATGCAGAGTATTTCTAGTAATCCTGTTAGCAAGTATCTTTCTCACCTCGCCATATGTGATGGTGTTGTTGTAGATCCGCATCTCTGGGTAGACGTGCTCAAGGTACCAGCGGAAACTCCGACACTGCAGCCTCTTCCTTAAGGCCAAGCGCTCTGAGACATCCCCGAAATCAACCCCCGGGTTCTGTTAGCAAGTGGTACAAAACAAAGACGAAAAAAACTTCTTATCCAGCGGGCAATTTACTTAAGAACGTTAAGAGAGTGCGAGCTTCTGCAGAAACGGAAGACGCAAGAGTGTTGAGGACACAACAAGCATTTAGTTAAGAGATGGATAGATGTGCCTGTCATGTGGGACCATCATTGTTCTTTCATTAGACATGATCTGTGCTGAGCAAACTCTAATCAGCTGCTTAATTATGAGCCCTCACGGCCCTGCCTGCATTATGGAGGTGGCTTCCCAAATTGATTGGGGGAATGCCTAATAGCTGCACTGCCTGGCACAGAAGCCTGATCCTGACACACACACACAGTTTGTGCATGGATATGCAAATATACAATATGTGCCTTCATATAGACAATGATGTAAAAGCGCGCACACACACATGCACAGACACACACACACAGACACAGACGCACACAGACACGCGCGCACACACACACACACACACACACACACACACACACACACACACACACACACACACACAGTGTTCCCAGGCCAAGCTTTCTCATCAGTTCCCCCTCTCTGCTGGAACCTGCAGCCAGCTGCTAAACTTGCTCTCAACATCTGTTCATAATGAATTCTAGTTGGAAATACACTCTTTATTTTTTGGTTAGGAGAAAGTGCCACTAATAAATGAAGTCAATTTCAGTGAGATGTTTGGTATTTGGACTTGAGGCCAGGCCACTGTGGTGCATCATATAGCCATCCCCCACCAAAGTAATTGTGCCCTCAGCGGGGACCTTAGACAATAACAAGAATCTGTGATCGTGTGTATGGGCGGGCTGGGAGGCGAGGGAGGGGGGTAGATGGAATAATCGTAGCGTTAGGTCTTTGTACTGTACACAAAATAACTCTGCACCACAGGACAGCTGGGGTAATAACGTGCCATGCCACTGTGTTTGTAATTACACTGGAGAAGGGATGTGGCCCGATTGGCTAGTTTGTCAAAGTTGCACCCCCCTCACCACTCCCCAACAAGTCCTCTATACTGCACACACACACACACACACCCACACACAATGGCTACAACCTTTCCCCAGTCGGCACTTCCTACCTGCACTTAGTGCGTTTTCATATAATGATGTTTGTGCCAAACTTCTAGACATGCAGGCGTCAGCAGCATCAGACCTGTGTGTGACTGCTACACAGCCACTTATTGTTTTGTTCTGAACAGCAGTGTGTTGTTTTGGACAGTGTTCTGAGGTTTCCACTGATGTCCTTCACTGACAATCATCTCAGTCTGCATGGCTGAGGAGGCAATTAGGATTCAACATTAAACCCTTTATTAATGGGAGTAGCTGTTTATTATTTTGAAGCCCAACTCAAAAGACCCTTGAAAGCAATTAAGCTGGACTGATGTGTATGAAAATAGACTGATTAGATATGAGGCTCCTCTCGTTCACTTGGTGCACCTCTCTCATCTGTTTGGAGTCAGACTCCACCGCTTCCTCACATTGCCTTTGCTCTGCTGCCATTGTGAAGGTCAGGTGGGATGAAATCTGAATTTTGAATTTCTATTGACTAGAGTCTCCAGAGACCCGGCTGCATGTCTGAATGAGAAAGTGAGAAGGGAAGAGAGGGGGGCAAGAGGAGCGTGATCTAAGATGGAGGAAAACTTACATTCATGGGAATATTCCATGCCATGTAGACGTGGGATTTGTATTCATCCATCCAGACCTCAGCGGCCCGCAGGGCATTGCGCTTGGCGTAGTAATCTATGTCATTGTTGTAGGGCTTCTTGGTGCGCTCGATGTGGGCCACTCTGGCACATGGCAGGACTTCCATACTCCCTCCACACTGCCACACCTAGACAGCAGCAAGACAGAGAAATACTGAGTCAGTCAATCAATTGCGGTATCCACAAGAATTCCTTTACCGAGCTCTTTTTAAATACAAACAAATATAAAGGAAATGCTGGAAGTTGCTTCATTTCCACTTCATGGGTGCAGTGGAAATGAAAGTCTTCCACAGCCATCGTTTACTAGATTCTGATAAGTCAGATTGTGATCACTTTAAACTCAGCATCACAAAACAAACATGTTTTTTTGACTGAAAATCATCCCTCCCCAGGTCCAAATATGATATCTTCAGGGGCAACGTCTTCACCATATTTTGGATATTTAGACATGTTCATATCTTGCCCCTATTGAGAGCACATTTAAAAACTGCCATAGATCAAGGTCAAACAAGCGTAAACATTAAATGTGATTAACAATAGCATCATGTTCATAACTGAACTTGCTGTAACAAGTCATAGCTTTATGATGCAGCATAGTGCTTAAAATTTATATGAAGATATTTGTATAAACACACACAAATCTGCTGCTACATTTTCCAGCTCAGAAAAGAGGCAAAATAAAAATGTACAAGAAACGCTCCTTCAGTACAGAAAGGGCAGCAGAGTGTAGCATGCCCAATGGCCATGAAAAAAAATGTATTTTTCATATTTTATTTTCTCATCAACTTTTCCTTTTAGCTACATATTCATGGCTTAACATGGCACATGTGTTTGATGCTGCAATTAAGTGTCAATGTCTATTGTTTTCCGCTGAAGCAAGTGAAAGAGTGTGTGATAAATTGCTCTGTGTGCCTATGAACCATAGATACACAAGACCTCAGAGAGTTGCCTATGACAACCAGAAACCCCTGATACTATGCTGTACGGCATAAGGGATGATATAAAGCCAGGCAGTAAATATGTGTCATTTTGAAAAGCATCCATCACAGCAGAAAGTATTGATTGACTGTTGGCTGAGAGATGCTGTCACAGTCAACCGACATACCCAAGGTAAGAAAAACAGTGGCAGGCAGTCACATGGTAGTAAAACAGTCATTTCTCATAGTGCAGCAAAAGATTTGAATTTTAAAACTCTCTACAAAATACTGTGAAACATCCTCCATTGATATACAGTCTGCACTTCTATGTCGTGCTGTGAGAAAATGGTCCAGCAGTTAGACACTAGTGCAACGCCATCAGAACGCCACAGCATATGGTAACGTCCTTCCAGACGTACAAACTGCAGAGGCTCCACCACCCACAGTCTCTTAATGATGATGGCCACAATGCGTAACAGATGTTCTGAACCATTAACTTCTCTCTGAACCCAAAACGGTACCCCCTGCATGGTGTTAAAGGAGAAGGCTGCTGCAGGACTATTTTCTCAATTAAGTCCTGAGTAAGGGTGAAGCCTGTTTCAAGCTGACCGTGCTGCCATGGAAGTAAACACAGCTTCTAGAAGCATGTACGGAGTAGTTTATTCAAACTCCCGAGTTAACAGCAGTGTCACTGAATGTTATAGCAACAAACACTGACGTCAGGTATGGGCCTTCTCTTTCTCCTCTTCTGTGCAGTTGTGTGACGAGTATGTTAAACCAACATAGAACATGACGCCGTCATGTAAATGCTCTGAAGATGATTAAAAAATGTATTTTGAGAATGTGGTTTAGGTATTAAGAAATGAATATGAATTCCCAGTTAAGACTCAGCTTTTCAGTTTCGTGGGATGAGAGATTGTAAATCTTAAGTAATAGGAAGGTGTGCATGAAAATAGCAAACAATATTTAAGTCTTTAGAAATTAAGGAGTACTTCAGCTTCATCAGGTTAATTGGGATCTACTAATGAAAGCATAAGACTGGCCATATTCTATATTTTGTCAATGCTGTCTGACTTCCTAACTCTGTCAGTGGCTTGCAGTCCCAAAATTTATTGAGGACGTGAATCTTTAAAAACAGTTCAGGAATATATTCAAAAAGTAAAAAAATTATTACAGCTAAAAAAGTTCCTAACAGAGCAGGACGGTGTAGTTTTTAGCAAAGGTTACTCAGACAGGAGTAAACAGTGTGTCTGTCGGGGACTGTTATAGCCGTGGATTAATAGGCATTTGGTGCTCTAGTGAGTATTTCCAGCAGCAGAACGGTGTATGTGGGATTGCCTAAAAATAAACTGCAGCGCCCACGCTGATCGTAACGAAAGGAACGTGTCACCCAGGGAAACCAGTGTTACTCACTGATGTGGTTTTAATTGTTTTAACGGCCCTCTATAGCACAGAGGATTAAGATACATTAGGTTTCACGTGCACAGACAACACTTCTCAGAAGAATCAATGGTGGTTTTGAGATTTGTTGACAGTAGGAATAAAATTGACTATCATTCATCTTTTAAGTCTGTTTTTAAGCAACTTTTCATTATTTACTATACAGAATCACTTATCTGGTAATTAATAGTTTGTTCCTTACGTGTTCCTTGGTAACTACCCAGTATTTTCTGTATCTTATTATAATGTGTTATCTAATAACTAGGACACAATTGTTACACAATAACATTAGAAACATCATTTGGCTTTAATTCAGTTTTGTAACCGACAGTGTTCAGGCAAGCAGAGCCTTTGTTAAGATAGCAGAAAGCCAAATGAAATCACCAGAGTAAGCTGTATCAACTTGTGCTCCTGTGGGCTGGCACGACGTTTGAACCAGTAAGCCTTGAGCCATATGGCCAAGTGTACAGTGTTCATGGAAATGAGACGCTATCAAACATTTACACAAGTCCCATTTATCATCATTTACATGTTCCTGTAATGCTCAGGGGTGTATGAAAGCTTGCGTTTAATTGGACATTAATAAAGGCATTTAAGGCATCTGTCCTCTGTTTTTCTCTTTTACCCTGAAACCCTTTAATGTCTCAGTTGTGTCAGTGGTGGAGTAGTTTGCCAAGGTCTGACCTGAACTGAAACACCTCCATTGAATGCCTGACCCCTCATCTTCACTGCTGATGACCCGCAGTGACCCTGGCCTAAAAAATCCATTAGTACTTTAGAGTAGGCTTTACCTGCTTTGCTGCTGCCCATGTCAAGTACTGCTTTTTCACAATAGCCTTCCTGGTTGCTGCATTTGTGTGGGTGTAAGTGCAATACCAATTTAAGGGTAAGTCTCTAGTTCTTGCAGATTCCACCCATCACCTTTTGTAACATAGTAAGCTCCTTGTAATGCCGTCTTTCTTTGGTTTCTTTATCCAGGTTTCCGGTTTAAAATCAATAGTGTGTGTGTGTGTGTGTGTGTGTGTGTGTGTGTGTGTGTGTGTGTGTGTGTGTGTGTGTGTGTAAATATCTATGTGTGTTAAGTGCTTGTGGATGTGTGCACTGAGTAGCCTACTCATGGATAATTGAAAATGTGTATATGTGTAATTGCAGTTAGCAGTTTGCCCGGCACTAAAAGCAAATTGAAGATCAATATTTCTCAACCACCATTTCCAGAAGGTCAGAAACCTAATAGCTAACTAAGCTTGTGAAACAGGCTGTAGTTTCTGTGCATTAACTTAGGCTTCTTGTGGTGCGGCTAACAGAAGCAACACAAGTTTTTGTGTCTGTAATAAGGAAAATAAATTATTTCTCATGTGTATTGTTAAAAACACAAAATGAGGCTGAAGTTTGATCAAGTGTTGATTTCTTTTTTTCTCCATATGGTAGCAGCAATGTTCAGACTCCGCTGCACATTGTTTTCACTGTACCAGTTAGACAGCTGACAATAGTAATGGGTGATGTGGCTGTAATCATCTCAATAAGCATAATTTGTTTTCATTATATATCACAACATGGTGTGCTATAAATTGCAAGCTAAGTAAACTGCAGGAAACTATTAATCAAAGTTCCATTGCTATATTATCTATCAGTTTTGGTTGCTGCTCTGAGATCCAAATACTTTAGGGCAGAAAAAGACTATTCCAACAGTGTTACAGCACTGAACAAAGATAAAATGGCTGATTTAATTGAGCTCCTGTAGCTCCTACATTCTACGCTCTGTTTACCTCTGGGTAAGACTGTAAAGCAGTGTACTTTGTTAGTCAATATCCCTCAGTATAATTAGTGTGACGGATTTTGTGTGTTTCGAATGTGCACGAATGCCCGACGGTCACAATAACATGGGAAACACTACAATAACGTCACATCAGAAGAAGTGGAAGCCATATCGCTGCTACAGCTCAGAGGACCTCTCATGTATAGACAGCTTGAACCTCAGATGTCACATCTAAAATGACAAGTACAGAGTCAAGAGTGGTGGTGCCTCTCTGTGTTGCCAGTGTTTTATATTCTGTCTAGATTGTGAAATACACAAAGAATAACATCTGTACAATGCATTGTTTGCCTTTGTTGAAATGTGAATGTGGAGATAAGCATGGTGACGGGATAATCACCCCGTAAAAAGTCATTTCCATCTTCCTTCAACAACAGGTTCCTTCAACAAACAGTGACACTCTTTCATATTTGGAGGTTAAAACATTTACATAGCTTCTTGATCCAGGGATTTTATCTATAAGGAAAGAAAAACCAACTTCCTTGCAGACGATGATGCATTTCTTCCCTTGTTAGAGCCTCTGTGTCAGGACCCCTGCTCAGCCAAGAAATGATGCATGAATGTACAGCAGACCGAATGTATTTTAGCCCTTTCCTCAACTGTTCCTACACATACGCACACTTACGCACTGCACTACACCACAGATCAGCTGTTTGAGTCATAAAGAGCTGTTTGACACCTAAAATTAATTTTATCCGCTGTCCTCATCCATAGCAGTACATTGCTCAGCTTCTGTGCCAGTACACCTGCGTGCCTCTCCAAACTGGGAGCTCGCTGACCCAGACCTACTGCAGGTAATACACTGACTGTGGATAAGTACCTCATACAACCCCACATCAAATAACCCAGACTATTACTTTAGGATTCAGCTTCATTTCAACAGGGATCATCTGATCATCTTATGATCTTAAAGTCTGATTTTCAGCTGCCTTTCAGCTCTGGGTGCAGGCCTCAGGACCTTGCATGCCTTGGAGTGGCTTTCTATGCAAATAGCGTATATTTGTATGTAGTTTGTTGTTTTGGGGTTGCTGCTCATTCCGTACACACTTCAATGGACTGCGCCATCCATCCACAATGTGTTTTATAGTTTCCCTGCACGTGCAGAATGTGTAACGAAGCAGAGAGACTGTTTCAATGCAACAGAGAACATGTGGTTACATTGTCACCTTTATTCTCTGAGTTAAGAGACTGATCTGCTGATGTGAAAAGCTAATCACAAACCACTAACTATACAACAGGGAGGGAGACGGGGGAGGCTGGGGATAATTTCTTCCTTAATTTAACAGCAAACAACCTGTTACAAAAACATCTGCAGGGAGTCAGCTCTGTCTTTGAGGATCATCGATGCTGATGTGACTTTTTTCTACATGTGAGAGAATCACTGATCTGATGATTTGGAGGAGAAACAGGTGTTGCTCAGCAGACTGCCAGCTCAAGCGGTGATTGTGTTACATACAAGGACAGCTCAAGACTCTGTCCTGCAGCCTGCATCTTCATAACCGGGGCTTCAGCCAAAGCATTAGCAAAACAAACCAAACCAAATGTCACTTTTTGTTTTCCATTGAGACGAACATGATAACACTGCTTGTGCTCACACTGGAAAATGTATTGTCAAGCTGAATGCGCCTCTGCTAATGACAAGGTCTCACTTTATGCTGTCTTATTGCAAATCACTGAGGTATAAGTGAAAACATTTACACTAATTAAACTAATCGGTTCCATATCATGCCAAATGATTACTACTACTGAAAAAATTACTTCATTATTTTGACAAATTAGCCTTCAATAAAAGCCTCCACAGACACAGAAAATAAATGTTTGGCTCCATGTATGAAGTGTAAATTCATCTTTAAAAATGTTTAAGTAAATAAAAAAATTAAAAATCTGTGAAATCCACCTGTAAACAAACCAAGCACAAAAGATACAGAGCTTCAAAAAGGGGTGACATGCTGAAGTTACAGGTTACTGGCCCTTTAAATATCAGAGTATTATGGAAATATAATAAAATTGAAATACCAAATAAGATTTATCTTCTGCCTCAAATGACATCCCACACACAGGTATTCGGGACTGCATTTTTGGAAAGTCCATTTGGCACTGACCCTTCATAAAATTGCAGCCTGCGTCATTAAGAGGAAGCACTTAACACAGAGCACTTTGATGTAGTGGTAATGTAATTGCTAATTTAATTTAATTGTCTCTGTACATGCAGTTAGTTAATTGCAGCTGGACCATTTGCGTGATAAGCTCCACGGGGCTACAGAAAACATCAGCCATAAAAAGCATAAAAGCTATTAACAGCAGTAAACAGATTTCCATCAACGGCATTACACAATACAATCAATAAATGGGAAAATGCAGCACGTGGAGGCTTAAAACTGCCATTTAGATGGGCTTAAGATATGAGATCTTCACGAGTGTCATGGCAAAAATATATTCACAGGTTGGTGAACTCAAAACACTCAAATACTTTTACTCCATCATTGGCCATGAAAACACACTACAGAAAACCCTGCATAATATTTAAAAAACGAAAAATCAGGCAACGTGTCAAGATTAGCATTACTTACTCAAATTCAAAGTTGAATCCAGTGTTCCTTGTTACTGACAACATGTAAACCACTCCCTGTTGCTCACTGACTTCAGCCTTAACTAATTCTCAGCAGTTTTTCAGACTAACATATCATGGGTTGGCAAAACTTGGGTTGGCTTCTGCATGGCTGGACACCCAGAGAAGGACATGGAAGAGTGATTGGACATGTGCAAAATGATCATGGTCAACTTCTCTAAATGAAACTACTTTTACCTTTTGAAAATACTGATGCTGTGAGGAATTCTGAGCCTTTGACCAGACACATCAATTGGTCCCTCGTGCATCAGTGCGCACACACAAAGTGACAGAAATATGTTGCCGTGTAAAGAATGAAAACAAAGAATTTGAGAGACCTTGGATACTCTCTCACCTCCAGAGACAGCTGGCCAATCACCACATGAAGTGAATGTCAGATTGTTGGTTTCAGAAAGTAATTGAAATTGTTGGACGCTGTCACTTCTCCAATTCTGACATCAGAAAGTTGTGGAGGAAGAGGAGGAGGAGGACGAGGATTCAGACGCTGTTTGAACTTCCAAAAAGCACTTCTGTTGAAGTATACTGGCATCTTTAGGCCTCTTGTAAGTAGCAACTCATTTTCAATCCCATCAGTGCAACCTTTACTGAAACTGGGTGATTACTACCAATTAGGCTTTTTCTCCATCAGTGGTCAAAATGGAAAATAGAGCAGAGGAGAAGGAGCCAGTGAGCCACTAAAAACCCAGATGAAATGATGAAAGGGTGTGCTGAGGTCATGCAGACTTCACATTATGCCTCATCCTGCCACAACAGCTGACGAATCTGTTTGGAAAATTATCCTGGAGCAACAAACAGAAGCCCCAGGTTTGCATATAGGAATAGCCTGAGGTCAACCAGAGCCCATCTAGAGTTGTGTAAACTATTCTGTGTGAATGACTGAAACAGCTTGGCCACAAACAGATAGATGTGGGTATCTTATTTTGAACATAACTGAAAGAAAGATTGCCTGGTGGACTGACTGACTCAAGGGGGGGTGTATCGATCACAGCATTCAGCTACACAAACATACAAAACTGTGTTCTGATGTTTCTGTTTCTTCTTCTGCCATGATATTTTTCACCTTGATAGAAACAAACAAGTCTCTATGTTGCTTTTAGTGTTCTACATTTGCATATATTTTTGTTTAGAGACTAAAAGCAAGTTCAAAACTGTCATATTTTGTTGTGCTCTTGTTATTATGAGTCTTTTTACAATTATATCACTTTTTATCAGGATACCATTATGTCTTGTTCATGTGCACGAAGCCATATACAGTACGTGACATCTGCCACCCTGCTCTAAAAATCAATGCTTTAGCTAATGGCTTCTTCGTATGGACAATCACACACATCAGATTATTGACATTTTGGAGTCATGGTGCTGGAGACATACGAGGCACAAATGCTAGTATCTTTGATTTATCTATAGAAGTACAGTTTTGCATGATTTCATTTATTTTTAGATCTGGCACCATTGATAGGTCAGCTCTCCTACTCTCATTACTGTCCTTATTACTATCCTTATTCCTTACAGAGGCCAATGCCTCTTGCTATTCAAAAAAAAGCTAAAAAAAATATATATCAAATTGAACTGAACTTTAATTCTGGTCAAAACTTTGAGAACTATTAACAATGTAACAAAAGAACAAGGGCATTATTTTAGGTGTTGGAAAATGACATGTTGTAGCCTCTCTGGTTCACTGGTTGGCATTAATTGACTGCCAATCAACCTGCTTGCCTGAAATTTCTTCACAGAACATCATAAAAATGCATTACACTTCTCCCATCATTTGTTCATATGGAGCATAATGTAATTACTGCTGTGTGATTACCACACCGTTGGTGGAACATTGGGAATTAACTTCATATAACTCATCTCTTTACTTTCAAACAGCTACTTTTATTTAGTATTCTTCCAGCTTGTGTGGTGACTTGTGATTAGGGAAGCTTGAGGTAGCTCATCAGTCTGTTTCTGGCTATTGAAAAAAACATTATAAATTATTTAACTATAAGGGTATAAACCAGTATAGTATCTATTCGTTTTTATTTTGTAAATATTCAAAAAACAAGCTGAGTTTACAGACAAGTGACATTTCAAAACCAAAACAGATCATCATCCTGCATGTGTGACAGCTGCATTCAGAACTGACTGTGAACATGTTTTAAATCCAGCAGTTATCAGTCCTGGTGCTTGAGCACCAGAGCCAAGCTACTAAACAGCATCCAGGTGTTGATCAGACCCTGATAGACTGACTGAGCTGTGAGAACCACTGCATTATGAATACCAACAAATAACGCCTTGGAATTAAACATGTATATATGCTCTCATTTCATATGACTGAAATATTTCATTTTTGGTAAGCTCATAAAAAGATTAGGCATCAGAATTATAACTACACGTCCATACGCTGAACGTGCCGTGGAACTGAAAGGAAACAGATATTGCTAGCTGGCCAGTGTCCCTTCATTACATTCTCTTACATTACGTGCCGTCTCCACCAATGACAGATGATAAAACATTAAAACTCTAAACAACAACACTATGTGTACTCTGAAGCAGCATAACATGAACGAAAATACAGGACAAATTGCGTCCCATCTTCATTCAATACAGGACGCAGCATTTTATTTTCAATATAGGAGGATCCCTTATTATACGTGACAGCTGGCAACCCTAGTGACTCCGGTTGTTGTGGTCCTTTATTTTTTGAAGTCCTGTTTCAGTTTTTTCTTTTACCTACTCCCGGGCCTGTTTCACAATGTGGGGAATGTGTTTGCCTGCTAGCTCGCTCCCTGCGGCCTTTTAAACATCACGGGTGAAATAAAATGCAGCGAGGACTTGACCAGTCAGAAATGTTCAGCACAGCTGACCACACCCCCTAAAGTTCCTGAACCCTTGAAAAGTATTATCCCCCAACAAGGTACCCTTTTTGGGGGTCGATCAATTACCCCAGAACTAAATTTAGACCCTGGTTCCTGTGGTGGAAACGCATAATTCCTCAAAAGGTTCCTGGGGAAAGTTCCTGTGGTGGAAACGCGGCTTGAGTGAAGTAAAGTTGGTTCACATGCACACCTGTGTCACAGGACTTCACGCTGAAATGTTCACAGTTATCTTAGAAGACAGCCATGCACAAACTCGCTGTATCCACTTGAGATAATGAGTTGTGTGAGCTCGGTTGTGTCTGGGGAATTGTCACGTCCCTGTTTTTAATTGAAATGCTCTTCACTCTGCAATCTCTATACCCATGGGATGCCTTTTTGCAGTATAATATCCAAAAGTCTCACCCGTTTCAAAGAAATGCCAGGAAATGCTGATTAAGGGGCGCAGGCTAACCAGACTACATGTTTATGTCTCATCCTTTTTTTAAGGTTATAGAGAGAGAAACATTAAAACATCACAACGAATATCAAATGGTCTGAGTTCCCTGTGATGTGCTGAACCATCTTGTGCTGACAAAACTGTTATGAGAAACAAAGAAGGCAGCATATATTAAAACAAGCAGGGAGCTTCCCTTTTTCCTTATTTAGAGTCAACTCTGGTGTCACTATCTATGCAATGTTTATTCACACCAACATTAATTTCCAGATCTGAAAGCTGTGAATATCACATGGTAGCAAGTCATTTTTCAAAGCTCCTGGGTGAGTGAGAAGAATATCAACAGAGAAATACAGAGCCAACGTTATAATGTGAAGGACGAAAACTCTCACACTACACACTTTTACTCTTGTGACATCAATCCATTTCTAACAGTAATTTAGGTGCCATTTGTTTTTATCTAATGAATTACAACTTGTCATGTGATGTAGCAAAATGCTTCCGTTGGTATTTGAAGGGTTATATGTGCAGTAAATAATTTATGACTTATCAACCCAGCATCAGCAAAGGAGGAAATGCAACACTGACAGGCTTCTGGCACAGCTTACAGTGTCCTGTAAGTCAAGCAAAAACAAGCCGGTTAATTGGAAGAGACAAACAAAATAAGATCTAGAGTTTTTAACTAGTATTCCAGATCATAATGTGCATAATTTTTTCTTTGAGCAATGTGTGTTGGAGGAGTGGTCACTGAGTCATTATGTGTTTGGTGACACAGAGCCCGATCCCGAACTCTTATTTAACGCACATTTGACTGATGTGCTGCAGCTTGAATGAGCTTGTAATAGCCTTCACCTGCATTTTTAACAGGGGAAACAGCAAATCCCACTCTATCCAAAGGTGAAATATCCACCTTCCAACACCTCTAGATTCAACCTATTTACATAAAACCCCATTTTTTAAACTGGAAAAAAACAATAAGTTAAGTGAATTAATAAGCTGTAGAGAAGGTTTTTTTGGCTGTCTCCCAAACATCTGCTGGCAATAGCTTCATATTTACAGCACAGACATGACAGTGGTGTCACTCTTCTCATCCAACTTCATAAGCAAGAAAGTGAATAAGGATATTTCCGAAGATGTCAAACTATCTCTTTAAGATCTGTCTTTTTCCATGGTTTCTTGGTGTAAACATTTCCCTGTTGATGACTTTCTGTGGACATCTTCATTTGAAAACATGTTCCCCGGTTGGTTGATATCTCACACTGAACAGAAACATTGCCATGCTTGCCTTCCCTCTCTCCCTCCTTCCCTCTCTCCCTCTCAAGTCTTGTGTGATGACGAGTGATTCAAAGCGCTGGACTGAAGGCCCCCTCCTCCATTGAGAGGCTGCATCTGAGCCACTCCCCATGGCCCATCACTTCATTTCATGCCTTCTTTTCCTGCGTCTCCTCCTCACACATCCATAAAATGGAGGATGTTGATGGAAAGACCAATAGATGGAGAGGCCCTTTAAAGTGTGCTTGTTAAAAGCTGATTCCATCCAGACGCTGCCCTTCGTCTTTGATATGCTTGCCGATTTGCTGGTGAGGCCAAATCAGCGCGTGCTAGCATTCTTCAAATACTTGGGCCTTGTCAGATCATTTCAAGTTTTCAGCAGGAGTCAGAGGCAATTACGTGCACAGATTAACTAATGCTCAGATAATGGATGGGATGAGCCAATCTGTGCTTGTTAAGCATCACTGTATCTCCTGGTGATGACATTGTCCACAGAGGGAGCTTTTGATACTTCTCCATAAAAGTCAATTGTCTTGAATAGCAAAAGGATGTGGAACGTACAATTCATCTGAAATGTTCTTAATTACCTTGTCAAAATGTGCTCAAATTAAGGTGGGAGTATCTGCAGTCACTCATGAAAGAGGTTTTTTAATGAAGTTTATGATTCACATGGATAATAGGCAAGCTGACAAGGTCTGTCTAATTACTTATCCCTCTGGCCCTGAACACCAAAGCAGCAAATCTCGGAGGTAAACCGATGCTCCGAAAGTCATGTCATCCTTCCAAAGCCATTTCAGGCAGAGAAGTGTGCCATGTGTCATTGTTAAACGGTATGTATAAAGTATGCTTCCCAAACACACAATCTCTTGAGGTGTAAATTACAGATATAGCCTGGATGAGCAGGGTCTGAAGTAACAACAAGGCAATATAAGTCTTATGCATAGAGCGCGCCGATGCATAAATGCAAACCATGAACATGTTTTATAATGTCAGCTGATTGAATGCAAACCCTACAGTAAATTCCACAACAACACAAAGAATATGCAGAGCTGCTCCTCTTCGCCATATGTCAGAAGTAAGTCCTTCAATAGCTGCAGTAATTCCTCCGAAACAATACCTGATCTGAGTCTTGCACACGGATCTTCTATAGCTGCAGCTATTCTCGCGCGTCTCTCCTCTCCGAGATGGATGCAGGCCGGAATATACAGTAATGAACCATGGAGTAAGTAAACCTGAGTCCATAAAAGCCCTAACGGATTGATTCAGCCGCTAAATAATGCAAGCATTGAAAAAGACAAATGCCCAATCAATATCCAATGCTATTGTTGCCTTTACACAGCCTCTATTGATGGAGAGCAGATGGTTCCTCCCATGTTTTAGTTTGACATGTTGTGAGAGGATCAATCAGTCATTTATCAGGGATGGGTTGAGCAAACAGAGAAGCCTCTTACCTAAGGAGAGGCTAACAACAAGCACAGTTTAGGCAAAAGTAACTAAGACTGAAACCAAACAAGCTCCGGACCAGGTCAGGACCAAGACTACCAAGACTTGCCTCTCCCAAGACCAAGTGACAAGTATTTACCCAGCAGCCTTTAAATTGCATTTCCTTCTGTTGCTGTCCTTATTATGGCATTTATCCAATAACTCTCCACATTAATCTGTTTCCATTTGTTATAGTGTAATACCAGAGTTCCTCAGAGGCCTAAGATTTGTCCTCATCTTCGGAATTACTCTTTTTGTTGGAAAGGACTCACATATGGGAAGCAGCCACTGTCATTTGCTGCTTGATGGACATGGGCACGCTGGTGATTTTAAAGCTGCCAAAATGGCTGGTGTCCACAGATGGCTGGGGCTTGATGCTGCTTCATAACAACATTCCTGCCCTTTTCAAGGTGACTGCTTTTACTGTGGAGGGCTGCAGGCAGGAAGAGGTGTCCAAGGCGAGCACTACAGAGGTCCAGCCTTGTGATGTGATTGGTTGTATGTCTGAAATACTTAAGATATAATCTGAGGTATGTTCTGAATGTCCCTGTACGTTGAATACATTAGACCATCCCTCGGCCCCAAAAACACACAAACCCACATCCATTACCCAGGAGATAATTCTTGGTGTGATATGTTATGAATGGACAGAGAGGGCTGCTGTTCCCAAAGGAACTGAGCTTATCGGTAACTAACCCGCTCTGGGCTTATCGAAGCGGGACATGATAACTCATTGTAGCCTGCAGATGACATTAACATACTGTATACTCTGTTCACAAAGTTCACAAAGTTGCCAGCAACCTGATGAATCTAACAACGTTGTGTTCACCATTTGTGAATAAACAGACGGTATGAAGATTATTTTAGAGGTGCTGAAGGCACCAAAGTGTAGCAAGATGAACCTTATATAATCTCTTTTTTTCTAGGTTTAAAAACAATGTTTATTCAGGATGAGTGTGGCTTTGCGTACCCCTGCTGTTTAATATGAGTCTATCAAAGTCACTGTCATAACCCACGGATCAGCCCAAACAAACAAAACACCACCTTGAATGAAAGTTAATGTTTCCCAAAATTACACACTGTGTTTTAGAGAGTGCACTTGTTTTCAGCTTTCTTTCAACATGTTATGTTCAGCTCTATTGCAATAGCATTCCCGTATCAGTATCAGAAATATTCAAAAAAGATATTCAGGCTACAGAACCGTCTCCTCTCTCGTCAGTGAAATACACTGTATAGAGTGGATACGATGATGATGATAAAATGTATTGTAATCGTATATTTAACAAGGCGACACATCTGGAGTGTGGCAGATCCCTTTCAATCCATTTGTATCTACAAATCCAGATGGCTTGTGGGGTTAATCAACTGTGCTGTGTCCAGGTTTCATATTTGTATCAGTGGGGCAGATGTTCCCAAAAATAAACTAAAAGCAACATCTGACTTTCTCTACCAACTGCTTTGAAGCAGCACCTGTTATTTTGCCGCCTGAAATAATGCTTACCGACTCATCTTCACTTCATTTTGTTGTTTTTTTTCTTTTTCATGAAGCAAAGTTACCATCTGGAAAAAATGGAAGCACTGTGATATGAGAGTAGTGGGTGGCACTAGATTCAGCATACTGTAAGGCTCCTGGTAATTGATGCATCCTAGTCAACAGATAATTCATCTTCAGCTATCACTGGATTACTTTGATACTGAAGAAAGGTTCTGGAGTTACAAGAAGCATCTTCTTTTCTCTGCGATTGATTTATTTCCAATAGACATCTGAAATAATGACATCCTCGGAAAGTGTAAGTCAAACTGAATCTAAAAACGTGTACCATGTCTGAGTGTTCAGATTGGACACAAATTGTGGCTCTAAGGACATTTACAGTACCTTAACTGACTCTGAAGAGTTATGTGTCACAGCCACTGCAGCTCCAGTCTTTGACTGTGTTGGTCAATAACTACAACATCTACGATAACTAACTGCCCGTTGTTTTCAGAACACCTGTATGCACCTGTCCCTTTTACCTCGCACAGTCTTTACCTCACGTCACAACCTATGCCCCTTCTGCCACCCTCCCCTAGGAAGGGACCTTTGACAGTTTGAAAACCTAATCAGGGTTCCCATTTCCCGGACTTTTCCAGGACAATTTCAGATCATCATCATATGACAGACAGGAATCACACCATACACCAATATGTTATCTGTTATCCTATCTGTGGAAGTCTGATTTAAAATAATGTTTATGTTTGGCTATACTTATCTTCTCTTAATTAATTATGAAATTATGACAAATTGATCGGACTTTATTATCATCTTTATCTATCATTATCATCATCATCATTGTTAACTTATAACCTGACTCACTTTTTTATGAATCATATTTTTTACTTTACTTTACAGCTAAATGTATGTCATTTTATGACATGAAATATCTGTTTTACCTGAGCACACGCAGCATTGGGTTTGAAGTGACGCTAACAAAGATGCAAGCAAAGTCAAAAGTGCAGTATTTAGCCGGTGTCTGATTAACATGTAGTTGGGCTCCCATTCACTGTATTGTCCCCAGCTTCTCATTTATTATTCCAACTCTCAGTAATGGCCTAAACACATTTGAAACCTTTGCGCCTAGCCAGTTGAATCACAATCCTTAAACCTTTAGCTACAGGCAAAACAAGCTAAAAAGCAACTGAACCAAACATTCTAACCCATTATTCAACAGTTTTAACCTAGTTGGGAAGAACACGTTAATCTCTAAAAATAATCAAAACCACCACAATTAGCAGTCAATCGCGACTTGCGTACATTTAAAGGATAATGTAACTTACATTTTTCAGAGTTTCGGCCACTGAAGTTGTAAATCATCCAATCTGCAGCATGTGATGGGATATCAGGGTGCGTTCACAGCATTGCCAAACAAAACCGATAGCAGCCTATTCAAAATACTGGCCTACCATTAGAATGTCAACATGATCCTGAACATAACTTTGCCTGAAAACAGGAGAACGTTGATATAATCTTCCAGGACATTTTACTTTTTCTCTCATTTTCTATGTGTTTTCCATGACTGGAATACTGGTAAACTGTTTTCCAGGTTTCCAGGTTTTCCAGGATACGTGGGAACCCTGCTAATGGCCACTGTACTCTTACAATTAATTTGTGAATTATATACAGTGGTACATTTTCGGTTATTTAATCAAAAAAGTGGATGAAAATTAAAATCGAAACCCAAAGTAATAGTGAACTGTTGTACTGTAAGCTGTCATCACACTGTATTAACTCCACTTGGGATGCAAAGGGGACCCAGGGAAGTGTAATTATGTCCCACTCCTGTCTAGCTGCTGGTACTGCTAGAGTTTAATTAGCTCCATTCTCCTCACTACAGAGAGATTATGACCAGATGCCTCGAGGCCCAGCCCAGGTGGTTATTGAGACTTCAAAGAAAAAAAACATAGAATAATTTTTTGGTTCATTACTTTTGAAAGGAGTTCCTGGTGAGTTTAATAAATGTCACTGAGACAAGCCGGCCACCACGTGAGTGCACTCTTGAGTTTCTTGGACTGATGGATTGGACTGTTATGACAATGAGACGGATTTCATAAAGCAGCTTCATTTTCTGATGGCAAAGTGAGCACATGGGCATATTGTGTGGGTAAACCCATGTAGACTCAGATTAGCCTTTTTCTGGCAGAACAGAGGTTCCCATCATGTTTTGGCGGACAGAAAAGTGTATTAATCGAATCAGTGCACGTCACAGAGCGTTGTGCCAAACTGAAGTATGTTAAATTAGGATTAAAGGGAAAAGGCAGGAATGAATACTGTGATTATCAACTGGAGGTTATAAGGGTTTCTTTGGCTGCATTTGGTTAGACAAACATGCTGAGGACTTTATTAAAAATCAGTTGCTGCAGTGTGGCAAAAATATATATATATTTTTTTTTTCTTTTCGAGTACTGTATGTACCAGGTCTGCAATGATACTCAGAGTGCTCTCAGGAAATAGCCACAGCCTCCCACTCTGAGCCTCACACTAACAAAAGCTCTCAAAGCCACCTCCCACCTCAGAATGGAAACATTACAACCGTAAACAGTGTCACAAACTCACCAGAGTGCTGTGTGACACAGTTCAGCTTGCTCTAAGCAGTGCGGGTGGTGACTGACTGATACACGTTTTCCCCCCGGGGCCTCACCACAGCTGAGACCACTCAGTGCTGCAAACCTGCCTGCAGATTTTGGCAAGACTCCCTGCTGCAATTTGGTTGATAGTCAGACTACATATAGAGCGTGTCAGAATTAATAATTGTTTTGCATACTGATCTGAACATTTTAATCTTGTCCAAATAATTTCTTACTCCTGCTACTGTCATGATGCAACATACAAATGAATTGGTAGAGTTTTGTTCACTTACTGGAAAAGTAATCCACATGCAGAATCAACACAATTATCATATTGAGTGAAGTAAAACATTATTTAATATCTATGTTTTACCGGTGTTTTACCGTCATATTTTAAACTTTTCCAGTGCTTTACTTGAAGTGGTGATCCATAAGAATATAAATTTGTGGTTGTAAGCACCAAAAATCATCTCATTGTAGTTTCAATCTCCTCTCTCAGGCTTCTCTCAAGAGCTCTCGTAACAACAGGTCGGTGAACCAATCAGAGGAGAGCCTCTGAGCCCCTCTTGTGTTTTCTGAGTGATCTAATAAAAATATAGAAAATTTCAGGTAAACACTCAGAGAAAACCAAATCCTGGAAGGCTGGAGGTGGTCGTGGGTGGGCTGGGCTTTGGACATGGCTGAGCGCAGTGACTGTTTCGTTGTGACATCACAAAGTTACAGCGGTCCTGACTGTTTGTTTTAAGGCAGTTTCTGAATGTGATCTGTGTGCATTTCTCTGTGGACTGAGCGCTTTCATACTTCATAAAATATTGGACCTTTAATATTTTGAAAGAATAATTTTTGAATGTATTAGTCTTTTGCACATTCTGTCAATTTAAATTTGGAATAATATTTTGGAGTATTTACAGTTCTTATGAACATGGGATAACCTTTTTCAGAGAGAGAGTTTTATAATGGTCTAAATGTTGTATCAGAGGTTTGGGAAATTGATTACTTATTTAGAGGTCTAGAAATTTAGAGGATATTAAATATAATAATAGTATAAACAATAGCCACTGGCAACTTCTGCATGAATATAATTGTATCATTGTGTCCATTTAAAAATGCAGTCAGTCAAACCCCAGCAGATAATGTTTACTCACCAATGCACATTGTGAAACTCAGCTGATTGTCATTCCACCGATTTAGAATAATTAAAATATGTTCTGTATATACAGAAAGGCCTCACTCCACATCAAGCTTCAGTGGATCCAGCAAGAGCAACAGCTGACCCCTGATAGATTCGACGTAGTGTTATATTTGCGGACAGAGACATCACAGCATAATACTGGTGCCCGCAGGAACTTTGAAATGAAAGCCAGTGTCCTGGTCTCCTGAGATGCTGTATCAGCAAGGACTCAGAAGAGCAGGAGGGGTGGGAGACACATTACAAGATAAACTTATATTGACACTTCTGGCAGAATTCATCATTTCTCTCCCGAACCACTTTTTCTCCGTTTGCAAACGGAGAAAAAGTGGTGAGCAGGATTTTCTTGTTCAGATATTTAGAATCATTTACAAACGTGAAGATGTCAATGTACTATGTTACTAGCAGATGTTGCAAAATAACTGTAAGAATACATCCAGGTTGCACTCTATTCAGATGTCAAAGGAAGAATCCATGTGCCATGCTTTTTTTCCCTTCTCTCTCTCTTCTAATACAGTATGTTGTTTTCTATTGTTATTCTCCTTTTTCTTTGGGTGTATTGGTATGAATCCCTTCGACCTTATATAATAAAGAAATGGATTCAGTCTTTAAAAAAAATAAAAATAAAAAAATAAAAACTATCTAAAAAAATCCATGTGTCATAATACGCCTGTAGGTGATGTATTTACCCTTCAGTACATCTTGCTGGGAGTCTCTTTTACATATTCATCGTCTTCGTGTCTGCAGTTGTTTCCCCTCTCTGTTCATTTCTTTTCATTTAAAAGGTCCGACCCTGTAAATTATTTCACACCTGAACAAACAGAAAACTGCAGTGAGATCTATGATTTATTTTCCCTTGCCTTGGTTTTATTCTGTGCTCTTCCTCTTGGAAACAACACCACACGCAGTGCTGTGTACCGTATAATCAGCCCCGCACATCCTAGCCTCCTTTCTGCTTATAAAAGAGGCCAGCTCTTTGAGTCCTGGCAGCCTTTTTACCCAGAGAACGCTATAGAAGCCACAACTCTCAGTAAATTATAAATACACCATAACCTTTCTGTCTGAGCCCTGCCTTTCATCAGCCCCCTGTAGTCAGATGGTACAGGGCAGGCTCAGCTATTGTGAGCTGCCCTGGCTAATTGTTAAACATGTTCTTGTCAATCAAGCCTATCCCAAATGGCAACTCCTCAGCCAGCACTACAATGAGCTGCCTGAGCCGCCAGCCTTAGAGGAGTAATTGCCGTCCATTCGCCAGAAGCCATCTCCATTCCATTAGCGGCTGTGCAATATGAATGGTTGAAGCTGGTTGTTGACTGCAGACCTATTCAAGCTTGTACATGTGCTGAATGGCCTTGTTTTCTGTGGCATGTGTTTCATTTCCACATAGACAGGCCAAACAGGGGGAGAGGTAATTGCATTTGTGACAGCATTGTGTTCCCAGACAGAGAGGCAGATTCTCTTCACCTCATGAGTCAGAAAGATACAGTAAATATTCACAAGAGACAGAGTCAATGAGGAGCATGTATGAGTGAGAACCAAAAGAAGTTCACTGTTACGCTATATCACACAGTTCAATAGAGTTGTTCTAACTTTATTTAGCTGCTGTAGCTGAATTGATCTCCCCCCACGAAGCTTGTCTAACTTAGTTGCATGGTTTGTTAGGTGCATATAAGCAGCTGTACTGAATAAGAAAACACTGTATAACCTTTGGGGGGGGGGGGTTGGCACATTATATATAATGCTGAGTTATCACTCTATGATAATGGCAAAGCAACCATCAGATAAAGACACAAGAGACTAGATGATTGTGTCATTATTTAAAAAAAAAAACATGCTATTGATGTAGGAGAAAAGCCACTCTGTGTGGAATAATAAGAGGCTCTGAAACGGTCATCAACAACTATAAACGTCTCGAGCTTCAATAAAGCATCGCAGCAATCTGTAAACCAAGATCCATTCTCCGGCCCCGGTTCAAGTGCTTTTTCAAAGGCGGCCGACACTTCAGAGGTGTCGTTGAAGCCATCTCGAGATTTTGAAATGGATGTGGGGACGACATTAAATGAAGGAGTGGGATCTTTCAAGCATTTCTCCTTCCAATAAGCCCAAGGAGTGCGTTTAGATTCAGAACGGTTCCACTCGGCTGGAGAGAAACATTTTCTGAATTTAAACGCTAACCAATTCTTCAGCAAGCCCTTCGCTCACATGAAGCGTTAAATTCAACTCAAAGCAGCAGCAAAAGAGATTTACATTTTCCGTATACAGGATTTAGAGCCTTTGGGTTGGCTGAAGATTTTGCATTAAGGGGATTTTTTCTTCCCCACTCCCATCTAAGAAAATTTTGCAAAGTTTAATCATGGCTTCTGTTGACGCCCCTGGGTTTTGTATCTTAAGCTGTATCCCTCCAGCTGGGAAACATAAGAAAATTTCATCATAAGCTGTTCCAATGTCTGACTATAGATTTCACAAATCATTCCTACGAGGACTCTAAATATTACCACTTCATATATGGGATTTGTAATTATGGCTTTTTGTGTGGTGTACAACTGCACACACAACCCTCCAGCTTTGAGGGAATGCCTCATTGAAAACAAGCAATTCTCTGAGCAATTTCATATTCTGCTTAATTTTAGTTCAGTTTAAAAAAAGGAAAAAAAAAATCTACTTTCAAGTTGACTACCAAAACCCCCTTCTATTTTGAAATCATTTTACCAGCAGCATTGGTAATAATCGTGGGCCTTACCCGCATGCCCAGCTCGATGTTCTCGCCTCCGTAGACCTCCATGCCAGGATCCAGCAGACCAATCTCGCCAAAGTATTCCCGATCTACCACAAACGAGCAGCCAATCATAGCTGGAGTTCTGGATGAGCAGAGAAAGACAGCATCTTCTATTCATTGCAATCAAGGTGAGGATTTCTGAATCAGCTTGGAAAAATATCATCAAGCATTAGTTGCAGCGTGTTTTCATAGTAACGTGTTATAAGACAGTTTTACCATTCAATCAACTTAATGATAATGTTCAGATATGATACAACTGCTTTGCTTTTTGCTTTAAAAACTTGCAACTTGTATATTTATGCACTGAGAAGCTGGATTTTAATATGGTAAAACCACTTATCAAGACTGAAAAACTGGAAATAAAATGGGATTTTTAAGTTTGCTGAAACTGTGGTTAATGCATATGTGCAACATACAGAGACTCTTGTCTGGTTCAGTTGCTTTAGAACAGACTCCACAGTCTTATACAAGGTTAAGATATAACCCGTATGGTGAACAGATTGTGCTGGAGTTATCAACCTCTCAGTATTCTTTGTGCTTCCCACTTAGACCTTAGTGGCTCTACACTTTGACAGAGTGACAATGTTGAAATGTAATAAGCATGAATGAATGAAAACAACATAAATTTATCATCAGCTCAGTGTAATTTAAAATGCAGCCACTGTAATTGAGACAGAACTGTCTTTTATCCCATCACAATGAACTGGATGGGGGTGGGTGGGGGTACTGGCTTTCTATGTATCAAGCCTGCCAATCTCCTGTTGCCACTTGAGGATGCCAAGTTGTATTACAGCTTTAAAGCAGCATATTACCACCATATACACCATTCAGTTCGACACACTCACATTGGGGTCTATCTGTATGCGCCAACCCGATTCAACTGACCCTCCTTCATGAGCCTTTACTGGACACAGACAGGATGCTGCCCGGCTTTAGTGAACTGAGGTTGTCAGGAGGAATGGAAATTAATTAAAAGACACCAACATTTTATGGTCATTTGACCATACCACGTGAAAGAGAGAGAGAAGGAGAGAGAGAGAAATAGCCCACGAGGGTGATCAAGGGAGAGCGAGCAGACAAACAGAGTTGTGAAAATGACACTTAACTCTCATCTGGTAAATTATTCAATATAAATTGGTTTAATTCTGAAGTTTATTAGTGAAGTGTTTGTAACTACACTGCAGACTGGAGTCGACTATTTACACATCCAGCTGATATGGAGCAACATTAGCATTAATTTGGAGTCAATATGCTGTAAGTCACTATCGTCATGTTCAGCTCTGGTTTGGTTTCCACGAAGTCCTGAGAGAAACATGTCTCTTTAGCTGCTAAATGCTGTACTATTTCTATTAGCTAATGGCTGACTTTGTGTGTCTGTTGTAAGATGCTGGGCAGGTAGTGTCCAGAGGATTATGAGAGCTTTTTTTTTTTTTTACTGAAAACAGCTGCTGCCGGAGACAGTGAATGGAAGTGGTGAGAATAAAAGAAATCTTAAAGTTTTAATGATCATTTTTAGATGTTTTAGATATTAAAACGCTCTGTATCACTGAGGGGAACTGCAGAGGTGGAGGATACAGTAATACTCAGCGGGTTAATCACCATGAGCTACAGCTTTTGTATTAGTGCAGCTTTAATATTTAGATGACATAAAACTACTATAGAGTATAAAACAGCCATATTCCCCACCCAGCCCTGTACAACAATCCAGAATGGTATGTTAACTGTAAATGTCAGATTTAGCAGAATCACCTAAAAATACTTTTAAAACTTACAACTTAAAACCTGCCCAAGCCCAGCTGACATAGCAAGAGAGTGTTTTTCACAAAAGCCAGTGGTTACTTTCCACCTTTACTAAAAGAAATGGTTCCACTTTAGCTGCTGTCCCCTCAGGGCTGCTTTTCAGTACTATTATCTGTCACGTCCTAAGTGCTCTGGGACAAAGCCCCACAAAAAGCATTACATTCATATAGAGTACTAAGATGCGTTATTTTTTTCTCTCAAGTGACCAATGAGTGGCTTTATCCTTCTTTCTGGAATGACAACCAAGGTAACTTCACTGTATACAGTACTATCTCACACGCACACAGAGAGAGAGAGAGAGTGAGAGACAAAGAGAAAGAGAGAGAGAGAGAGAGAGAGAGAGAGAGAGACGCAAGAGGGAAATGTGTCTGCCACTTCAGTTTGAGAGACATGTCAGTAGGAAGTACTATTAAGTGGGAGCTGCATTATGATTCACTGACTCTGTATTAAGAGAGTGCACTGAGCCGTACAGGGTGTGAGCCAACAAGAAAGGTGCTTTTAGGTTCAGAACCCATATAAAACACCGTCTCATCACCATGGAGTGTTATTTTGAAAATCCTGGATCAGTAGTAAAATAAAACTGATGCAGAGGTGCATGTAAACCCTCCTGAACCATTATATTTCAAAGGAAAGCTTTCCCACCATTATAGCTGACATAAATCTTTATGGCTTGACATTTATAGCATGTGTCAATTGGTGTAAGATGCTCGAAAAGGACATTTTAAAGAAACAAGACTGTGATAGAATGACTGATTTACACTAGCCTGACATCTAACAATTTGTAGTCTTTGCTATTAATAGCTAATAATTCTAAACGCCTTTGCTCCTCACTGAAAAGTAGCTTAAAATGATTCATGTTTGCTTGCAATATATACTCTTATTGCATGATGTAGCCTTATACAGTCTTGTTTAAATTATAAGTTGATCTCAGGGAATCTTTCAAGTGCCATTATTTGCACTGGCTGTGCACATAAAAAGACCGACACAGCACACACTCAGCCCCGATTCACCTCATCCTTTCTCCTCTCTTGACAAGTGACCTACCTTTCTTGTCTGCAAACTTTGTGCAGCTCTCTTGAGTGCTCCCACTAGAAAAAAAGCTTCCTAGCAATGTAAACACTGTTTCTGTGATTAAGTCCAGACTCAGCAGCTCAAGTCAGATGCAAGTGATGATGACGCTAAAACCTCTGGCTGACCACATAAGATACAATGCTGTAAAAGTAACATGCTCACATTTGTAGTATTAATAGTTTAAGACCCCCTCCGGTGAAAATCAAGTGTTTAAACTTGTTAACATGTCCAGAGTCTCTCTGATGCTTCCTCCTCTAACCATCTTCATACTCTCTGCTCTTTCACCTGTCACTGAAACCTTGTCAATACAGAGAGCAACAGTTAGCGTTAGCACAGCCACTCACACCGTGTCAGCCACTGCCAAGATGACAAATTTAATAAACAAATAACTATATTTACTGTTTTGATACGTCTTCTAGTCGCCGATTCTGGTGCACAGCAAACTCCTGACTCCTCAACAAACACCCATGTCTAGGTCTGACTGAGGCTCAAACATGTGGCTGAGTCTCTGTGACGCTTCCTCCGCTAATCGTATTGATACGCTCTGTTTCACCTGTCAACCTAAAGCAAACAGTGGTGGTGGGCGGGGCACAAGGCCTGATCCAGAACTTCTCAATGAGGAAGTAAGTGTAGATTTGCTTCCAGCCCATGTTTTCCTTTTTTTTCCCACTTTTGTGCAGGAAAACTATGTTAAATAAAATATTAATAATAGAGTATTTTTTACATAGTGTAAAACATGTCTGGAGAGGAACTTTAAGAGTTTTAAGTGAGAAAAGAGTAACTTATGGCAAAGTTTGGCGCTGCTCTCATTTGTATGGTGTGCGATGTAATCAAACAGGCAATATCAAGGCATGAAAAATTAATTCCCCTCCTAGAGCCAATTAACTAAATCCAATTAAATGAATAATTATAGCCAGCTGTTCCTCCAAACATGCACAAAACAGAGAGGCTGAATACTATACAGGTCCAGTTTTGGTTTCAAGTATCAAACAGCAATGGTTTCATTCCTAATGTTCAACAATTATACAGAGAGAAATCAGTCATAGAAGAGACAGAGATATCAACCTCTTTTCATCGACACAAACAAGAAGTTTCAATGCAGCCCCAGTTTCTACGCTGTGTGACCCTGCCATCATGTGTGAAACACGACAGTCTCCAGCGGCTTTTTTGTAATATTTTGTATATTTTAAGTGGGAATGGCACACCGAGCAATTGTTCTCTCTCCATCACCTTTTTCTCACCTGCACTGTTGTTATGGTTTTTTGTACTTACATGCACACAGCACACACTCACATCCCTGAGGTTTGTCAAAAGGCAACTTGAAAGAAAGTGTGCAAATGACGCACAACACAAACAACAAGAGGAAGTTACAACGGCTTGTCACAAAATAACTTCTAGTTCTTATTAGAGATGGCAGATTGCTGTTGGAATCTTGCATAGGGTTTCTCATTTGATGTCAGTAGGTTTCGTTATTTTTAGTGTACAGATGGTCAGCCTGCAGGCTCATCCGCCCCTCGCACCCTTTAACTTTGTCCCCCAGATCATTTGCTTGCAGTATGAACATCTGACACATGCATGCATTCTGGCAAGATCGTTTATTTTTCTCCCAGATGAAGACACTGCTGTTGAAACTGTATTTTGAGCCGGACATCTGGCTTTTCTGTGACCTCTCATTCAAAACAGTATGACAGACCAGATGCTTCATGGAAGGTATGAGAGGAAAATGCAAGACATATTGATGAAACTGAAGTAGTTTTACAAGACTACAATGAAAGTCACTGGACTTACAATCTAAAAGTAGAAAACTTCACATATTTGACATATTTGTATTTTATTCTTTTATGCAGTAGAGTCTTGTTAGATGTCTCATTTGCTGGTTTATACTAAACCTCTTATGTAAGGGAAAGCTAATACTCATCCTTGGTCTCCCTACTTTTTGTTCATGTACTGTACTTAAATGCATTCATGTCTGTGTGATCGTCTTCAAGCATCTGCTTAAGAAAGATGCTCAGACTGAAGTATCTTCCTCAAGCACACATTAACAATAAGTGAATTAAGTACTGCACAAAAAAAGAAGAATGCAATTTAATAGTGTCTGATACTCTAGATTTTCTTTGTCTGAAGGTGATTGAAACTGCATCTCAAGAAATCATAAAGCTTTTGAAATGCAAGACATCCTTATCAACCATTTCTTCAAAAGAAATGTGATTTTGGTTTAAGAGGTGGCCATTTCCAAACTTCCCTATTCTGTCTTTTCTATAATTGGCTAGTTCCCAAAAAGAAAAGAAAAAAAAACTCATTTTTTTCCATCAGATCTCTAAAATTGTTGCAATCTTCTGTACTCGCAGAATGTGGGACATTTGTGCCTTCTTGCCTCCTTTTACTCTCTTTCTTGTTAAATATGTCCAAACAGCCAGAAAAGGCTTTAAGACTGTGCTATGAATGGCCACAAAGCTTCTGTTGTTGATGGGCAGAAACCTTGAGGAAATAGGCGGGAGAATGATTTCCAATAGAAATCCGCACATCCGACACACTTCAGCCGGGCCTTGAGGCGATCCTGTCCATTTGCAGCAAAGTGTCAACAGGGAAACACAAACCAGCTCTGCAGTGTCTGAGGCTTTTCTCTTATCTTTCTCCGATCTCAAGTCCAGCACTTGATGCTCAATAATACATGATTTTCATGGAGCTTTGACAAGACATCCAATATTTAGGCCCACAGTAAAAAGTGCCACCACATTATTTGTTTGTGTGAGACACCCTGTATCAAATAAAACTGTTATTGCTTTGCCTATGCTGGAACAAGCAAGGTAATGAAACTGAATTCAGTTTTTGTAGTCCTTGATCAAAACACAACAGTATGTGTGAATGTTTTAGTTTAAAGTAGTATGGCACCTTTGGACATTCTGGCAGTGTTCATGTTTGCAGCGTGGTTAAAAGAAAAAAATAATTAAAAATTAAAATTAAAAGCCAAGGCATTAAGTGATAAAAACCAACAAATCTGCCCTTTTCTGATTGCAGCAACTGTTCCTTTTCCAATGGGGTTAGAGTCAACTGGCAGAGTTACTGTCTATTTCAAAGAATCAACCCTAAAATACTGCAGACCTCTGAACAGCCATCAGCCAGTGTGCAGCCTCAGATCGTCAGGCAGGCTCATGCCCTTCCGACGTCTAATCTTAATACTGAAGTTGATCAGGCTTTTGGCTCCAGAGCAACCTGGCAGAGGAACTACAGTATCTACTTTACTGATGTGACTGCTTTTACTTTTAATTTCACTATGAGTGTTTATGCTCTTTATGCTTGTCCTTGACCTTTTGGTGATGCATTTTAACTTGTCTTAATTAATCTGATTGTGATGTTGATGAGTTTTTTTGATTGTTAATTAATGTTTAAAGTCTGATTAAGAGTGTTAATGAAGTTCAAACAAAGCTCTTATTATGACATGCAAACACTGAATAAACAACATTTTAGGGACCTTTTGCTGATATTGAGATGCAGCCCTGCTGGTAAGCTCCACGTCTCAGTCGTCTCTAAACTCTTCCCTCACTTAACTGCTTGTCTTTATGATAGCTGGGTAGATAGACAGTCTTTCCTAGATTAACTTGTGTTCAGGACATATCTCAGCTGTTTCTGCTGCATTGAAATGTTCTTAAAATCTTCTTGAACAAGACAGAGAAAGCTGATGGAGGCTGCTGTTGCTGCACCTGACCCCTGAACTCTCCCTCTCTGAGAAGGACTGATAATGTGTTATTATCCATGGTTCCTAAAAACATGTTGAATCTATTGGGTCCTGACAAACCAAGCTGACTATGGGCTGCTGCCCACCTTTGGCTATCATTTACCTTCTGTTGCCAAGTAAAGAAATTTAGGTAGGAATATTATTTATTTTTCAGTATGAAACCTTTCATATGCCAGGATGTTTTATCTTCAGGCCTGAATTCAGGATCAGATTTATAGCATTTGAATTGCAGAAGCAATGCACCAGGCCCACACCAGCATTTGTAATCCAGCAGTGTCATGAATATGGAAAAGATGAAAACCAATAGCTGAGTACCTCATGCTGGCTCTGGCTTGACCTCATACTCTTGGCTCCTGCAATGGCTTTACAACATTAAAGCAAACAACTATAGGTGCAGTTCCTCCATCTAAAGCAGCATTTGAAATGTTCAGTTGGTGTCCTTCAAGTCTTTAAATGCCCATACCACATGATGCCTCTTTCATGATATTTCATAAATTTTCACAGTGCTATTCGTTTCCTTGCATGTCTCACTGAGACCAATGAATTTATGCATTTCATCAGTGGGATCACAGCGAGGAAAGAGAGTTAACCCTGAACCTGGGAGGCAGCTTCAATGTTTGTTAAATTACATTTTAATAAGCACAACCACATTTACTATGTGCAAAGACTGATCTTTGTCTGTTTTCTTGTTCATATTTTGCTCATATTTATTCTAGACTGGAGGCCAGTCAAAGATACTGAATGCTAAAGAATATCAATAAAAGATATTCACATCCATTTTTGTAGCTACACCCCTCTTGTTGGTTTTGAACATCTTCCAGTTTCTGCCGTCTCCTTGTCTCTCTCTTGTTGCCTTCATGTTCCTGCAGGGTCAAACACGCTGCCGTGGCAACAAAATCATGGTAATCTTCTCTGTCAAATGATGTGAGATTTTCCTATTGTCAAGGCAGTGCTGAGCAATTCTGATGTGAGCATTCAAAGAGAAGATGATGGTGGGCTGCATGCCTCACTATCTGATACTGTAGCACACAATGAAAATGTGACTCTTAGCCTTTCACTGTTTACACAGATTAGAAAGGATCTGCAAAGACCAGCAAATCAGTCACTCTGATAATATTCATCTTTATTTACTGTTTTTATACTGTTTTCTTATCATGCTTTTTACTTCTACTTTTTATGCTTCTTTTATTTCCATTAAGCAGATTGAATAACCTTCATGAATGATAATGTGCTATACAAGTAAATTTGCCTTGTCTTGCCTACGCAGATGAAACTGGATGTAATCACATTTCCTATGTAGTAAGACTTTTAGGTTTCTGTCACAGGAGAACCTTTAACGTTAAGCTCATGTCCACGGATTCGCTTTAACTATGTGGACTCAACAGATGTTGGAATATAAAACCATTATCATGCAGTACAAACCTCCTGTGCTCTTTCTCAGCTCATTAAAATGACAGGCTTTTAGAGACAGGACTTTTATTCCTAATTGTCTGTGTTTTTATGAGACTAACTGATCATATTCATCAAATGGTGTTGAGATTCATACAGACAGAAGCTTAACAGCAATTGAAAAAAGTAGAGGTGATGGGACTTGATTGATGGTTGAGAGAAAAGTATTTCTGCTAAAATAATAATAATAATATTGAAATATTATAATATAATAATGAAAATGGAAACTCATGCTGTGGAAATATACATAATTCTGATTTTTTTGTTGTTGTTGGTGGGAGCAAACCTGTAATCTTATCTTACATGATATTCTTTGCATCTATAAGGTCACTGTTTTATTATTAGATATTTTACAGCAGATACTGTAACCAGAAGTTCTAACCACATTTCCAGCATCGGTTGGTTGGTGTCAGTCACAGGAGAACTGTTACAGGTGAACCGAAACGCTTTAATAGTAAGCTCATGGCCACAGTTAATACATTAAATTTAACTACATGTATTTTGTAGTTAGTGTTACTTCAGACTGAATATAAGAACATTTCCATGCAACACAATTACTCCTGTGCTCTTTTTCAGTCTATTAAAATACAATATGATTTTTACCAAGGACGCACATAACCAATTTGAGGATTATACAGAAACATGATCCAAGGCCGTGCTTTCCTCCAAACAGCAGTGGTATAATGGAATGCTCGGCTCATATTCAACACACAATTACACTAATGACACCGCATGGCTGTGGCCTCGTGACCCTGCATCAAAATGAAGATATTCTTCATGGTAATTAGACAGCTTTCTACGAGGAGGCTTTATTTTTGTGTTTGGGTGGCACAGTGGAGTACAGAGCACCTTAGTTAGACAGTTCCACACATGAATAAGTCATATCCTGGGGCTATCCATATTTCATCAAACATCCTCATCTATAATGAACGATGTTCACTAACCGAGGTCCTCACCTGATAGGGGCTGTCTCATCGCCCTTGTCCAGCCACTCCTGGGGAGGGATGATGTACATACACCACAGCCCCCAGTTGTAGCCGTGAGCGGCGTTGGCGTACTGCTGCACCTCAAACGTGTTGTACTTGATGTTGTCGATGGCGGGCAGGATGATGCGGGTGTGGTCCTCCTTCATCCGGGTCAGGATAGGTTCAGCCCTTTCGATTACAAAAGAGACAGAAGTTAAGAGCGGACACTCCTGAAGTCTAGTAAGTAGAAGCAGAAGCTTCACAGCACAGTTGCAGAAGGTGAAAAAAGAAAGTTAGAGGAGAACAGTCTGCCACAGGGCAAATATAAAGCTGTGCATATTTTCATTCTGCCCTGTAAAGTTTTCAGGTATTAATATTGCAACAACGTTAGAAAGAATTGGTCGAGAATGACCCGATGGATAATGTAACTGAGTGTAAATGTAAAATGAAAAGTGTGAGTGGGGTTTCACAGAAACTATGTCCAGGAATTCAATTCAAATATTTGAAAACATGTTGAAGAGAAAGGTATTTACTGCAAATCCTGATTACACAAAACGATGCCAGGAGCATCCATGGATGACTGCATACATCATCTCAACTTTCACTGTATCGCCACATTTACATGGGCTTTCAGCGATGATGCAGTCTGTCCAATCTGCATTTATTCAACGTTCAAAGCGACTGCCAGGATCCGCTCCCCTCCACTGTCTATGATGCAAAATTCTTGCAAAATGAATTTTTTCCGCGGAACAACAAATGATATCATATCATATTTTATATCTCTGGCTCATGAAAACGAATGTCAAAATGTGACACTTTTCCAGCTGAGAAACTTGATAAGAAGTAAAACCTGATAAAGCAAAACAAATCAGGTGAAAAGAGAGGCTTACTCTGCTCCCAGGGAAAGCGATCCACTCTCTCTCTTTTTTATCTGGGTGTGAAGGGTTGCGTGTTAGGTTCTGAAACAGACTTCGCACCGTTTTCATCTCATGGCTTTAGCTCAGGGGCTGCTTGGCCGGGACACGTTCTTTTCGAGCAGATCAAATAGAGAGCAGGAGCCATATTCACCAAACATCTGGAGGCTAAGAGTGGCTCTTAAAGGGTCAGTTTAGGAGAAACTCCTCAAAGTTATGGGCGTGTCAGTCCTCACATTAATACTTTGATAAAGGTTTTTTGAATCAGTTCATAGCGCATTTTAGCACCAGCTCCTGAATGTGTGGCAAGTTTGGGGTAGTGGAGAGAACTCATAAGTCACTAAGAACAAACCACAAACAGTCCTGAAATTGGCCACTGCAGGAAGTCAGTCTACTAACTGGGTCAATACTGCTAGAAGATTTAAAGACATTAACCTTTTGAGAGTGAATGTATAAAACCTGTTTGAGTATGTTGATGAGAGCAGAGCTAGTTACAGTGTGCAGTACTTTAGCCGCTAGGTAGAATTAGACTTTACATCAAACAGTACAGCCTTTATCGGGATGCCACAGTCCAGCAGTTCATTCTTTATAGATTTACACCAGCTATAAAGAAGCAGCACTGTGGCCATCAGTGGATGATGATTATGCTGACAGCAGAGAATGTAATTTATTCCCAGCCTCCAATTAACTGCCAACACTGATTTCTCTCAAACAGAAGTTCAACAAGTTTATTTCCTTTTTAGTTGAGTGATGTATCTTGTTTATTAAATCCGTACACATACAGAAATTTAGAGGAAAAAAGAAAACTGTACTTTTATGGGCTATTTGTAAATTTCCTCTGCCGCCAAACGTGGTTTCTTGCCGGGAACAGGTTGTGGTGATTGTCACTTGACAAGAGCTTCTGCCATTGTTCCGTTTGCAAGACTAGAGGTTATAACTCTCAGCAATGCAACATCTTCAGCGCAGACTGGAGGCTCCAGTGAGTCACTATCATAAAGTGATGAGACGGGCCGGGGCTAGCTGGTTAGCGTGCAAACTTCAGTAGAAGAAAAGACGTTATAGAGACAAGAGTTAACATCGGTGTTGCTTTCCACTGCAGGAGACAGCTCTTGGTGAGTAGAGAGATAAAGTTTGATGCAGAACTTGCAACTTTCTTTTAGACTGGTAAGTAAACATCTGTTATGGGTAACGTTGGCTATGAAGCTATAGCAAAGCTTACAAATTGCTCCTGTAACTCAGTCATGAATGTGTTATTCATATTTGCACCTCTATTGACAAGAACCTGAATTGCTTACCCAAAAGTTGAACTAAACTTTTAACTCTGAAGTCAATCTTTCGCTAAACTTAGATCTTTGAGCTCCATTTTTGTCCTGAAACTAAAAACACATCAGCGAGCCACATTGTTGCACTGGCAACATGTCGTTCTAATACGATGAACATGGAAACTGTGCATTGTCCTGCTACCATAAATACTCACTAGTGCAGCATGACAAAGTGAAACCCAACAAATGTACTACTGACTCTTGTTTGAGTAATATTTGAACTACGGTGTCCAGCTGTTTTAGGAAATGACTTAAAAATTAAATCATGTCCAGTGTTTGTGACTTGTTTTACGTGTTAACTTGAAAAGTACTGAAAGATGGACCTACACACTGTTTTGGATGTTTTCTTATTTCCACCCTTATCCTTTAACCCAGCTATTTAATATGCCATAAACTAGAAAAATATAAAGTAGGCTAATGCTGTGTCTTCAAATTGGCAATGGGAGCAACAGTAGAGTGTGAACAGTCTCAGTCCTTCCTGTCACCTCACCTACATCCTCACACTAGCAGGAGATTGGTATAGCCTGCCTATGTCAACATGCAAGTTTATAAAATCTTGTTTTTAGCCCAACACCTTTTGAGGACTGTATTTTCCAATAATAACCACTGGTGTATATTATCTATGATGAATACACAAAGCAAACCCCTCATCCAATCATAAGATCATCAGATTATCCAAAGCAAACGTATCGACCCACCTTTATTAGCTCTTAGCTTTAGAGGTCTCTCCACTCCTCACAGTAATGGCTGCTCTCTGTGGTTTTGTTAACATGCCTTATGGTGAAACACTGAGGCACTGTAGCAACTTTATTTCCAATTAGGCTGACTTACTGGTAAGACAATATATTCCTGTTTTTTGGTGCCAGTGTCTCTTGGTCACTGGAGTGGTTTTAAGACGACACCACATACAGGAAGCTCCCTCTGCTATTTAAAGCCCTGGCTAAGGAAGACATGGTGTTGAGATCCATATGGTAGAGAACAAGCTGAAGCGCTGCTGGCACTGGCTACATTTGTATAATCTTCCTCAAGCTGAGAGATGATCTCCACCATATCTTCAAAGCAACTCTTCACACGCTCAATTCTTCACATGATATACTTCTAAAAAAGAGCCTGCAATTATAGAATGATAAATGTATCTCTCAAGAATACTCCCACACTCCAACTTTCTCTCTATCTCCCCACCCACTGACTCTCTTCCTCTCTGTCTTTGCCCTGATTCCTGCCCCCCTCTCCCTCCCCTTCTCCCTCCCCCATCTACTTTTCCTCAAAAAGTGAAACCCATTTATCTTCAAAAAGCAAATTACTACTTATCACATGAAGGTAGGGGACAGAAAGTACAGAGGGAACAGATCCAAATTGAACTATATGGGATGATGTTGGTAAAATATGAAGCTTAGGAAATATGAGTACTTAGAAAAAGCCATCATTTAATAGTGGTTGGTACGACAGCTGCAATTCTGAGAGGCAGGTAGATGGGGCTTTGTGTCTTTACTCAAAAGTCATGTTATCTGTTATTATTTGTAGCCTTGTTGATGACCAAAGCTGTTGGTAAAACAAAGGTGAGTAACTAGGCAAACACCAGTCAGGATCATGCAAAAATCCAATACAAATCTGTGTTCAAGGCAGGAATAAAAACACTGTTACTATGGCAGCCTCTCACATTTAAATGAAAAGTTGGACATATTGGGATATTTTTGGGCTCTGTACAGATTAAACAAACACCACACATGTGAATTAGTGAGTTTTAGAGGGGCAGGAAGGTGGAGTTATTTTTTATTTTATGCGAAGATATGCTAACCGCCAGTTTCAGCTTTACATTTATCGTGCAGATAAGAGTGGTATCAATCTTCTCATTTCACTGTGTGCAAAAAAGTCCATAAGCATATTTCCCAAAATGAGTTATTCCTTCCAAATATGACAGAGGGAGCTTGTGGCCTGTCACATGTTAAACATACACTCACAGCAATGTGTAAATTCATATATATGTTTATTATTGAGGTCATAGTTAAAGGTTCTGGACTATATTATACTGAGAGATGGTTCTAGTTTTGTTTTTCATACACACATACCTAAGGAAGGAGGAACATTACAAACACCTTTCGACGGTAGAGGTGTACCTAATAAAGATGCCACTGAGAGTATAATCATCAAAAAGACTCTGATGTCTTCGTTTGCAAATCAACAATAAACCAATTGCGTTTGTTTCCTTTAAAATTTAATCAAATTACATTTTTACACTGCAAAAGCCATGGGTTGCAAACTTGCTCATTTATAATCACTAGCTAGCAAGTAACGATGCCTATAGGGACACACCCATGGCTGTATTATAGGAACCTGATACCAGACTCCAAAATGACACACATTCACTGTAATGAAACGTTTCTCTGCTTCCTGCTTTGCTTTGGCCTCGTGCACTGACTGCATGTTAGTGTTTCTCCTGTTGGTCATTTCTGCTTGGACCTTGGATCTTCTGCTTGCACACTTTAAAATCAATTCTCTAGGCTCTGGGAATGTTTTACAAATAAAAAACCCTCAGTAGTTTCAACATCATTCATACAAATTGTAACAAGTGACCTTGTTTGCAGTACAAGGTGTCCATGTCAAATATTTAACAGGCATCTTTTTGTATAATTACATGTTTTTTAGGCAGCAGGGGATTTTTTTTCCCCTGCAGTACTGTAAGTGACCACTGGGACAAACTGGCAGTGAGGCTGAGTGGTGGTGCTGTATCCAGCTCTCTTAATACATCCATGCTTACACAGCATTTTGACATCCTTTTTATTCCCAAAGCCTGTGTCATAACACATTTCACACTAGTGTTTTGAGTAGCTTCCGTATTTACACAGACTCCCTTCATCTGTCAAAATGGGGAGATGGCTGACTGTGATAACCCAAACATCCATACTCTCACTGACAACGAAAACACAGTCATTTCGACTTCCGCAGTTATGCCAGTGCCACTAGAGAGCACAACACATAAATCAGCTGGCTGATTAGTCCATATGAAAAATAAATATAAAAACACATCAAAGTATATGAAGAACTGACACTAGGCGTATTTACCCTGCACTGCATCCTCATTTTGAGGATGTACATGTGTTGATGTCTGCTATATATTCTCTTTGATGTGAAACAATCAAATATATCTGAGTTAAAATAACTTGATCACTGTGTCTGAAGATATATGTCCTAAATTATTTTTTCTGTGTTTATTTTGCTGGAGGTTTCAATATAGTGATTTTTTTTTTTTAACCTTTTGATGTTTCAAAGCTGTCTGACAAACAGTTCTATAAGTTAATGAGCAATTCCATTATTTAAAATGGACATAATGAGCTGACTGAAGGTTGGGGTTTGCTGGAATAAAGACATTGCTTGAACCTTTTACACAGGATTGTTAATATAGCAGTGATCCTGACGAGGTTAGTTTGGCACGGTTAGCTGAGGTTGTGCTGTCTCTGAATCTCCCTCTACACTCGCTAACCTTGAGGAGATTTCTCTGCCATCCCAGCCTCCCCCCCCTTGAACATCTTCCACTCATTTCCCTGCGTCCTTGAGAACCCAAAAACACCCCAGAGCCAGCCAGCAGCTCCTGTACCTCAGGGATCCATGAGACTGATTAGATAGAGACGCTCTGGAAACCAGGACACATCTGGTTTTGACAGATGAGCCTGTGTCATTCCTCTTCCTATATCTGCCATTTCATCTGCATAACACAGAGAGGGTTATTCATCCACATCGTTTTGAATCATACTCAGTTCCATACTACAATAGGGTTTTTCCCCCTTCCAGTGATGACTCATCCAATATTATGAATAGATGTTGACAACCTCCGTTGCTGTTCGCTCACCATGCCATTTCTTGTAGCGCGTCATACCGAAGCGGGAGCGCTTTTGATTTATTAACTCTTCATGGCTCACTGTTTGTCTTTCATAATAGCCAGCACCTCTGTGGAGCTTCACATCAGCCTGTGCACACATTTCACAGAATTAAACAAACAGAACAGTGAGTCACAAGCCAGGATAAGTATCACTGTACAATCTCCATTTATATCTGCTTGACTCAATATAGCAAGCTCAGAGGATGTTTCACTATCTGTCCTACCTTTGTCCAGGGCAGATATGAAAACCCAGCAGCCTTCCCCTTTGAGGTTACATTTTTTATTCAAAATGTCCAGATTAATGGATCTCAAATTGGGAATGATTCTGAAGCAAGGAATTATCAGATAATGGGATCTAACTATGCTCAGAGTTACGCCGCAGGAGCAGCAGGGCCCTCAGTGCCTAAAATAAGATCTCCTTTAATTCCGCATTGGGTTTAACGCAGCAGAACGTGGGAGCTACCCTATAATTTTGGTGTACCGTAGCTTTCACTGATGACCCAAATAATCTACGCCAAAGAATGCACAGGGACAGCAAAGCAAAATTTCTGACAGAAAGCCTTCACAAATGCTGCAGCAGAACCAGAGATATCTTTCCTTCATGTATGTCTTTTTTTATTCCTTGCATTCCTTGTCTTTTTTTATTCCTTGCATTTTTCTTCCTCGTCAAAACAGGGTGTCTACATTACTCACAATGCAACCCCAACGCCAAAAAGCTCAGGTGGAGATTTGGGTTTGTTATGTTAGTAGCCGCCAATGTATCCTTGAGTTGCGAGCCTGAAGCAGCAATGAGGAGTGGGCTACAAGCTCACATCTATCACACCTCCAGATTTTTTTCATTCTCAGACTTCAGTGGTTTTGGCTGACTCAGGTGACATCACATTAGGAAGTTGAAAAAGGTGTCTTATGAGTGTTAATGTTGTATTTTCATGCAGATGCCAGTGCCTGCTGTATCTCACGTGCAGTTAGCAGCTTACTGGAGCCTTAGTATCTACAAAAATCTACTTGCAATCATTTCATTTTAAATTCTAACTTTATTTTTCAGTTAATTTGAACTCAGCAAAACTTCATCAGTTTATGTTTTGAATCAGTTTGCATGAAAAACCAAGGATCACTTAACTCTCTCGACTCTCTTAGGCTTCTTCAGAACTTCAGTAGTGGCACAAGGTTTTACTTTCTTCCTTGTTGCCAAGTCAAGTAGTCATGTAGAAATAAATGCTATCTGCTCATGTTGCAACTTTTTTAAAAATTTCCTGTATTCTTCTTACTCTCAGAAAACCAGCCACTGATCTGAATCTACTGCAGGTAATACACTGACTATGTATAACTACCTCACACAACTCCACGTCAAGTAACCCGAACTATCACTTATACAGTACAATGGATGGGTATAAAATTCCACAGAGCCATGAATCCAAGATTATTTACAGGATGTAAATACAGGAAGAGATCACTAAATTTATGAACATATGCATGCAGAAATGCATTATTCATAATTCAGATGGGCTAAATGGCTCAGCTACATAAAGGGAAACCATGGAGGCAGTGGATAAAATTAATATATAAAGGCATAGTGTAGATGTGTGGATTGGCTTTAACGCGATTATATGTTTAGACATACATGTTCACCCAGATTTATACAGAATGCTTCTATAAGTAAAAATATATCTCTTCTGTCTTTCCTGATTCATTAATGTAAATGCTCAGTGGGGCTTTAATGGGCATTTTCTTTGCATTTTTTTCCACTGTATTACAATCAATATGCATGCCATGATAAACAGTGCTACATGGCTTGTTTTTTAAATTGTTAAGCAAAAAAAAAAATCTCTTTTTAGCATGGTTACTGTATTTTGACTGTTTATTGTATTAGATGTGATTTTTGAGTGGAATATTTATGTGTAATTTGTATTTATTTATACCAAATTTACTTTTACAGCTGTACCATACAGCCTTAGCATCTGTACAGTTAATAAAACAAGAAAAAAGAATTAACACTGTGGTGTGGATCCATTTAGATTTTAGCTTTAAAGTGTTAAAATGAACTCTGATCGTGTTAATTTGTGTTTGCTCTGTGTATGATGCAGACTCTAAGCCTGCAGTGCTTCCAGCCATTTTTAAGAAGATTAAATCTGTAAATGTGAGGCCGTCCACAGTCCTCCTGTCTGGCTGTTTCACAGAGCAGCTCAGACATGTATATGTAGAGCACATATTAATATCGGCCAGTCTCCTACCTCCCATAAAAAATGCAGAATCCAAAGAAAGTAAAGGTATCCATGAAGAATTTCAATTCATTATGTCAGCGACTGCCAGACACAGTGAGCGACATGACAGGACATGATTTACTTTTGCTAAAAAAAATATTTCTTCAACCTTGAAGAACGCTGAAATTTATGTGCCACTGTATCTAATATAAAGCCGCTGCACCTGCCTGGCATAATGAGCAGAGAGAGGCCCGTGATATTAACAAAGGAATTGATATCAAATATGAATGTGACAAATATTACATATTTCATCATTACAGGAGGTGCAGGTTGGTTTCTCACTTTTATAAATTCCACCAGTTTGTCTTATTCTTAGATAAACCCACCAGGTCACATAGCAGCACAGCATTCAACATTCATCAAAGTGTTGCTTTCTGAAGCATGTATTTCATTACAGCCTCCCCGCAATGACAATCTTATCTCCTGCACACACTCAGTGGGGAGCGGTTGCTACACTGTTAATCATTAATCGTTAATAACCTGAGATTGCAACTGTGTAGGGGCTTCAAAAACCAAATAAATATCAATTTTCCTGCACCTCCCCTCTGCAGCAGTGTGACTGAAGTGTGGCATACAGTGGGTCCTAATTACCACACGCTCCCATTTCCTTCCATTAATCCTGTTTATTTACAGAGCATGTAGAGGGAAACGGGTCATGTTTGCAGCAGGATGGACATCCTCTGTCTCAGGGATGGATGGATACAAAGCATTGGAGGAGATGGATTGTGAACATTTAGCTGATGCAATACTGCATTAATGACGGGCAACATTTTCATATCCCCATATTAAAGCAGAGCAAAGCCGTGGAAATCAGATTCCATCACTCCTCTGGTGGAAACTGCTCGCTTCTTAACTCCTCGTAAACCAACATGGTGTGAGGGGATGGGAAACAGCTGTCAAGTGCACTATACAGTATGATACAATTATGTTTGCTTTAACAGTAATGCGAACCAGCAATACATTTCAGCTGAAAATGTACAGCACCCCAGGGGGAACGCCGTGCCAATGAATCACAGCGCTGCATCTGCAGCTGAGAGCTGGCAGCATTGTCTCTGGCTCAGTATGCACAGGCAGCGTGTACAAGGTCATTGAGGGAGACTCACCACAACATCTACAGGAACCATCCGTCTCACTTATCACTGTATGTGGCATGGTGAATAATTATATTATGATAAATAGGGAGCTTCACCCATTCTAACAAATAGATAGTGTAGATACCACAAGTGAATCTATATGAATAAAAGGAGCAGTGCAAAGTGTTTGCAGACATACAGAAGATAATAAATGCACGCGCACTCACACACACAAAGAAATCCAAGCAAAAACGAACAAGCCTCTTGGAGAAGCCTGTCATCTCCTCCATCACTATAACCCTTTACACAGCATCTGCTTGTAGAAAACTAGTAGAAAACTGCTACTTTTCATTGACTCCTGTAAATAAAATCTCATGCAAAAGCATATCTGAAGCACCAGCACATGGAGAAAAAAAAAAAAAAAAAATGAAGGCAGCAGGTTATCAAAGGAGGCAGGAGGCGGGGATGTGGGTGAGGGTATGTGCGGAAGAGAAGAGAAAGGTATGTGAAATTCAAACAACGACAGCAAGTGAACTAACTCAAAGGAAATTTGCCGACAGCCTCGGTGTGTACAACTGGAGGGGTGGTGAGGGGCTAGAACTGTAGAGGAGCCTATACAGAGGTGAATGGGTTATGTGGGGGCATGAAAGGCACGTCTATTTTTGGCCAAGAACAGATGGGGAAACAGATGAGGGAACCACCAGGGGAATCAGTTATTATCAGTAATGCACCTAGACAACAATGCAACTTTCTCCCTGATGCTTGCTGGCGGGACGGCCCACCTCGCACAGCCTCCAGGTCTCTAGTTCCCATTCACACTATAAAACAGTCGGCCAAGAGGCAACAAGTAAGGTACATCAAATTATCCCTTTGTAAAGGTCACAAGGTCACGGTGGTTGTTGGCTAATGGCAGTATGTTTATGCTATCCTATACAGGGTCAAACTCATGTCATCTTAATAAACCAAGAGAGACGGAGAGCTTCTTACACCAGTCAATACATAAATTAAATACACATGTTCCGACATATCTATCTGACGTATTTAGGCCTACACTGGCAGTTGTTCATAACTAAAATACCAAACACGAACCAAAAAATGTATTCATGTTTGTTTACATCCGAACTATCTAGCTATCCAAAAAGGATGAAATGCATCCAGGGGCACTGTAAACAATTTATAACCAAAACTATTCTCAACGCTCTCCTCCTCCATCCCTCCTCTTTTCCCTTCATCTCTCCCGGCCCCACTCCCGCCTCCCAGGTTGTTTTCCTGGGAACAAAAGCTACACTTCATCTTCAAACACTGGCAGCATGACAGGCTCAAATTAGGTGTCAATTACATCTATTTGAATGACTTGTTTGCTGGTAAACTTAAGCAGCAGGCAGACATTGGACTGAGACCCCCAGAAGTAATTTCATATTGAAAAATAAGCCCATAGCCCGCAAGTAAAATAATGTTGAATTGCTCAACATTTGAGTTCCCTCTTTAATTACCCTCTTTCACGCCTTTCCCAGCGTTTGGCTCTCTCTCGTTGTAAGTGTGTGCGTGCTGGACAGGTAATGTCATTTTAAATTGGGATGTCTTTTGATTCAGCTCTAACCAAAGCCCATTACTCACAATTCAAAAAGGAGATGTAAGAGAAAAAAAGCTTATTAATGAGAAACCCTTTACTAATAACAAGGGTCATGTTGCTGAAAAGTGCTGTCTCAGTTAGAATTGGTACATAAAAATGCTTAGGGCAGACTAAACTGAATATCTCAGCGATAATAATCTTAAACGACATGCCTTTGTACAGAAAACATAAAAAGCGAAGCATAAAGGCAAAGGTGAGAAAGGACAAAGACACAGCTTAGACCTTCTTGTGTTAGACATGACCTTTTCTTACCAGCCAGTGTTGAACTCGACATGGGCATCAAAGAAGCCAACGACAGGAGCCGTGGCCGCGTTCCAGCCGTGTATTCTGGCTCGGATCAGGCCCTCCCGCTTGCTGTTCCTCACAATCTTTACCAGGCCTGGGTAGCGTTTGTTCACATACTGGTCCAAGTTGAATTTCAGCTCCACTGAAAGAGGGCAGATAAGAGAGAATCCTCTTTTAAATGACATCCAAATGACTGTGTGAGATCATTAACCAGGCAGCTGTAGTCAATGATAAAGTACTTCCAAGATAACCCAGCGCTAATGTTGAATGGTTTTGGCCTTGCAGTCTTTGTGTCAGGGCTGTAATGAGAATGACTGCTCATTTTGATGCTCTTTGATTATTGTTACACTTTTAGCTCAATAAGTGCACACTTCATATTAACCAATGTTGGATGCTTTAATTGCAAAATCTAATAAATGACTAATTATGAGTTACATTACTCATTACTTTCCTTTTGTTACTCAGCAAAGGGGCATAAAACAACAACAAAGCCTGCACACATCACATATTCAGTATTTAGCACTTGTAGGAGTGGAAAACAATACACTATATTTAAACAAGCAGTGAGCTTTTGGATTGGAGGAATTTAATAGCTAGCTTAACATTAGCCCCACTAGTCTCATCCTCATAATGAAGCTGCAGGGTTTACACACCCTCCAACTCTGACCAAAACCTAAATCTGTATTCATCCATGTGGCTAGCTTTAGCAAGGCTGCTGAGTAGACACAATATGTCATTACATTTCTCCTCTTTTGGTACAGGCTAGTCATCTCTCCACACCTCAATCCCCTGTGACAAGCTCATTTAGTTTCAGACCAAACAACAACAGCTTATGTAAGTTGCTGTGCAGAATGAAGATCAGCACGTAACAACTAACTAGGGTATGGACATTATCCGAATGTAAGTAACCACAATATCAATTTTCTCACCTGGAGTTACAGGACCTTCAGATACAGAAAGAAAATCACATTTTCTACCATTCTTTGTACAGTAAAATTGTTTGTGCTATAACATCCATTTTTGGTCAATACAACAATCTTACTGCCAAAGTTTGCTACAAAACATGGTGAAGAATCAGTGTAGTGTGTTTCTGCCTGACAGTGTTGCTGCTTTCTCTTTTGTAAATACTGGCCCCGCTCAATGTTTAACCTGTGCTTGTGAGTATCGGCCCAGTCTGTTCCCTGAACTCTCAGAGACCAAACTGATATCAAGCAGCCAGCAAATTCACAGTATGACCCCCAACAAGCCCAAAGCTAAATTGTGAAGCAAAGAGGTGTTACACCTTTCTAAGTAACACGTTACCGCCAAACACTGATTGTAAGTGGCAACTTTACACACATGGCAGTTACACCAAATAGTGAGAGGAAAAATAATGAATGGAAGTTTTGTTCAGCAACTCATTGTTTCTCTTTAGAAAAAGCAAACCTTTCTGATGTGAAAAGTAAAACTGCATGAAATCAAACTATAAAGGAAGTAAGGCGGTATCTATGTGATTAGTCTAAATGTGACTATGTTCAAGGTTATAATGCAGGCTGCAGTACAGTATCACTGTCTGCATTCATGCATTCCTCTGTTCATGTCTTCATTCCAGCTGGATTGTAATATCTCTCCTCCTCCCCTCTCACAGATGACACTGGCTGTCATCAGTGGAAACAAAGTTTGCCAGATTTCAGCCAGTTGCACAAATTGCTGTCTGGGTTTTGTTGGAGGATAGACGGCTGTTTGAGCTTCTCCGCTGGGTTACTGCTGAGCACTCCACTTTCTGAGGGAGAGATTAATAAGGATGCTTGTGGCACATTGAGCCGCATCCACACCTCGCTTCTGACTTTGGCTCACAACATAAATCAGCCAGTCTAAACCCCCATCTGTGTAACTGAGGAGACGCGGTGAGTGGAGGGATTGTTAGGATTCTGACATTTTTCTTGCTGCTGCAGAGAAAGGGGGAGAATTTGGAAGAAGTTACCCTGGACATAAAAGGGGCGTTCGCTACTCACACCATATTAAAACAGCAATTGAATTATGCTTCTTTTATATTTAACATGAACAAATTGGCAGCACAGTGGTTAGCATGGTGAGAGGTAGGTAGTGGATTTGAATCTGCTGACCAGCTGGCTGCAGCATTTCTGTGTGGACTCTGCATGTTCTCCTCTTGTCCGTGTGTTTTTTCTCCCACTCTTCAAAGACACGCTGCCTGCAGATGCTGCTGTCTGTTTAATTGCACATAAGTGCAGTTTTTTTGAGGTACTTGTACTTTATCCATTACATCATCACTTTACAGGTTTGGATCTTATATTAAGAAACTCCTAAGCGTATGAAATACAATGCACTGTTAATCATTGCTCTCTCCCTCGTTGGGACCCGTCACATTTCAAATGTCTATTAGCAGAGAGATATCCCCTCTAAACTTCTCAGATGGTTTCACTTAAATGACTGTTCGAGGCCAGAGGAGGTTCAATTATCCAATATTTTATGGCTTTTCTTCTTCTCTCCTCCCCCCCTAATCATTTCATGGCCCTCAGATTTATCTTGTGACCCACTGGAGGGGGCCCTGCCCCCAGGGTTGGGGAATCACTGGAATGAAATACTGAACTGTATATAGAGAAGTTCAAACTAGCTCTGCCTGTCGCAACTGTAAAATGCCTCTTGTACACTAATGCATCAGTATTGAGATTTGTTTGATGTAATAATTCTGTGGAACAACTACTTTTATTTATGATGCTTTAAGTGTATTGTGCTGATAGTTCTCTACTTTTACTTAAGATGGATTGTGAATACAGGGTTTTGACTTTGAGTTTTTACATGTTTTATTGGAACTTTGAGTTTAGTTACATTTACTGAACTAAAGGATCTGAGTACTTCTTCCACTGGGATGATTTTAGAGCATTTCATCTTTACAAACTGAGAAGATGTAGGATTACTTTTGTGCAAAGGAACGTTTGGTGTTGGGTGACCTCTTCCATCCACAAGTAGCTACAAATCATAAGAAAATTATGAATACAACTTAAACAAAAAGTTTGAACTGCAGAGTGTCTCATGAATGGCAGGTAACTCTCCATCCAGGGAGAGCTGAACTCATCAAAGTTACACCTTTCATCTCTTTGATATCCTCTGGTACGAAGCATTCCTGAGTGGTGGATAAAAATTAAAATGCTGTTAGCATTTAGTACCAATATCACGTAAAATAATTATTGAATAATGAGGTTAATTTTTACTGAATTCCCATTAGGATCAGTCACTGTTAGAAGCTGAATTGTGATTCGTTGAGAGACCAAAGACCTTTGCAGTTTGGTTCTGTTTACACCATTGAAGGTTTCAGACCTGTGCAATGGGACTCCTTCATCATCAGTGTACCCTGCAGCGACAATATGATAAAAGCTATTAGAGTGTAATAATTACTGGGCTTTGCTGGGAAGGAGAAAAGTTATGGGCCTCCCTCTGATCCTAGCAAATAAAACGTTGGACCGCATCCATGGGAGGAGAGTTATGGACCCAGGAATACATTTTAAAGGACTGGCAGTGCAACATAGCAGAGGATAAATAAGTATCCATCATACCATAAATCTAAAATTAATACACAGTAGACTTCGCAAAGAGCACCACGAATTCCTCTGGCAACATGTAAGATTATGAGTATGGCTGTGTTAAGGATAGATGGTTGAGAGGTATCGCACATGCTATAAATTATTCAAACTGTGCTCAAGCCTTAGAATTCACTCACATGTTGCAAAGCTTGAATTATGTCCTCCCACATAATGCCACCTATGTGTTCATTAACCAGCAGTATGCCTGTATCCAACATAACCCGCAGGATTTTGAGCTGAGATCAGCCTCACACACCTGCCAGTTGGGTTTTGTTGTGTTTTCACAGAAAAGAGTACCTCTGCTACACAAACCACAGGCTACATTCTTCTAGGGCTGGATTTATGGACTTGTCTCAGACACCGATACGAGAACAGGTCTGAAATTGATCGCTTTGATCGATCACAAGTAGACTAGAGAAGTTACTTAACGGGTAAACTGGCTCACCGCAAGTCATGTGATGTTCATTAAATATTCAAAGAAAACACACACAAAAAAAACAACAACTGTCGCCCAAAGTAAAACGATACTCCTCATCCTGGGAAAAGAGCTTCTCAGGAACAACATCCAAATGCGCTGCTGCAGTGTAAAAGGTTTGGCACTAGACCTGTGTGTTGCAGAAAAAATCTGTGCAGCGGCATGTCAGCAATATGGAGGTTATCCACCTCTCACACATTTATTGGAAACAGCACATGGTAAACCGGTTCATGTTTTCTGACTCCTCCACCCTTAACCCCCTCTTAACAATGTTACATCCACTTAATTTAAAATTCTGCTTTCTCTGAATGACTGGCAGATCAATTATGAAAACAACCATCTGGGATACACACTAACTTGAATTCAATTCCCTTTCTCTGCTCTCTGTCTAGTCATGGCCCCTCTTCAGTGCTTTTAACATATCAATTCTAATGCGAGGTGATTATATTACCTACTCTATAGATGTAAATATACTGTACATTCTGCTTTCTGACTGCATGTGCGGACTGAGTGCTGTGTGTGAAGTTTTACAGGGGGATATGCGATTGTTTCAGAAACACATAAAATGTGTTTTACAACACAAAAGTGTCTTTAATTGTTTTTTGCGAGCGTCCCACTGTCTACCAAATTTCCTTCACCATTCTGCTGAGCACATCCTCTTTTCAGAAGCTTTAATCAGATTTAATGTATGCAATGTTTGAAGTGATTCAGCTGCAGTTGAAATTTATATTACAAGCTGTACTCAACTGGTCCTCAGTTTATATCCTGTTTTCATTATATGAATCATTAAGTTATCAATTTGGTGGTGGTATTTGCTGGAATTGAATCCTGTAGGGCTCATTAAGCCTTTCCTTGCTGCTAACATGGTGAACAACAATGAGTTGAAGTCATCTCACAGCAGAAGCTCATCAATGGGAATGTGAATTAAGTTCAGACTGCTGGAAGCAGTGCTGTGAATAAACCTCTCAGCCACCAATAAATGTCACCGGCTGTCCCAGCAAAGGAAATGTGTCGCAGCGACAAGGCAAACATGCTTCCTGTGCGTGATTCATTATGCCAGGAGTGAGTGCGGCTGTACCTACACTCATCTCTCTGAGCCTTGATTAAACGAGAGGGGACAGACAGTGCCATCCAGAAAAGGTCAAGCAGTCTAGCCTGCATGTTAATTGTCTAATGTCTGAGCAGAGAGCCTCCCAAGAAACAGCTCACACATCTGCACAAATTATCATCACTGTTGGTAAACACAGAGTAAGAGCTGCTGACGGATGTGTCGGTTCGCAGATCGTGACCTGAAATTGACCTTTCATTAAAAATGCACCAGGCAAGTGGACACTGAAAACATCAACACCTAGTCAACATGTAGCATGATGTCAGTGAACTGTACGCAGCACACCAATGTTAACTGCCAGTCTGTGACACACCAACAGCAGAGGTTACTAAAGAAGTGACAGAAACATGAGCTGTATCATGAGTTCAGGTTTAGAACGCATCTTCTGCATCCATTTCAGTTTGTCACATTTTTTTGGGTGGAAGCAACTTTATGCACATTAACAATTTTGATGTGTTTCTATGGCTGAAGTGTTACTCTGGTAAACTGGGTGGATCTCCAGGTTTTAATGAGTGGGAATGGGTTGCCAAGTTTGTTTTTTCACAGTCACATCATTTGTTGGTTACACACTGTCAAAAACTACATAAATATACTGAAAATGTCTTGCACTGTTATTTATTCATTGTTCAGTTGTGCTTTTTTTTTTCTTACTTTTTTTTAAAAAACATTTAAACCTGCATTCATTTATTATTCATTCATTTATTCATTCATTTTTTTGGCAACTTGGAGGAAGCACAAACAAACTGTAAACACTACGTTGACTTGTCACCTTATAAAGTTGATATGATGAATGTTTTAGCAAAGAGTTGCCTGTTTACAGATCTGGCAGACACTGAGCAAGATTAGCATTCATTTGGGTGTGTATCAGACAACATGGCAAATGTAAATGCCCTTTTAGATATGTTTGTTCTCCGCTAAACTCTGAGGGAAATATCTGAAATATCTTTGACTAAATGCTCCACTGTTTATAACAGTTGTAATGGTAGTATAGTATATAATAGTGTAGTGATTGCTGATATTTTCTGTGGAAAAAACCCTGATGAGAGCTATAAGAGTGAACCAAAATAGTAAAGTTGCCGGCCAGAAAACCATAACAGTGAGCTTATAGGAGCTAAAATATTCCACAGAGGTGAGGGGCACTGCAGAGTCAGATGGTAATTATGTGTGAGAAACACCTCTCACAGCACGCAAAGTCATTTATTAATTTCTTAATAAAAGATATTGATTATTGCAGCTTTAAAGTATTCAGAGTTGCCCCAAGTACTAAAACAGTTTCATTTGAGTTCCAGTAAGAGTTTTATACACCATCAGAGACTAGATGCTGTGTCAGAGTGTTGTATGCCCTCAACAACAACACTTTATGGGATGGGGAATAGGTATAATACAGTAAAAGTGTTTACTGTCAGAAAATAAGGTTGTTCTCGACAAAATCTATTTCGGGACAACCCGAGTAAGAGTCAAACTGAGTGGGGCAGACTGAAATAATGACATAATGAGAGAAGGGGTCGCCTTCCATTTTTGTCTGTTCACTGAATTTTAACAGCTCCCTGTTTAATGGTAGGCAGTTAGAGCCTCAGCGGGGAGCGTGTGCCAGTGGCGACTTCTTCTCTGCCTTCTTTCAGTATGTTATTTATGCACCCTTTTCCTCTGCCAGCCTGAGGGAGGCAGGCCCGTTACTCTGTGCCAAGTGAAGGAGGGCCAAGCGTCGTCTGGAATCTAGTTCACTGTCCCTCCCTCTCCAAACAGGAAAGCTTTTGGGATGCGGAGCTGAGCATCGTCAGCTGCTGTGGGCATCATGGTGTGGAGGCAACTGAAGCTTGTGCCCACATCGTCATGGAGACAGTAGTACGCAGCAGTTTAGAAGAAAAAAGATGAGACTTCTCCTCCCTCATTTGTCAAGCTATTTTAAAACCTGGTGTTCAAGAGTCCACCCTCAGGGGTTCTCAATCCCTTCAACTTTTCACAACTCACAAACACTCAGAGAAAACGGTGTCACACACACACAAACATACATTCACATACCAAAAATATGCAGAGAAACTATCATATAAACAGACTAGCGACCCTGGCAGGAGTCCAACAACATCACACTTACTCATCTGTGTAAGACGCCTGAGCTCGGGTTCCACCGGGGAAGACAAAACATGATAAATAGGGAGACTGTCTCAACTGAATAAGCAAACCTACAGCACTGGACAGTGATAAACTGCAGGTTCTACAGGTTTAGTGATTTAGAGTGGGAGAGGATACACTTGGAGGAGAGAAACAATTAAACATGATAGAAAAAGTAAATGATCAGAGAGATATTGGATCAAACCTCCACAGTGGCAAGAAAGATCTCAGTGACTAATGTCCAGACCAGGGATTAAAGACTGGTGGTATGAAGCACTTCTTAAAATAGTGAGCCTTATATATTTCCATCTTATCAATGAAGCTGTAAAAGGTCTTACCACTGTCACTGTTGTCGTCCACCAGGATGATCTCCTTGAGCAAGTGTGCTGGTGTGTGGTTGACCACGCTGTGGACAGATCGCAGGATCACCGACAGTGCTTCGTTCACGAAGATGAAGACGACAGAGATCTGAGGAAGGTCCTCTGGATAGGTCAACTGTTTACACCTGTCAAGACATATTTAAGATTATTAGCGCAAAACTACTACTGGACTTTGTTTTTAGCATATCATTCAATGAGGAAAACACAGAATAGCTTCCTCTGTACGTGTTTCTTTTGAGCAGCTACCTGACACAGTTGACTGGATGTATGTAATAGTTTGCTATTTCTTGCTATTGAGCGTTAGATAACAAGATTCATGTGTGTCTGTTAAAAATAAGGTTACAGTCAGGAGACAACTGGCTTAGCTTAGCATAAAGACTTGAAAAAGCTAGCCTCAAAATGTTCACCTAGAGAGATTTAATGGATGGATGTGTTGAGTCAGCTTCACAGTTTCCTTCCACTGCCTGGAGTTTAAGATGCTTTTTTCCTATTAAATACAAAGTGAAACATTCAGTGTCACATTCCCAGTGCATTCCCATGGTGCATACAGCCTTTTATTTTTCTCCAAAAACAAAGATATGTATCCAGAATCTTTTTCCTCAGTACACCAAGCCAGCAAGGCAAAAATAGAATTCTTCTAAGATTTCGTTTGAAGGCCCAGTTTCATTTGATGGTAAAGCTGCAGCTCCCAGACCTGGATGTTCTGTACCATACTGTGACTACAGCTGCTGTACCGCTGCAATACTGGGACTATATGTTGAGCAAAAATCACAGAGTTAGGAGAAGAATGTATGTATTTTTACTGGGGGTTTGAAAGGCTCGTGACCAAGTAACCTTTGGTAGCACCCACTTATGTTCTTATTAAAGTCAGTGGTGACTCACTGACTTTTTCAATATTCAAAACGGGAGTGCGGCACTTTTACATTTAAATGAACATCTGTTATATTCAAACCCGTGCCAAACGAGTTCACACAACCCTGATTAATTCTATCAGCACCAGGTAAATCTCTCTGTATGTCTCAGTATACTGGAGTTTTAAATCTGGTGTCTGTGACAACGTTCCTGTGTTGGTATTTTATGTCAACCAGTAATGACTGGTTTGCAATAGCTGAAAAAGGAACCAACCATAGCAACAGAGATGGAGTAGCCTACAGCAACAAGGAGTATGGTAGAGCAAAATAAATACGCTGCATATAAAAGTTATTTTTAGCACAAAAAACAATGTTATAGGTCTAAATTGAGCTACATGTGTCTGAGGAATGTTTATGGCTTTCTTTTTTTTTTTACATCCAATGCGGTATTCCAACTGTGATCATGCTTCCGGAGTATCCAAGTCTTGTGTTTGCACATGTAAACATTTAGAAACCTAGAGAAGTTGTTATCCTGGTTTTCAAAACCTGAATATGTTAGCTGGACTCCTCCAGAATCCTGGAATCTGTGGCATGTAAACATTGCTCTGGCTGGATGAAGTCAAACACATGCCTCCACTGAAAGAGAAACTCGATCATTCATATCCCTGTTCACATCATTCTCACATTATCCTGGTTTCTTTATGTTCCATGTAAACATGAGCCCAGTAATGATCAAAACCAGGGCACACCAGGATGTGTTCAATGTCCTCTTCCTGCTCAGGCTCCATCTCCTCCTTCATAACCTGGGCACTCTCTCACCACCAAGTCTCTGCCTCCATCTCTTGCTCTCATACATGGACTCCATGGTAACATCTGTGAATGAAATCCTCTTCGTGTCGCCACTTACACTGACCCAATTAATACAACAAACTGCAGACCTCACCATTCCAATGAACATTCACTTAGTGTGTCACTCACACACAGTCTCTATCTTGTCACTCTCTGCTGCTGTTAATCTTTGCTTTCAAGTCTGTCAAACGTCCCTGTCATTTCCTGTAAAATACAGTATTTTTCCGTTGACACAGCGAGGCTTTGAAGTCAGAAATAACAGTGTTGACTGGACAGAAGCACTTAGCTGATTCCTATGGCACCCTGTGAGCACGCGCAGACACGCACCAAGCATCTTGTGAATCTTTCCACGCCGCTCCAATTAGGATCTTAGCGCAACAGCTGACAAACACATTTCACTCTCTTTTGCCTTTGTTGCCCCATGTTTTCACATATCTTATTCAGCAGTACTGAGTCATTATGTGGAGATAATGAGGTGGCTAGTATAACTGTTGTGGTTTAATTATTTACAAGAGATTTTTGGCTGGGATGAAACACTTGTACTGCTGTACTGTATTAGAATATCAAATTGACATAAATCAACTATAGTGTAAACAAATCTACGAGTTCCATTTAGCTTCAGTAAATCCAGTTAAGCTCTCGAGGTCTTTCATCAAGGCAGAGTGGAGTTAAAGACATCGAAGTGACATATTGCATTTGCCAGGTGAAATACCATTCACGCTAGAGCTATTAATGAGACAATATATTGATTTGTCAGAATGTATCAGTCTCACATGCTATCACAGATTATTAGATGTGACAGAGGCAACAAGTAAAGCTGAAAATCTGCACTTGGCAAGGATGTTATTTAAAAATGAATGTCTCATCATCCTGAATCACAAATTAAGGAAGCTACAGAAAAGAGCATCCTTAGTCTCAATAAGACACAGCAAACCTCTCCTAAATGTCCAGATGAAATTGTGGCAGTGCATACAGTCACTGCCTACAGGAAGGAGTTGCCAAATGTACAATCTGATATTATACTGTATTATTTGGTATACTAAAGCACAGAAAATGTATACTGAAGCTTTACATAAATGTAAAAGTGGTCCAGACACTGCTGATTTTCTTAATCACAATCTTTTTAGATTTAAATATTGATAGTGTTGGTATCAAAGTCAAAATTGTGGTGCTGCAACGCTACCTTGAACATGTTTTGTTCAAAGACAGCACGTTAACTGCTCTTCCACCCTTGCTGTGAGCCATCTGAACTCTGCTGGTGCTCAGTGCTCTGATACCCTGGTGAACTGGGGTATCAGCTTGAGTCAGCAGCATCCACGGGGTCAGGCCGCAGGAGGACGGCCACACAGCAGATGGATCCCAGCGTGGCTTTAAAGTTGCATCCTCTTCTCTCCACCCAGTGAAGCCCTTCCTTTACTCCACAGCTACTGGTTTGTGTTTGTCGTTGTGTGTGTGTGTGTGTGTCTGTGTGTGTGTGTGTGTGTGTGAGTGTGTGAGTTGTGTGTGTGTGCGTGTGTGTGTGTGTGTGTGTGTGTGTGTGGTGGGCATGTGTTAGCAGGTTCTCACCTTTCAACAATGACAACTGGCAAGAGAGGGACTAGCAATTATGTAGGACGACACAACAGATGGCATCTGATTTACTTGTAAAATTATATAATAAATACTTTGCAGATCACGATGACAATGTGAGTACAAGGGATTTCTACTCTGCTCTCTGGGCTTTACCTTACATATTTTACTTTGCACATTTAACTCGAGCACCTGTCACATCAACTGTCACTGTAAATGAATCCCTTGCAATTTGAGCTGATTGCTTTTAATTAATTTTCTAGGAATTTAAACAGATTCTACCAATCAGTGCATACTGTTGCAATCAACCTAAAAGGCTCAGTTAAATGTCTGAACTTTAAATGCAAATAGGATGTGTGCTTTCACTGGCGTCTCACATTACTGTCATATTTCATACATAATTGAAAAGTAATTGAACAGGTGGAAGACTTTGGAGAAATAGCTAAATATCAGTTTAGTTTCAGAGAGACATTGAGAATCTCATATGAAGTTCTTAGACCTGTGACGATGATAAAAATGTTAAGAAATACTAGAACTATGGAGGAAGGCTGACCTGTTAAGCTGACATTGCAAATGTAAATATCTGTTTTTTCTGACTTATGTTTAAAATTGCTATTTACACAGGCCTCTATTTGTTGTCTACATAGTTCTAAAAAAAAAAAAAAAATTGTACCAAGCTTTAAAATTGTCAAAGAAAAGACAACTTCTAAGCAGAGGTGCAGTGCTATTACACACACAAACACAATGTTTAAATGTTTTTTATGTTTATGAATAGTTTCATCATGTTGGGAATATTACACAGCAGTCTGACAAACATCGTGCTAAGTAGTGTTAGAGGATACCATGGATGTAGTAGGTTGTATTAGTGTGGCATTAAGCAACAGAGGCGAATGAACACAAGTAGTCTATGTTTTTAATGATTAATTGACTTGTGCTGAGCAAATGAAGCCACATTGGAAACATCCATTCTGAGGAAAAGCCGCAGTGCAGGCTGAGGTCAAGCTAAGCTAATAGGCTCGGCTGAAAAACGTGGATGTTTAGGGATGTTGTTAACTAGACAACATTCAGTTTGGCTGTGTCTGAAACTACTCTCCCTTTTAGATACAGCCTTGACGTTGTGCTATCACTTGATGAACATCTGTTCAATATTTAATCTCCTTCTAGCTCTATATTTGGTCACCACCAAGTCTGTAGGAAAATATCTGGCTCTTTAGCTGTTAAATACTCCACAGTGTTCATGTTTTACACAAGGTTTAACCTGAGCCATGCCATACAACAACAGCAATCATATCACATCCATACACTGTTAGCAGTACACAACTGATACAGCTGTAAAAATGTCTTTTTAATGCACTGGTATGGGGTTGGTACTCATTATCGGCTCATACACGATAAGTTCAGGTATTGGAATCGGTATCAGTCAGGGAAAAATGGTATCGGAATCTCTAGTACTGTAAGTATTATTATAAAGAGAAGGTCTAGACCTGCTCTATTTGGGAAGTGCCTTGAGATAACGTATGTTGTGAATCGGCGCTATACAAATTGACTTGACCTGACTTGACTGTAACTAAATATTAGCAACTACCCGTGCATAGGAATGACATTCTGCTGCCTATAGTCTCACTGGCCATGTAGACTAGTGCTTGATGCTCTAGACTGGGAGAGCTTAATGTCATGCACTGTTATCAATCACTTCCATTACCACAGCCCACGTGCATTTGACAGCAGGGGTAACAAAAAGAAAACTAAACCACGGAGAGAGTTTATGATAGAGCACACTGCGTACGTCTATCTATACTTTAAGCCCTGCTCTTGCACTCTATTCTTAAAAGTAAATGCACAAGTGCTTTGATTGATAACCCCTCTGTATCATTTCAGTCATTCCTGGTGCATTTATGCTCTCCCTCAGCAACTCCTTTGTTCCCTCTCACAGCTTTCTCTATTGCCTCTCTCAATCAGCCTTGCCAGGTCTATAAATACAATGACAAATCTGGCAGTGAGTTTGAGGGGGGATTTTTTGCACTGTCGCGCTCTTTTGCAGAGACACAGCCATGACATGGCAACTGTGCAAAACAAAGTAATGTATATTTCACTCTTGTTCAGTTATACAGCTAGTGGAGACGCTGCGTTTAATGAATATCACCTGAGTAATATCTTGAAAATGTCAAAGGGGGCAAGGCAGCTTCATCGCTTCTAGCTGAGATGTGGTGTGAGGCTGGATTTCAGTGTCGAAATCGTAAAGTGAAATTGTAGTTCCATTGCCCTAGTTACTGGATCCAATTCAGGGCATCGCTCAACCTTAAATTTGTACCTGTCTGCAGTAGTGGGGAAGCCTTGTAAAGCCGTAACAGGATGAGCGATCGACTCATCTGTTTGTAATGGGACTGAGCTCACTGGCCAGCGCTCATAATTTGACCCGGAACAAGCTTTGACAGAAACAGAGCGCCAGATTAAGATGTATTTCTACAACACCTCCCTCTTTCTCCTCCTCCAGCAGTCTGCAGTCCAAGCCGCTCCCTCTGGCTTTTTTTTCCCCGCTGGCCACTCCTATTCGCTGTGAAATTTCACATTAACCTCCCGTAACCCGCGCCGCGCAGGCAACACCAAAGCAACTTTCCAATCCACAAGCACTCCTCTCAGAAAGATAATCGTTTGCCTTGTCATTTCTCCGACCACCCCCCC
>NW_019525496.1:4128366-4168939 GCF_002814215.2 Seriola lalandi dorsalis
ACCCCCCCCCCCCCCCCCCAATCCAGGAGATAAACTCTGGCACTGGAAAGAGCAACAATTTGCAGCAGGAGCTCCTGCACCGCAGAGACCTTACGATCCCATTCTGCAGTATCAGACGCTTAAGGGATGAGGTAAGCCTGTTCAGCCTCCCTTTCTGGTTATCACCCTCCCACAGGCAGACAAACACAAGACGACGGGTCCTTGGGGAAGCAGAGCATTCAATATAGTTTTGGGTTTAACAACTATTTTGACAAAATATAAATCAAATCCTCTGCAAAGTGACAATAGAGATTGAGGTGAGATTAGAAATAACTGAATAAGAGTCCTCTGCAGGAGGGGAGCTGGAGGGTGAAAAGCAGGTTTGATGCTTTGAATTGGATTTTCTTTTCATTTATGAGTGACACAAGTTACATTTAAAACCGTTTTGTTTGTGTCATGGACATTGTGATTTCAGCATCTTGTTTGCCTTTGTTGTTTTTCTCTCTCCACAGCACAATGAACTGTTATCGTACCTAAACCTCCCAAGGACAGTGAGGGCAGGCTCAGAGTCACTGTATTGTAAGGCCTGCTTAAGTCCCTTGGTATCTCAGTTAAGAATATCACTTGCAGAAGTGAAGGGCAGAGGAGAGAAATACAGACCAGCTGGCAGTGAATGGGGATTACAGATTTTTGTGTGGGAGCCAATTGTGGCAATAATTATTATGAGTTGGTTTTGCTGCAGACAGGCAGGTCTGAAAGGGGGAGACTTGTGAATGTGCAGATCATTCAGTCATGGCAATGGACTTATGCTTCCCTATAGTCATCAGAGTCCTCTCTGCTCAATGACTCCTGTTCAATTAAAAGCCCATTGGACAGAAAGTGTCTGGTTTTTGCATTTAACCTCACTTCAGCAGTGCTGCAGTCACCTTTCGCCCACAGGACATAATTACAGAATCAGAAATATGTGATCGTCTTTCATATTGTATGAGGCTGGGAACTGCAGCTGACTGCAGCAGGTAGATGTGCGCAAGAACATTTTCATATCCTCAACCTCTCTGACTTTTTTCTGTGAGGTATGAGTGTCCCAATCAGATTTACCAAACTCTTTTAACTGGCGTGTTTCAGTCAGATGAATGCACCTGTTCATGAGGAGAAGCACATTTATGGGATTTCATCATTAGCATAACAACACCCCATAAATTTAGGCTACTCTGTTTACGAACAAATTACATTCACAAAAATATTATAAGAGTAAAAAAAAAAAAAAGGGGGGGGGCAGAGAACATTATATCCTATAACCTGGGATGCTGCACTATCAGGTGCAACAAAATAATAATACAAAGACTTGCAGAAAAATCCTAAGGCAGTTGATGGAGTGAGAGAGATTTGCTATCTACAGAAATGTAGACGTTTCTGTGATAAAATATGCCAATAAAAACAGATGGTGGTGGTGATGATATATTGAATATTATTTTGTAATTAGTTTGTCTTTATGTCTGTCTATATTTCATTTCAGTTCATTTTGATACCATATTTAAACAATTCAAACCAAGGTATTATAATTCTTAAGTCATATGAGTGTTTGCTCCCCTGTAGAGACAGTCACACGTCTGTCCATGAATTGTACGACAGGTCTGGACACTCGAGAATTTTGTTCCTCCTAAGAGAAAACTTTACGTACCGAAAAAAAATTGGTGGATGCCACAAGGTTTCACTTAAGAACAAATCTGTGTAAGTGATGCTTCTGGCATGGTGCTTTCAGTTCATTTGGTCCTGACTGAAGAAAAAAAGAATACATTGTTATCTTTAAGTTCTGGTCAGGTTCGGCTTTTTACAGACAATCCATGAGCTGTAATCAGCTGATCACCCAAACTAATACGTTTTAGTTTTAGAAATGCATCACTTGTGCTACGTTTACACCTGTTGTCCATACTACTGCGGAGTTTTGAGCCCTGCACCACTTGGAAGCTGAAACATCTTTTCAGCTGTGCTTGGTCCGGTTGCTTAGTCAACGCAAGAGTATGACAGACAGCTTTCAGAGAAGCCCACTGGGCGAACACAGCGGAGTTTGTGTAAACCAAACCAAACAGGTGAGCTGTGAAAGCACCCTAGAAGTCCTGACTAGTGCCACAGCAGTGCTGGCAGTTACAGTATTGTGCTGGCTGTAAACATATCCATTTTCTGTCTTTGAACAATCCTTTCACTTCCTAAGAGCAGTGCTTTGATGTCCTCCTGTTCTTAAAAGTGTTGCTTCAATGGCGTAAACAGAAGCAAGCAAACAAAACTACACTCTTTGCATTGTATTTATTTCCAGAGCTTCACAACAAATGTACCAAGTCTTTATCATACGGTGTACCTACTAGGTATCTGTCGGAGATTCATGCTTTACCTTGTTTGACATGTTTTGTTTGCATTTGGAGATGTGTGCTTGTTTATATGAGCACGAAACATGTATTTATCAGAATTTGACAAATAATACCCAGAGACACCGGGCCTTTAAGACCAGAAAGAACCACCTCAGTAAAACGCCAACACTCACTTCCCTTTTGTCTTGCATCACATTTTTTGTTGAATGTGTCGATTGAAAAAAAGGAGTTTCCTGAAACCCTTCCATTCCAGAGGCACTCTCAGCCTATTTCATTAATTAGCATGCTCCTTTTTAGCTGCCCTCCTCCTCCCCGTTCCACTCTTGTCTAATTTTTCTGGGCGTGAAAAAGAGCTCGGAACAAAGCAGATTGGATGAAATGAATTGTTATCCCCGCTAAAGCCCTCAGAAACCTCTCTTGGCCGTTGACAGAAGAGAGGAGGAAGGATTAAGTGGAGTTAGACAATAAGACAGATGAAGAAGATGAAAAGTATCAAGCAAGTATCAAGGAAGTAAAGAGGGAGACTCTCGAGGGACCATCACAACCTGCGAGGCGAGAGTCATGTGACAGACACAGACAGCGAAGCAGAGTGTGTGCCACTTTTTGGTAGCCTTGTCTAGTCGTGTTTTAAGAATGTTGTAAGTGGTGAAACCCATAACACAGCTGTCCTTGAAAAAACAGTAAAACGCTCCACAGCAAAGGGAAAAACACTGTAAGGCTTCTCAATGAACCTGCCATGTGTCTTTCTCCTTTCACTTCTATTTGAATGCAGCAGTACCTTCCCAGTGAGAATAAATGTAATCAATTAATGAACTAATAATGACTCGTAGCAGGCCAACCTACCTCATTTCACATGTGTGACCTTAGTTACTGTTAATACATTTTGCATTATTTTAATTACTTAAGTTTCCCTACTGACTTATGTTGCTTATTAAACTACACACTACAGTGCGGTAAGTTAAACATTTCAGTAAGACTAATTAAACTATCATTTTGACTTTTGCGGAACTGAGTTGTATTACAGAATACAATAATTAACTATTATTTCTATTTATATGTGTAACATATAAGTTGCTTAGTCATGTCCCCTTGTCTAAGAGTAATTTTGTTTCCTGCCATTGTTTCACAGGTGAAACAGTTGTGAGTCTAAGTTGGTGAAGTTGGACAGTAACGTGTGAAACAGTAGAGTGGAGTCTGCTGTGGCCCCTGACAGAGAGAGGTTGGGTGTGTACTGTTTTGCCATGTTGGTGTTGATTAAAGAAGACTATTCAAAGAGAAACTGTTGATTGTACCAAAAATCAGGGTAACACAGAAAAAAATAATCATCATTTTTGAAAATCACATTTCAGGATCCTTCAGTATTAAACATTTTACAGCTACAGTCCCAGAATCGTCTCTGTTCTGAGTGACCGGAGACATATTAGATAATGAAGAGGGCAGCTCAATGTGATTGTAGTAAAAAGACAACAATCAAATTAATTCCTGAAATATATCCCTGTAGCATTTAAAGCATTTAACATTTCATATATGCTAGCAGATTAGCTTGCCAGCAGTGGTGCTAACATGCTATCCTTACTGGTCACATGACTCACTACCTGCAGGAGGCACAGAGGCGTATCAATATCTGAGAAGTGGAGGGAATGTTGACAACTTTGCATATCTCACATGGATGCACATTTCATCAGGAATGCTCGCTCACAAAAGCTGCTCTACTGAACACCAGTGTGGTCACAAACAATTTCTCCAAAGTCACCAGACAGTGAAAATGCTGATGTTAACAACATTACGCCGCTCATTGTAAAATGAATGACAGAACATGACAGAAATGTTTTTGGCATAAAATAAACGAATTCGCAGTGCTACAGTGCATTGCTCTCTGACTCGAGTCCATTGGGGTTTCAGCAAGTTTACTACTTGCCATGTGCCACTGGGAAACTGAGAGCAGCCAGTGCAAAATGAGTGTCATAAAGAACTAGGTGTACAGGAATGTCCCCCGCTGGCAGACATTACATTTACAAGGGTGACATTTGCATTTTCAAGTTCAATATGGAAACCAGCATGAGGTAGTTTTTGATCCATGTGACATTCCATACATCCCATCACCTTCCTACTTGACAACATACAGCACCTTAAATTAAAATTTAATTAAAGTGGAAAGCACATTTGGTTACTATGTTGCATCAGTTTTAAAAGGTCCATCCACCAACCTGTTCCTGACATCTGCAGAACAAGTCTCACTAAGTGCATACTGACAGCTCTTTTAGGATTACAACCACAACCACACCACTACTGCATTTAGAAATAAATATTTCCCCTTAAGGGAATTAAGTCCAAGAGTTGGTGAGCTGTGGGAATGAATCTGTGCAGACTTCATTAATTAGCAAAAGTATTTAAAAAGCATGACTGTGCAGTGCACTTTTGACCTGATCTGAGTTTGTAGGAAGTTCTTGTAAATTCCGTTAATCCTCAACGCCACGATATAACAGCACATCTGATCATTTCTGACACAGCTTTTATGGAAACTATGCTTCTAGTTTTCCCACAGAAAATGTTCTGGAGATTCACTAAAATACCAACAGATAGAAGAATGCAAGTGTCCTGCTGTACATTGTGTGCTTTCATGAAAATAGAACCAATCAACTGCTGCAGGGATTAAACTGGCTCTCTAACATTATAAAACCCTGCCAGGGGGAAAGAAAGAGGTGTAGAGCTGTAGGTGGAAGGAGAATGTACATGACAAAAAATAAGAAGAAACAGGAGGTGGACATACTTTTTAGGCCTGTAGTCAGGGATGCTCCTGTCCAGGGAGATGCGGTCACTGAGTTGAGCGTTGTAGCCATACTCCTCATACTTCCCCTCAGCATCACGACTGTCCTCACCAAGAGTGGCAGCAGCTCCCCCCTGGCCAAGGCCTCCGGGTCCCTCCACCAGCCCCATGGGCTTCGCCAAACCTGCCAAGAAAATGACAGAACAGAAAGACAATCATACGGATGTACATGGCCATGTCTAGAGGCAGACACATTCGCACAGGGAACAGGTAGAGACAGGTGAGAAGAGAGGCCATGCAGAGGGGCAGCTGATTGACATTCTGTAGCAGTGTGAGGAGACTGGTGTATGGCAGCTCAGACACCCAGCGGGGCTCATCCATAGGGCATCATTACACTGTCTGTCAATGAAAAAGCTGCAAAACACCCACATGGACACAGACGTCACACAGATAAGCGGAGCAGAGCAGAAGCAAGAAGACACAGTGGTACAAGAGCCAACAACAGAGACCAGAGAGATAGTGCACAGCTGTAATTCACATCCAGAATAGCAGGCCTGAAACAGTCAGTTGGTAATCAGGCTTGAAAGAAAAACACTCTAAAATCCACAGTGAGAGGGATTATGATTATACCTGATTTTTTGATGCATTTTGTTTGGGATATCTACACTTTGCGGATGACAAAAATAAGTCCTGGATTGTCATTTCAATAATGCACAATAGCGTGAAGTCCTCAAATCAGATGACTGTGTTAAAAGGTAGATTGCAATCATTTTAGGCAGTGTATTGGGAGTGACACTCGGGCAGTAAGTCTTTCATTGTCAAAATCCTCTTGATTTATTGTGAACACTTTTTTTCAGCTGAATAAACAGAATGAAAAAAACAACATTCTGCTTCAGTCTGCATCCACTTACCAGGTTTCAGCTGCATTAGTCTTTAATGATCAAACAAGTTTATCTTTCTAAGATATGCCACTTATCTTACAGTAACGGTGCATTCACAACTATAGTATTGCTAATTGGCAAGCTAATTTTAGGGAGTTATAAAGTAGGGTGAAGTGAAGGAAGTACAGTAAGGTGCTGCAGTGCCCCCACCATGAGGTGCCTAACGTTTTGTATATTATATTATATAATTGCAAGTTTGTTTTCTGTCAAATTACACGCCATCTCTCCACCCTGGTCTGTCACCTGCAATATCTGTTTTTAATTATTGCTAGCTGCATGAGTTTTCTAGATGGTTTACTGTAATATTCTTTGTAGTATTTTTGTTTCTCTGTTTCAAAATACTAATGTTCAAACACAGTTTCAGCCAACAGTGGCACTATATATATAGTCAATAGTAAATACTGTATACACCTGATCCCTATGAATTTCCATAGGATTTTTTCAACCCACATATTGGGAATTGGGGTAATAATACAAAGTTTTATTTTCTCAAAATATAATAATAGGCAAATCAATAATTTGTAAAGGGGGAAAGCAACAAGATTTTACCTGCAAAATCACTGAAAGTATTTATGTCACAAATTACTAGAAAAAAAAAAAAAAAACGAACCACCTATGCATATAAGGGTACATTTATTTCTGTATTATCCAGAGACAGAATGATAAACTCAAGTAGATTTGATTTGAAACGTGATTTCAATTGAATCAGTTCTGGCAAAAATGCTTACAAAGCACCACTGCTGTGTAGTTTAAGTTAATTTGGTTTAGTGGATTTAAGACTCACTAATGTTTACAGAAACCTTTAGTCCAACAAAGAGCCACCAGATGTTACACTGAGCCCCTAATGACTCTGAATGTCTAATTATAGAAGCATTATAGAAGCAGTGTAGTACCACCATGACCATGAAGAGGGTGTTCAAACTGTGCTTGTTACATGCAGGTCGTTTTATCCCACAAAGAATCCATGAAGAGCAGCCAGAATGCCTGTCTGTGTGCTTAGTGCTTTATGAGAGCTGGTCCTTGGTCAGCCCCATCATGTTAGGGTTCTTTGGTCTAACATAACTAAATTCAGCACAGGATTTAATGTGTCGGACTTCAAATACCCCTCTGCTCTCATTAAAATGACTTGTGACTTTGATTTAACAGGCCATCAGTTTGGTACCGTGACAGAGACACTTTCAAAAAGGTGAAGGAGAAAAATGGGTGCAAAGTCAAAAATGAAAAGGTCTGAAATAAAATTTTTTAAAAAACCCTGTTCACTGATTCAGACTTCTAAGCGACTATGCAAAAATATTGTGGTGGGAAAGGGGGCGAAAAGAAGAAAAAAAGACTTTCCCTCTGTTTTTTAATGTTTAGTTTCACCTCTCCCTTGACTTGGGAAAAAATTAAATACCATCCTCCCTAATTTCTCATATCAACCCTGATTTCAATGTTAATGAAAGATTAATTTCAAATAGCCCAAATCACACATTGAGAGTGGAATTTGTAATTTCCAAAATGATGCTAAACATTAATGGTGTGCTTTGTTTACTGAGCTTTCCAGCTCTAAATTAAATAGTTACTTTATAACCACTGTTAATAAATAAACAATGGGACACAAGTGGCAGCACTGTGGCTGCTGAGGGCCTTCAGCCCCATAATGTTTTCAACTTAAAACCGAGTTGTGCTGAAAAAGCTTTATATTACAGGTGAACTCTATATGAAACTGTAGTTGTGCTGTGGTGATACAGAGTATAGAGAAGGCTGTACTCTACTGCTGGCTAAAGAAAAGTGAGAAATAATGTTCAATCTCTACTAATTATAAAGATCCATATAACTGTTGTCCACTGTAGGTGGTAAAACAAACCTTCATAATCAATGGTGGACACAAAAGGTGTTTCTGACGTTACTATTTTGACATTTTTGATAACTGTTCAGTAACCGGGGCATAGAAAAATCGAAGATACTATATTCAGCAAGTAGAATAAATACATGACCCTGCTGCTGCTTCTCTGACCACCCCCACCCGAATGACTCTAGTACAGTCTCTCAAAGTCTAAGTTGTCAGCTTCCTTTGTATAAGTCCCTGCCAGCCTTGAGCCTAGTTTGACTATTTAAACTTCCATGAAACTGCAGGATAATGTCAGATGATTGTTATTCGAGCCAAGCTTTCAGTGTGGCCTCCACAGAAAAATCGAGCTGCGTCTGTTCACCATATCAACAGATGGACACACAGACAGTAAGTAAACAGCGCATACCAATGAAGAGCTCAGCTCTCAGCTTCACCCCTCCAGGAACTGCGGCGTAATCACCATATTTGGATGGCCTCAAATCCTCGGGTGCTACTGAAGATTTGTAATTGGAGCTGAATGGTTTCAAACTGGCTTCTCCCACGAGAGGGATTTAGCATGCCCTGCACCAGCCAGTGTGGTGGCATTTTGACAAGTATGGGTGGGGTTCACGTCATGGACTAGCCATCTGGCATAGTGGCGCGTGTCACACAATAACACAGATACCCTCCAGAGCTGGAGACTCGGGTCTGGAGGGCCTCTCTGTCTCTCCATGATTCTTGGAAGCAGGATTATGCCTGCCAGCTTTGTTTTCTGGTTACTGTGTTATTTTCCCATTTCCCACCGCCTTGCACTTCCTCTGTCTGATTGAAGGAAATTCCATTATGGGATGAGTAGCAATGGATACTCCCAGAAAAAGGCCTGAAAATCTGATCCACAGCTGTCTGTCAACCTAAGTTCAAAGATTCTAGAAAAGCAATTTCATGTTGAATAGTCTGTATTTCTGAAATTAAAACAGTGCTGCAGCAAACTGATGCTGTTTATAGCCGTTAACTGTAAAGACCTTTTGCTGATTTTATGCAGCTGCTGATAAAAAAACCTGTTGATAATGCCTGGCTGGCAATTTGAGGTAGTTAAATTGCTCTGTCTAGGTCGCATTCATCTTTAATGTTTTCTCCATTTCATCTCCACTTGTGAAATTTGTTTGAAAGAAAGCCGAAAGTCATACAAACAAAAAATTTAATATGCATTAATATATCAATAGCAGGACCCAAATGCTCCAACATTTTTCATCCAAGAAAGGTGCATACAAGCAAAAATAGAGGCTCTTAATACATTTCTTTAAAAGAAGAATTGGGCCATGTAGATCTGTGGGTAGAGAACTGCACAAACTCTAGAAGGATAAAGAGCACTATTCCAATGTCGAATGCACAAGTTAAAAATGTATGTACACATGACCGCGTGAAGCACTTTGTATAGAAGCATCCAGCAAGCTGGCTGTTATGTTCTGGTCAAAAAAAGATGACTATACAACACTAAAAGCCCACACCGCTTGCTGTAGTGCTGCAACCAAAACAAATGCAAAGACACAATTAATGTTGGTTTATAGACTAAAACAAATATCATCTGTCGTATTTCTACGTGCTTCCTGTGAAGTATCCCTCCGTTCACGGTTTCCAATGTGGGTTAACACAAAAAACACAAACAGCACAGCAACACTTTCATCATCATCTCACTACAAAGCAATTACAACCCAACATCTGCTTCCTCCACTCAGGCTTCATTCCCATCCAAAACCTCAGCTGGATGTGGATCCTTGCAACGCAAGGTGCCAATTTAAATTTCATTGTGTCCGAGTATACATCTGTCTCTGTGCTCGCTCCTCACAATCTATTTGTCCAAATCCCTCTGACATGACAAATTAAACCCATAACAGCTCTAAATTATACAGCAGGCCACAGAATGTGCCTGATTTGGCCTTTATAAGACAGAGCCTCAAATTCAAAGATGACCCCCTTTTTTAATGAATGATTTAAGAGCAAGAGTGGATTTATGCGTGTCCAAAGTGATGCAGCGGAGTACTAAATATTGATGGTGAGGGGAGGGTTGGGGGATTCAGAGATCTCTTCAAGAAGAGGAAAATAACTCGTTCTAGAGAGGTTTAAAGCGTTCAAAGACCAAAACAAATCTATGAAATATTGAGAACTGGGAGAAGAGCTGCAGTAATTCTAGCACTGCCACTCATAACAGCAGCAGGCATGTCAGGAGGATAACAACTCTGATTCAGAAATTGGTAGCACTAGACCCCTAAATTATCTCTAAACAATGGAATGTTGTCTTTTTGAAAAAATTTAAGTCATACAAGAGCTCAGTTGACAATGCAAGAACACCAAATATAGAGCATCATAGGCATAAACTGCACAAAGTGCAGAGGCAGGGAATTCAATTTTTACCAGTTGTCAAGCTTTATACAGTTTTTTTTCTATGGGGTTCAGAGGCAGGATGTTAAAATGAACCCATTAAACACCCTGTTGATAGTCTCAGTACAATTTTCCCTTCCTGTTTGTAAAACAGCTCACCCTTTGACTCTTTGACTAACTTACTGGATTACTGGACCACCACACCAAGATCACACTCGTGAATAGAAAGCATCTTCAGTCTAATATTTGTAATTAATGGGGTGAAAAACAAAGCTTTTAACTGTATTTGACTGTATAGGATATCATCATTAAATGATGGTAATGTAATCCCTGCGTGACTCGAGGCCAGCAGTGTGAATAAAACAAATGCTCACTCCATCTGAGATTGTCATTTTTGTCAGTGGCTGAGTGCTGATCGTCAGGTGAGACGCTGAATTCAATATCTTCATTCCTAAAGGCTGAGCAGAATTAATTTTTATCTGTTTTGTCGAACAGAGCCTAATCTACATATCATTATTGGAATATATTTTATTTCATCAGGCTTCACCATGCTGTGATGTGGTGTCCCTGCCGCCGCCACTACCGCCGCCACCATCACACACTGCACAACAACAACAACATGCAGGCACACTGCGATGTGCATCACCAAGATACAGTCAAAGCATCAAGTGTGTGTCAGTGTGCAAGAGAGAGAGTGTGGCATTTCTCATTTCTCATCAAGTCTTTGCCCCACCAGGCTTAGCATATAAACAGCGATGGTTTCTTCGCCATAATTGGGCATTACAGATAAGAAGCATATCTGGTGCTGCAGCTGGGCCTGAGAGGCTGCCATCCCATCAGCACCTACGCACTGGGAGAAGGCCGGGAGTGACATGCATGGCTGATGACAAGAGCCTCAGCGGGACCGTGAGCTGTGGGACAACAGCCCATCTCGAACAATGACACATCCAGCTGTGGTCAGACGGGTGAACTGAACAACAGCACATTCACTTGCTCATCCGTTTTTTTAGGAAGGTTCTTTTTGGAGCATTTGCTGATAAAATCTACTGGCGACAGTTGTCATTTATTCTAGCAAAATCGAGTGTTATCAGCCAGGAAAAAAATCAGCCTGCTCTTGTCTACCTGTCTGAAATCAAGAACCCACTGTGTCAATACTGATACAGTAGTAATCTCCCGCCATTATGCACTGTACCGAGCATGAAGAGAAAGCCTGACAGACATTGCAACAATAATGGAGGGCGTCAGGATTTAGCAAGCAGTGAATTTATTCTTTGATCGTGTTTTCTCTGCACTAATTGAATATGAATACATTATGACGCATATCTACAGCTTAGTTCAAAATGAACATATCAGTATTGACCTGCAAAATCCTCATCAGTCAAACTCTTATGTTAAAAATATGCATTTCTATCTCTTCCGACATAATGGTAGCCACTCGTATATATATATATATATAATGTTCATACACACCAGTCAGACTCACAGGGATTCGGCAGGTAAGTATAGGGGTATTTGGCGGGTCTAATGCAGTACTTAAGGTCAAAATGCTGCTTCATAAGCTGGTTAACAAGCTTAAAACCTCTCATCTGATTACCCAAAGACAGTGGCATCAACAGCACAGCAGTGCTGCTGATAACTCTCCGGTTGCTTATTTCTGAGCAGAATGGGCTGCTGATAAAGCTTGAACGTTGTTTTCTTGTTGGGAGTCCAGTGACAATCCATCAGACAAATAAAAGACAAATTCTCCCACTTGTTTACGTCCTTCAGATCTAATTGGACCTTGCTTTAGCTCCCATGGCATGCCATTGGTAGGCAATAAACAACAGAAGGAATGGGCAATTACTTCATATCGCTGCCGGACATGGTGATAGTTATTGTCGCAGAGAGACCTTTTTTCACTATGGTTATTCCCAGTGGCCGTTGAATACAATTTGTGGTCTGTGCACGATTTAGAAAAAGGGGCAGTGACCTGGGATATGAGGATATGATTAAGGATGCCATTAAAGAGCTCAAGACAAATCATGGAGGGATTGTGACAGCCAGCGAACGTTTCCAGCCTGTGTGCTCTCCTGGGTACTCATTGCCTCTGTCAAAGAAAAATTACGCAACTGCAACTGATTCCTTTTAACGTTCCAAACTTAAATTGCATAGAAAGAGATTCATGCCTGTAGTTATTGTTTGTGAATTTGTGTAATTTCAAATTCTCTGTCATATTCCAACACCGAATGCAGCATCTTCATCATAATATATTCCTAAACAGCTTTGTAGGCTTCTACTCTCTCGTGCCCCTGTGTTACCCGGAAGGCAAGAAACTGTGCCAGCTTTGCACTTAGTTTGTGGAGCTGTAGCTTATTCCTCTCCTCAGCCCACAAGCCACTGTTACTCTCTCCACTTGTGAAAGACCTGAAAATTGTGTCCCAGCAACTTGCACTTACTGACGCTGCAGAGAGTAGTCACTGTTGAGAATAATTTATAAAGCTGATATGGTGTTTGCTACCAAACAACAACTGACGCGATAAGCTCTGACATTTTCAACTGTGTATGTTAAGCCTCAGAAGAGGTGCATGCCTTCCAGCCGAATATATGATAAAAATATATGAATTACACTTTAGCGACACACTTTTGTAAATTCATGTTTTAAAGTCCATCCATTCAAAATGTACATTTTCAGCTGGGACAACCTCACTGTATCATCTCACAAATGGCAGTTTAGTAATCGTAGATTTCCTCTTTCACTCCTACAAGAATTTTGTAGACACAGTGTGTTTCTGTCCCACAGCAGTAATACTGTATGGGGTTGAATGACTTAGTTGCATTGTCTCTGTATAAAGCTGAGTGACTGAAAGGATGCATTGTACTTTTTGAGAGGCAATGCCTGCTGGCTGGATGCCGGATGCCAAGCATAACTCAAAGTGACAGAGTGACCCTTACATAGCTGCTGAAGCTCGGGCATAATAACAAGATCATGCAGCAAAAAATCCAGAGTCGCGCTGTTTTGGGGCCGCATGAAGCTGTGAAACGTCCTTAACTACTGACTGCTGGGAAAACAGTCAAATAGACTGTCAAGTCACTGCTTCCGAGTCTTTCTAACTTTACAGGAATTTGAAATGAGATACTCTGTCTTCCGCTGTGAAATGTATTTTCTACTTTTGTTTTGTGTGTGCTTGAATTCCAAGTTGCAGCAGCTTTCGAGGGGGAAAACTGTCGTCAAGTTAAAGGAGTATAAAAGGTATTTGTGACCTCTACTGGTGACCAGCATCCAAATACAACAACACCAGCAGAAAAGACCTCCTCCTGCACCGCCCCCCATCCCTCACAGTCCCCCTTCATCCGAAGCTACAGTAGCCTGCAATTTACACGGATGATAAAGTCACCATTCCCCTGGAGAGAACAGTAAGCTAGTAAATAGAAATTGACTTTACTGATAAATTACAAATCAATCTGCAACACTTTACAAAGCAGCAACATTTCACCATGATATATAATGAAACAACAATGCTGCTTTCTCATTATCTGGCCTGAGAGCAAGATGGTTGAGCTTTCGTAGAGCAGTGTGAGGGATTGGGTATTTTGATTTGAAATGTGGTTTTATTCTATTAGGATCTGTCTGTGTTGTAATGTAGTTAAGTATTTCTGCTGTAATCTATACACATACACCATAGCCGACATTGCCTTGAAGTTAGTCACCAAAGCAGCCACGACAGTATGAGAAAAAATAAAATACTTGTGATGCCACTTAGCCTTGACATCCTGCGAGCAAGAAAAACTACTCCTAATTCCCGAAATGTGTATCTTTGATTACAACGAGGAGTCAATGAAAATCAATCCAGTCAGCAGTGGATTACTATCTTATATTACATAAATTGATTATCACTCAAATATTTTTGGATTTGGGTCACTTACAAGAAAGACAATGTTATTGGACCTTTAAATCTTTAAACCTTTTAGTAGACAGATATTAGACAAAAATACTGGACAGGACTAGTTCTTCGTAAAGAGCTGTTGTGAAATTATTTACATGTATTGTCATTCGAGCTGAAAAGTCTACAGAAATGTAGCCATTTTCATAATCGATTGCTGGTTCACAAATGTGAGGATCTGCTGATTTTCCTCATCATGTATAATACCAAATGATATACTGTTTGGTTTTGGGCTCTGGGAAATTGTGACAGGCATTTTTCACAATTAACTGAGAAAATAAGCAGATTGATCGATAATTAAAATAATCATATGTTGCATCCCTAATTGTCATGCATTTAAACATCAGATTAAAGCCCACTGACTCACCACTAATGTGGCCTGCTAATACAAAGATTGTATTGCCTATATTTATGTGTAAACAGCATGGAAGCATGGAGCTTGATGTGATTTTAAAATGAATTCTGAGGATGTGAAAGGTTTGTTTACATCACTGACGTTATTTAACAGTAATGGAATTAATGCCTTTATTTTCCTAATGGTGAATTATAACCATGGAATATTTCATGTTGCTCTTTCCATTTCAGTGTTTTCAAACATCTATTTGAATAAATGGCCGATTGTATCTTTAACAGCAGCTGTGGTTATGTGGATTTCCCACAGGAGAATATGACCATGAGTAAGACAGAGTCATACTGAATGTAACTTGGTTTTAAAGATTTCTGCTCTGCTGAGAAGACCAAAAATCTGCCCCACAGATTAATGGCCATGTAATGAAATATAAGTCTGTCATTCCATTATGGAGCCATTACATTAGACTCTCCTCCAAAACTCAGACAGCTTGTTAAATCTGATATGTTTCACCAGTGGTGCCTTCAGTGAAATGACAGGAGCAGCTGCTGAGATAGAGACTTCCTGTAAGACTTCCTGTAAGTGAGATTCTATACAGAACTAACACATATCAATACGTAAAGCATAAGTTTATGTGAAGTTTACAACAAGTCAATTATGGGTTAAGGGCGTCACAGTCTGATAGGCTGTTAAAGTAACAGCCCAGTAAAGTCTGAAACCACATAAGTATTGCACTCTAATACATCACCCTGCTTCATTTGCTTCTTAACAAGCAGGGTTAGTGCATTAGAGGCTGCAGACCACTCACCAGCACATCATACATTGTTTCATGTGCAAAAGGAAGCTGGGTTTTCCAAGAAATTAGGCTACACCTTGACAGGAAAAATATGCATGAGTCATGCTTTGTGTGGACAGAAAAGTCAGCTGAGTGAATCTGATGCACATTTTGGATTTTTCATGCCATAACAAAGTAGTCTACATTCCCAAAGAGCTGATTTTTTATTAATAATTTCTTTGCAGTGTTCATTTTTCTTTATGTTGATGATGACTTCAATACCAGCAAGTCATAGATTTTCTCCAGTGTTCATTATTTAGTGTTTGAAGCCGTATCCTACCGTTTAACTGATTGTAGACCACATCCTCCAGCCTCTCCAGCCTCTGGAGAATAGATTGCCTGTCCACCAAGTTAGAAACTTTGCCATTCCTTGCTCGCAGCCTCTGGTCAGAAATACGCCCTAATTGGATGAGCTCCTCGGATCGGTCCTGGATCCTGCAGTACACCGAGAACAGGATAATCCCCACAAACACTAAAATGTTGACGGTCAGCAAAGTTTTGATTTTGCGTGCCACAGCCATGAAAGAGAATATTGTCTGGCTGACTCAGTCAAGCCCAGCAGCTGTCCATGTGTGGTGGCCTGCTTTGTCACCTTACAGTGTCTTGCAGAGGGGCGGATTTTCTGCTCGGTGGAGAGAAGGTCAACTCGTGGAAAACAGAGGAGCCGACCGTTCAGCACCGCGGACAGCTCAGGAGGCTGCGCTCACTCCGTAGCGGGGCATCGCACTCGGCACATGAAAGTTCAAGGTGGGAAAGGTTGCTGGCGGCCAATGCGCTCGGCTCCACTTTATAAACCGATGCGTTTACGGGGCTTTCACTGGCCGAGAAACAGCTGCACACGCTCTGCCGCCCGTTGAGCTACATATTACAAGCGAGAAATGACGCCACGCGAGGCATTCATCCTCTTGAATAGCCTACGGCAGTTGCAAAACATCTCTCCTCCGCAACGTGATAAGTCGCCAGTTCCTCAGCCCCAATATGTCTCGTCCATCTTACAGGAGACACACCGCAATAACCACTCGTGTCGAAGCATCCTACTCATATCACTGCTTTGCTGTGGCATCTCTTTTCTCAAAGGCGTCGTGGTCACTCGATCCGTCCCGCTCTGCAAACATGAACCAGAGGAGCTTACGTCCAGAGAATATGTGCATGCTTCAAAAACAAGGCGGCGTTTCTCCCCCTCTCTCTCTCTCTTTCTCTCTCTCTCTCTCTCTCTCTCGATCTGTGTTTGTGTTCCGTCAGTCCATTGTTGTTTCCCTTACCGCCGGTGCAGGGCAGGAGGAGTTGAGAGCAGATGCTGTCAAACGATGCCGATGCTCGGTGTCGGTGGGGGAGATGTGGCCGGGCTCTGGCATGCTGTCTCTCCTCCCACCCTCTCCGCTTACGGGAGGAAGAGCCGCCGCTGCGTCCTGACGTTTAGAGGCACAATCATGAATATTCAGGAGCTGGGCTCGCAGGATAAAACACACAGCTCGACCATGAAAGCAGTAAATACTTCCACTTGGTGTAACAAGCCTTCTCCGCGTATCAGTTAGTGAACTGTGAAAATGTGGTAACAGATTTCTGCTATCTGATCCGTAACGAGGAGGTTAACACTTTCCATCTCACCTCTGATGCCACTGCCAGGGGCAACTTAAAGCTTTAGCGCTTAACATCCACGCTGTATAGATGTTGTATGTTTTCGTTTGCATGTTATGTAACTGCCCCTGTACGCATGCATGGTAAACCTCAGGAGTGGAGTCATCATGTCACGAATCACATGCTTGGCCAGAGTTTCAACTGCATCAAGTTTGAGCGAAAAAACATCATCCTGCGCCGAATAAATACGCTATTTTTAATCAGCTACTGGGAGAAGAGGTGGCATTCACTTTATATCTCTATTTTAACCACCTTCAGAACAGAAGATCAACTTTTATCAACAGAAAATTTGCCTCATATTGCAGCCCACACTGTTGACTGATCTCTGTGAAGTGCAATGCAGAAACCCAAGAACTAATAAAGATCTTTAAGGACATACAGATAACAGACATACAGTAAAGACTGTAACCATCAGCAGCTAGTATAAATCAGTTCCTCATCATAACTCAAAATACAACCTCCCTCCTGCTACCAAATCACGTACAAAGAGATTCAGTCTCACTGTACTTTTACTTGATTAAGCAAACCCAGACGTGGCACAGGCTGCCCAGAGCACTTTGATCCCACTTCACACCCACCAGAGGATCTCAAATTTATACTCCTCAGTTTGTTTGCTGTTCCACTTTAACTGTAAAAACTGAAATTGTAAAAATCTTTATAAACAGTTCTTTGTCTAGAAGACATGTGGCATGAAAAAATGGTCTTGTAAGTATTCTTGTACCTCTTAAATGTGTTAATGGTATACTCCTTCAAGATGAAAACAATTCCGCTTCTCTAAGAGCAAATTCAAGAGCTTTCATTTTTAATCCTCCTGGAGATTCAGAGTTAGAGAAGAGCGGTGCACTGGTGCTCTTCAAAGAGCCCGACCTCATCATCTCTATCAAGACACAAACTTAACATGCACAAGAGCACTGAGAGGTTTGACGGGCCATATATTCCACCAAGTCCAATCCAAAAAGTTTAAAGGTGGTTTTTATGGGTGTAAATTTGACAAAATTATATGGAATCACACACACAACCACAGTGACCGTACTATTCTCTGGGCTGTGATGATACACTGTACTTCTTATCATCACCCTTTCGTGTGTTAATGATGGTAGCACAAGTGCTTCATTTCCTGTCCCGCAGCTCTTGTGCTTCTCACCTCTGTATGACAAGTACATTTCAAATAATTGGCTTTGTATGCAGTTTTTAATGAGGACTCCTACTGCCCGAGTCCTATTATAAAAAGGTGCTGATTTGATTCAAGGTCTGCAGAAACAGACTGACTGTGGGGAAATCACTGTTACAGCCACCTCAGACACCATGCAGGCCTCAGCACAGCTGCTTATGCAGCAGCTACAGTATCACTGCCCTCTACGCTCCTCGAAGACTCTCGGAAGACTTCTGTGCTGTTTTCTGCATTCAGCACCCTGCTTGCCTCTGCGACTGCAGACACTGGCACTCAAGTGTTTTAAGCATATTAACCTGGTTCACTGCCAGCTGCACCTTAGTCAACCCACTCAGTGTTTCTACATAAGCCACTTGAACATATTCAGTGGGAGGAAACTGTGCATCTGTCACTGCTGCAAGACAGCCAGAAATATCTACAGTCATGTATTCATCAGATCTGTGTTCAAAGGAAACAAAGCAGACGCTTCCAAATAACCACCCAGTCATTGTATATATGAATCAGTCTGCATCAGTGTAGTGATGAAAGTTAATCTGTTGACCTTTAAGTAGAAAAGCCATCTCTTGTTGCAGTCAAAAATCTTATTTTTCAAATACATATTGTTTTAATTACTGAAAGGAAGTAACAGAGGAATTTCGAAATAAATCTGAAACTCTCCTTTAGCCTCAACAACTATACAAACGTACACAGAAAACTGTAGCCTGCAAGGCAAGGGCAAATAGTTGTCCTCTTAGCAATATGATTGAAGAAAGCCCAGGACATGTAGCCTGTAAACAAACCCCTCTTGACATTTGCCATTAAGTTTTCAAGATGCTCAGTGTGCTAGCTAAGTAGCTTATTTGCACATCCAGCATATATGGAGCAACATTAGCATTCATTTGGAGTCATGTTTCAAGAGACCTGATAATTATAATTTCAACATTCCCTCTTCTATTAGCTCTGTTTGGCGTTCAACAGAAAAACATGTGCAGCCTACAGTTGGTTTAACAGCATCTGGAAATCAGGTTGACGAGAAAGGGGAGATTGAAGCAAAATAGTAGGGTGCAGACCATCGAAACAGTGATCAGAAAGATGCTAAAATGCTCTGTAGTGCTGAGGAACTGCACAATCAGATGATAATTATCACCATGAATGACATCGTTCAAGCATGTACTACACACGGACCATGCAGTAAATACAGGTTCAGTAGGTAGGAGCGTGGAGAAGTCTTGGATCCAAAGAGGATAAAAACCACTGTAAAACAAAAGGTAGGACGTGCTTTGTTGGGCACCATTTAGTTTGCTACACTCCAGTGATTTTACTCGGCATTCTCATCATTTGAAGCCGCTTCTCCCTGGCCGGTCGACATGGCCGAGAAGCGTAGATGTGTTCAGACAAGATGCTATTAAGCAAGGACAGCCAGAAGTCAACAGATCACACTAATCCACTGCACTGCAGGACAGAGTTTAACAGCAGAGTGAGAGATCAAAATAACTTTTTGTCACTTTTTTTTGTCTTTGGTTTAAATGCATTTGTTTAACATTTTATCCAGGTTTCAACAAGCCACATGCTGTGACATTTTAATAGAATACCAAATGTACTCTTGGGTGTGTTGATAGAATTTAATGAGAGAGAGAGAGACCTTGTGGTTTTTTAAAAGTAAATAGTTTGTATTCAGGATAACTAGACAGAATTAGCGAGCACTGAGCACAAATACAAACATGTGATATATATTAAAGCATGTCTAACCTTTGGATACTGCAACTTTCACGTTTTTTTTCCTCAAGAGAAAAATGGTGTCCTCCATTTGTATTCACGGTGCTTAATATGCATAACATTTTGGCAAAAGCGCAAATGATCTAATTCACCACAAGCTACATCAAGGTCAGTGTGACCATTGTGAAAAGGAGGGGAAAAAAACAACAGGCAAATCTGATGCACCAGAAACAGGGGTACTGATGTAGATGAGTAAATAATCCATGTTTGTCCCTGATCAGCTGACACGCAGACTTTTTGTGTCGCTTTCAGAATAAAGCGCCCACTCAAAGACGCTCGTTGGTCACTAATGTAGTGCTGTCTGCACGCCTGCCAGAGCTAAGTTCATACATTATCACTTTGACCCTGAGGCTAACAGCTAAGCCCCAGTTCTGTCTGCCTTAACTTAGCTCATTCACATTCCACCTCCAGCCATTTCTCCCCACTGAGCTGCTGCAGGAGCTGTTGATTTGCCTAATGCCTTAACTAAATTAGAATAATAACCCTGCGGACTGGAATATGTGGTGTTCAGCTGCAGGCAAGTTTTCACATGTTTTTTGGTTTTTGTACAACAGAGATGAGGCAACACTGGGGACCAGCAGCTGAATGTTTATCAGAGCTGGGGCCTCATTAAGACTCAAAGTGCTCCTTGACCTTGGTAGACAACTGTGGCTGTACCTGTAATGCATCACTCAGTGCTATTCCAACCACAAATGCAAAGTGCTTTTTTCTCAAGTGGGGACCAGGCGAATCTTGACCCCGTTAATGAGACAGAGGCAGAGGCAGACGTTGCTTCTGTACACATGTTGTCAAACAAAACTGTGACAGGAATTATCAGTGTAAGAACTACCAAAACATTCAGCTGGAGACTGAGCACATTAAATATCAAAATGTCAAAATGAGTGATTGGATTTATCAATATGAACATAAGCCTGGCTTCTCACGTGTTTGTATTAATGGCGCAGGAACTCTCCAGACACCCCCAAATGTTTCTTGATTTATGGCAGAAGCAATTACATCTTGCCAGTGTACCGATGCTTGATGGGCGAATCGGTGCAGGTAATTAGAAAGAATAATGAAACAGGGAGCCGGGGGAATGAATCCCTGCATCAAAAAATCTAATCAAAGATAAATGGACTATCCATATTACCTAGTCATTATGCCGGAAAGATTATTGTTTTAAATCCCTGTGTGCACCAGCTATGGACTCTTTCTCAAACAAAAGCCATTACTCTGCTGACACCTCCGACTTGTTTGCAGACTGATTGATATTCCATGGCTTGTGAGCATTCCTCCTGTTTATGTTTTCAATTTCTTGGTGAGACAATGGATGGGGGTATTTCATACTGAGAAAAACAGCCATTGATGGATTTACAAAAGAAATGTTATTAAAAATGCACCAAAAAGCATACATTTGAGCTCAGAGACAAACACACACAGCTCTGTATGTGGGTTAATTCGACTGATGCATTTGTGATGATGGAACGTTTGTGAGGATTTCTATACTGTCAACGCTAAACCCTTTAAAAAAAGAATCGGCTGTAATTACAAACAAATCCTCAGCTCTACTCTGTTTAGTTTTTGCATCTCAGCACACGCCCTACCAAACTGCCGCTACAGAAACAAAAAAAAAACCTCAATCTTCCTGGAATTTTGCAACATGTTCAAATATCATTTCAAAAATAAATGTAAATGTGAAATGTATTGCTTAGCTTGTGTTGGAAGGCAGGAGGGTATAGAGACAGAAAGAGTACAGCAGCTATATGATATAGTAATAACTATACTGATGCACAAGTTGCCTTAAAAGTGAAATAAAGAATGTTCCATGGACTTAATAGCAATATTCTGACATTTTTTGCGAAGCTTTTGTCCTTTCTTGCTGAAAGTAGGATGAGAATACTGATGTCACTCTTATATCTGTACGCTAAATATGAAGCTAATAGCAAGAGGCAGTTAGCTTAGTGTAACACAAATACTGGAAACAGCTAGCAACAGTTAGCCTGATACTACATGTTGTGGCTACAAGAGTTGTAACGTGTGAGCTTTAGTCACAGCCCGACTAGATATTTTTTCCTACTTTCTATGCTAAGCTAACATTACCAACTGCTGGCTCCTTTTTTTAATGTACATGACATGAGAATGGTATCTTTTCTTCCTAAGCAAGAAAGCTAATGAGCATATTTTCCCACAAAGCTGAACTATTTCTTTTTATTTGCAGCTGACTCACATGTGACCTAAACTCCTATTTTCAGAGATAGTCTCCAACATTTCATTTGTTTTTGTCCACTAACAGATTTATGTTCATACCTCTAATTCAGCATGAAAATTAATGTCATCGAATGAGGAATTTCATCAGCCAAAAATAATAATACTGTGAGGCAGAGTGCGCAGTGACTTTTACAGATAGGCAAGCAGAGCCGAACAGCCAACTAATTTTCATGGTAATCTTCAAAATATTAACCATTAACTGACAATGACACTGCAGTGAAAATGCTGAATCCTACATCAGTGTTGTTTATCTTTCCTGACTCATAATCCAGACTCTAGTTGGTGAGCTCAGGGGACGCACAGGAACTTGTGTGTTTAGGAGTTGTTGCATTCATTTACTTACAAATAGCCGGAAGTACACCTACATTTCTTCTAACTTCTAACTTACCAACTTCCAACTCTCTGCTGCAGTTGCCAGCCTCTGTGCTCTCTCCCTCTCCCCCACTATGCGCACAACCAGTGTACTGAGCTATTCTTGAAAGGAACTGTACTACTTGTGCAGTTTCCACACATATCTGTATATGCGTATCTATAATGCAATATCGTAACTGATCCCAGAAGGGAGGAAGCTGAGTCAAGGGTCAAATCCTAATGTCCACCCTCTCGGACTCATGGGGCTCTATTTTAAAGATCCAAAGTGCATGGTCTGAAGCGTGTGGCGCAAGTGCGTTTAGGGCACGTCCATGTCACTTTTCCTATTTCAATGGCGTTTTGGGTGTAACATCCAATAAACCAATCACAGTGCCATTTCCCATTCCCTTTAAAAGCTAGGTGCGTTTGCACCTTGGCATATTGCTATTATAACAGCGCAGTGTTTCAAACAGAGTTAGATTCTTTTTATGGTCAATTGATTATATATTGTGATTGACCAGTGAGCCCAGTCCTGGTACATGCACGCAGCAGCTCTGTGCGCACTGAGGGGCAAAGAAGGGCTGAGTGAATCAAAGTGCTGCTCGCAGGTCTACAGTGAATCAACAGCACAAATCACAAAGTTAGAAATATTTATGTTATACAATGAGAAATGTGAATAAATCTTTGATTCGTTATGAAACTGTAGTGGACAAATTTAGCTGATGAATGGGGAACACTGGAGGATTTAACCAGGTAGTAAGAAAGAACACTTCTCTGCAGACCCTCCTGCAAGAGACATCCTTGATACATGACATTTTACAACACACAACATGTTACAAAGAAGCTCCAACCTTCTGAGGCTGTACTGTAACATTCCAACTGACTGATCCCAACATCTAAGTGCATTTTCTCACACTGCTTGTGCGTAACGGGCAGGGAGTATGTTGGCACATATTATTCTCTTGACAATACACCCTTAAAATAACAGTGAAATATGTGTTATGGGTTGTTAAGTTCATAGCACTGTGGCCTTAAACAGAAGGTTACCATGGTTACTTGGGGAAGCGTTAAAAAACTGTAAAAACCAGCCTTAAGATATTTGAATAAAAATATAAAATCTAAAGTTCCAAACCCACAATAGGACGAAATATATTTTGGCGTTGATAAGACAACGTGATATGTCACAAACTGCTCTCCCATTCCCCTTTATACCATTCTGAATCCTTGTAGCCTCTCGCACTCAATCACTTACAGGGTGACATCAATTAAGTCTGTGAGGGCTAAGGATTAGGCCTTAGGGGGAACATTGGGATTGGGCCAAGGACAGCTTGACAGGCACATTTTAGCTATAGCTAATCACCCATCAAAGATCCCAGGATTATCCTCAATGCGCAAATGTCCAAAAAACGCTGCTCTCCACTCTGCTTGACTAGCCCCAACCTTTGTCAACGGGACACAGTGACGCCCATCCCCATGAAAATGACAGAAACTTATCAATGGCTGGTAGTCAAGCTAGTTTCCAGAGACAATAGCCTGCTGCCAAGAGGGCTGTAAATTACATGATGGATGCAAACAGGCAATATCAGACCTTTATGGGACAAGACACTGTTGAGATCAGATGTTTTTTACTTCCACTTCAGTATTGTTCTAATCGATGTCTATTTGTAGCTTTAACTGGGCAACACTGCTTGCCTTGCTTACCCTGACCGCATGCCACTGATGTGAAGCGTAATTCTCAGTTTCACCAAACTGTGGCATGGTCTGATGTTTTGAAGTGATACCAGGAGGATATTAGAGCCCAATTTTTACTAAATGACTCACATAATAGCTCTAGATGACAACAAATGCTTCTCCAGCTTTCATTCTTGATGTTTTATTTACACTATAAAGCGGCGAGTTCAGGGTATTAGGGATAGAAAGGAGCGTGTCTCGCTCGCTAGGAGGTGGCAGACTGAGCCGCCGATTCAGTCCAGTTTCTTGTCCATTTGTCGCCAAAAAGAAGCAGCAGCCAGCATCTCAGTCAATGCTCTAATCACAGACTCACAGCAGCAATCACAGACCTTAGTCACTAATCAGTTACCACAAGCACGCACACACAAACAAGCCTACATGCACACACATAAAAACCAGTGTCTGTGCAAATACTCATAGCATTTACACACGCATGAAATTAATATATGTGTTGGCTCACCCAGATTTTTATCAGTCTATTTAAAAAAAAATTTAAAAAATCAACAGGAATACATTCCAAAAATATTTGTGAGTATTTTGCATGAAATTGCTCAAGGTTAAAGCTTTGATCTGAAATATTTCCTATATACCAGTTTTTAAAGACCCATAATCTCACCATAATACAACATTGTACATACAGTATGCATGCATTAAGTGAACAGACTCCTCAAAACCTACAGTACAAGCACACTGATGCCCACACTCTCTTCACACACATACTAATCCCTGTTGCCAGTGATTCCTCCAAAAGAACAAAGTCGTCGTTGGCAGTGGGGATCAAAGCACGCAGATGGCCAGACTGGAATTTACTTTCGGAGCAGAACAACACGCTGGTCATTGTTAAGCTAACGTTACCACCCGAAAAGCAGCCCCAGATCCAAGCTTTCCCAATCTGCTTTTGGACAAAGATACCATGCTTTACTTCCCATCACTGCCAGAAAGAATGTGATGCTGTGTGGTCAGAATGGGTTTGATATATAAGCATTCTGCCATTTGCCAGAAAAAAGAAAGAGAAAAGTGGAGGGCCAGCAGCAGACAACATCAAAGCAGCACGTCTGGTCCTTCCTGTTAAGGCCCCCTTTTGCTCGATTGTAATTAAAGATAGAGACACACGCAAGCAGTATGTCTCCCAGAGAAAATAATTATGTGGCTCAGCCAGTGAAGAGGGCATGTGGGTGAGGGGAGAGAGGAGGCGAGGAAAGGTTGCTGAGGTGTGTGTTGAGGGAGGGGAAGCCAAGCCACAGGGGACTGGAGCGGCTGAGGTCGAAGTGGGTGCAGAGGACTGCGGGCCATCGCTCCTCGCGCTTGCTTCTGTCCTCCATTCAAGATCCCTCAACACACACACACACACACACACACACACACACAGACAGACACACACACACAGAACTCCCTGATGGCTGATTAGAGGGCAGAAAGAGAGAAAAAAAGATAGAGCGAAAGAGAGGTTGGGAGAGGGGGGTCAGGGGGTGGGCGGTTGTGTGTGCGTAGGGGCGTCTTTTAAACAGCACTCCTCCCAGAGGCCAGTCAGAGTGTAATGTTTGAGCGAGAGGTAGGATGAAATTATGGTCCACCATACAATGTGTACCTACTGGCAGATACTGCAGCTGTGAATCCAAATTCCATGTATTATATTTTCAAATCATCATCAGTGAACAAGTATTTGTCTCGCTGGCATTGCACCAGAGCTTCCTTAACACTGTAGAATCAAAACACTGACTAGAGCTCATTTCATGTGTTTGTGGCTTTGATTTGTCATTGATGTCTTTGCATCATAACAAGATAGTGGTCCACGACAATACCCATAATGAGAATGCAGCCAGGTAGTGATCCATGATGGTAACCAGAGAGCCAGTAGAGCAGGATGGTGATCCATCAAGTATCATCCGGCCAAGACGGGTGGGAAATTAGAAGTTTTGCATTTCATGTTGCATACTAGAAAGAGAAATAAGACATTGTAAACACAAAACAAGTCTTGTCTACTGATTAGTTGTGCTAGTTCTGATTTGCAAAGACATTAAAGAACCCCTCCATTTTTTTTACCTTATTAACAGGGTCCATATGGTGTTTTTTATGTTATAAAAGATATACTATATCGTGAGCGAAATAAGCAGTCAACGCCATGACTGCGCATTTCCACCTTGTAACTGCAGTGAATCAATAACAGTCTCCTCACGTCAGATTCCGACAACCAGGGTTTCATACGTCATATACCTTATTAATATATCCCATCAACTTGCACGGACAAGCGCGGGCAAAATAAACCCGAAACCTTAGCACAACTATTAACACCGTGTCAGCCACTGCCTGCTGCGAGCTAACAAACAACATAAACAAATAAAAGATGCTAGCTGCACTAACTGTTCTGATACCAATCCAGAATTTCTCAATATGGAAATAAGTATAGCAGTGCTGAACGAAAAATAGTATTTTCATTGTCATAGCGATATGAACATGTGCAATAAACACATTGCAAAAGACTGACTGAAACGCAAAGAATTAGAAAAAACACTTTTCTTTACACACACCATGCAGTCACACAGGGTTTTCCAGACACAGCACCTGAGCCAAATGAACCGGAAAAAAATTGGCGTCAGGGCTGCAGCCTCTCACACACACACACAGACACACAGACACACACACACACACTTTTGACAGCACAGAGACGGCAGTGGAGACCAGAGTTGACAACTACAGTCATAACACTGTGAGTGTCATCACAACCTTTTCGAGTAAAAAAAAGCAATCAAACTACCTGTTCAACAAGCTTCAAACATGTAGAAAAGCTACATTTTCAACTTCTCCCATCCACCTTAGTTTGTTTTACACGAGCACAGCGCGCCAACGTTAAGCTAATAGTGAACCCTTATGAACAAGCTAATAGGAAAACTTTCTGTGTGTAGAGTGCAGCTTCATTCACCACAAACTTTTATAAAACTTTTAACTGTAGCCTGAGACAGCAGCCCCCCAGCGTTACCTGCAGCAGAGGGAGGAGGACGGAAGAGATAACCGATAGTGACCTTTGTCTGTGTTCTTCATTCAGCTTCATTCAGCAACACTGTATATGCACACTTCAATATTTCTTTATTCATCGAAAGTCATATCGTCATCACAATATTACATACATACATCTCAAATTTTCCTCATATTGTGGAGGCCTAATGTATAGATGTGCTTCTAGCTCCAGTTTTCCATTTTTTCACTTTTTATGTGGGAAAACCATGTTAAACAAAATATTATTCATAGCAGAGTAGTTTTATATAGATTAAAATGTGAGAGGAACTTTAAGGACCTGGATACTGTTAGGGGCAACTGTATAGTAAAAGTAGTTACAGGATATTAAATGTAAATTTTGTAGAACTGAGGAGGCCACTGTGACTGAGTAGCGCTATGTGTCCTGGCTCGTTAGTGTATTAAGGGTTAGCTATAAAGCTATATAGTCGTTCACCAACCAGGTAAACCATAAGTAAATATGGACAGAGGGATTTTACAAATAGGGCCCCTCATCCACAGCCACACAGCACCACCTCCACCCGCTCACCCTGAGCTCTAATTGTAACACAGTCACATTTTAATTTCCAAGTACTTTGTGACAAGTAAATAATATATACAGCTCTATTTCTTTGTTTGCTGTCAATCTCACCTGTTGCTTCTATCCCAGCTGCCTCTCCCACAGCAGCATGTTGGCTGCTGTCCTCCGCCTCCTCTCCTACATCTCTCTCTTCATTAGCTGCTATCCCATCCTGAACCTCTTCAGCACTGGTTGTAGCCTGGAAATATATGAAGCAAATTAATTGGATAGCTAATCACACTGGTCGGACTGTTCAGCTTTCCCCTGTGTGTTTTCTTACTGTAAGTTTCTAGGTACTCTGTTTTGCTAATATTCTGGTCCAGACTGTTTTGCACCCTTTTCAAGGAAACTTGAACAAACTGGACTTGGTTGTAGAGCCCTTTTGAGTCTTTGAAAATATCTTTCAATATTCATATGGATTAAGGAGCAAACATTTAGTGTCAGAGTTAAAGAATTAACATTAACATTACCCACTTGGATGAGCGGTTTGGTACTGACTGCTGAACAGTACCTGCTATGCTAGCCATCTTCTCTGTGGGGAAAAGCCAACTACAATTCTTCCTCCCGCGCATGATCATGTTTTGATTCAGAGTATGCACTGAGAGGAGGTCCATCAATGTGTTTGTGTGAGAGTTCAAAACACATTTATATGTAAATACATATAAATTGTATTTTCAGTCATATAAATCAGTAAGTAATCCTATTTAAGGGTAAACCATAGACCTTTGCAGGGGCACCCCCCTGGGCCAGGGTCATCTGTACCCCTTTGACCCCCATCCGTCAACGGACCTGTCACCAACTAGCTCTGATTGTCCCTACATTATCCCGAAGCCAAACTATTTCTTTCTCAGTGACTTCCAGAAGTCTCTGTTTCATGGCAACCTCACAGAAGGGACAATACTTCAGGAAGTACCATATTTGTTACTTTTGGATAGAGCCATTGTCTCTGTTCCTAGTCCTTATGTAAGGTTCAGCTAACCAGCTGCTGGCTGCAGTCATATATTTACTGGACAGATATGAGATTGATCTTATTTATTTAACCTTCAGCAAACTCTTTAAATGCATGTAAATCTTTGCTTTGCTTTTAATGTCTCCCTGTGTGTACAGCAATAAGAATAAAATGTTTGTTGAAGGCAACAAAGAAGGACAAAGGTGTAGCAGGTGTGGTAACAATCTGACAGAATCAATAACAGATTCATCACATGAATACATTTTTAAAAAATTGATTTTACTAACACACGGCCCAATTTAAATGAATGCCTCTGTCCATTACAGCATTTTCAAGTGTAAAGTCTCACACGCTTTTTCGATGAAAATACAAAGAGAAAAGAGTTTTGTTTTTTTTGTTGTTTTTTTGTTTGTTTTTTTTAAACGCAGCACCCAAAAAGGGTTATTAAAGAGGACTTAAATAAAGAGGAACAGATAAAGGCAGATAATGGATCTTCAGAATGTAAAAAAATCTGAAATTATCTTCTCAGCTGTTGAATCATTTAACATGCTGTCCATTGTTATGAATCCTTATAAAATGAAAGCATGAGATAGTCCCTTTTTGCTTTGAAACCCAAATGAGAATTGAAGCTCCTCTGTTGCTGCTTTTTACGACTGGCGTGACAAACCATGTTTGAACTACAGATTGCTTGCTTACTCCATTTTTCAGCCGTGGCATCTATTTTATGCAGAAAGGTAAGAAAGTAAGTTGAAAGTTAATTCCAATGTGCTTGATTAATGAGCACCAGAGGATGCACTCTAATCTGTGCACTGTTCAACTTTTCCATTTCAAGCCACACACAGGTAATTATGCCCTGCTCTCTCCTGGAGTAAATGTTTTCGTTGCACCTTCCCCTCTACTGACACCAATTGTCTTGTTTTCAGGCATCCAATGGATGTAGGGTGAATGGTGTAATATGATAAGTTAAAGACAATATGAGTCCAACTCAATTCATTTGAATTCTCTAGCATCCATCCTAACCATTAGGTAGTAGACATGGGACACTGGAGTCAGGCTGCCTATAACTAAAGGCTAACAAACACTAGGCACTTTTATTTTCCCTCATGGTCAGTTTGCAATGCCATCACACCAGATATAGCATATTTCAACTGAGACCCACCAACCTTGGAAAAATATTTTGAGTACCATAATAGTCTAATGCAGTCGGTTATGAACATATATACATGTATATGTATGTATGTATGTGTGTGTGTGTGTGTGTGTGTGTGTGTGTGTGTGTGTGTGTGTACATATAAATATATATATATATATATATACACACACACATACACACAAATATTCTCGAGAAGAACCCTAAAGAAAGGACATATTTACATTTAGGAATAGTAAGCTATTTGAGGGCATGTGTGAACAATATGAGTATATCAGTCCAGAGGATGCCGAAGCCCTGGATTTTGACTTGCAGGGAGCATTTACATATGGTCACCTAAAGTTATGGAACTATTTTTTCTAAAATATCCCTTACGCTGCACGGGGCTATATTATAATATATAATATGTTGTGATGTAAAACACTATCAGCCTCTCCCTGTAAGTGCACTCAACATGTTAATTTTAACTTCAAGGCGTGCGCGCGCACGCAAAAACGCGCGTGCACACAGTATCTGGTAACTTTCTAGGTAAGTTATATCTGCGGCACGCTACTATAAAAGTCACGTTTAACAATCTGCAACACAGAGACCGTGACAATTGGAAGGCGTGGTAGCTAGCTAGCTTGCAAATTAAGCTACGTAACGTTAGGCTAACGCTATCAACGTTAAATATTTTTAACAGGTTTGGCTGGTCTGTGCTAACTCAATTCTCAATGTCAACTTTCCACATCCACCCCTCCCCGTTTACCTTTGCGGAAGAGTTAAAGCACCGGCCTCACCTGAGAAACCAGCCAGATGGTGTGAAGAGCTGTATAGCCTGCTTGTGCTGCTGTGGACCTCTAGCGTGTTGAAATCAAAGATCCTCTATACAGAATGATTAATATTTGTCAGCTATCCCAGCCTGACATTTTGGGGGACTCAACCGAGCGCTATGATTGGTTGAAATCTTCTTCATCTCTTGTCCAGCAGACTAGACACGTCTGTCCCCTGCTGTTAGATTTGTGTACTGCATTTGCACAATTCAACTCATAACTTTTTGCGTAGTTTACAGTGACAAATCGTACCAGCGTACTTTGATGTCAAAATGCGTATCTGCTACGTAAAATGCGTCCGCACTGGAACCACTCCGAATCAGCATACCATCTGCCATTTTTCATGCACAACCTTGATGATACACTGTAATTGCACCTCAGCAAATTAAGAAGAGACCTGAGGGTTTTTAAATCTGGAGCTCAAGTGGAATCATTCTTTACTGTCCAAACAATGGAGACTGAAAGAGCTGCTACTCTAATGTCAGGACGAATTGAATCAACCAGGTTTGATGCCTTTGCTGTCTCCATATAAAATTAATTGTACTGAATGTTGATGGAATGTGGAAGAAAGAAAGTTATGAAGAAAATAGGATATATATATACATATATACATATACATATACTGTGAATGTTTATTCTGAAGAAGCAAATCTGTGGATGTACAGCTGTGCTTGGTGTGCAAATGTGAATCGTAGGTTGTCTTGGACGGAGTTCAGCTCAGTTCACATCCTCGAGGGTGTCCTAGCTCAGCTCTCCAACAGAGCCATGTCTTTTTCACCAGTTTGCTAATCCTGTCTGCATCCCTGCCCTTGATGTTTCCACCCCAGCAGTCTACTGCAAAAAACAGAGTGCTGGCCAACACTGATTGGTAGAGCATGTTGAGCTGTGTTCACGAGCCCACTGAAGAAGAGTTGATGTGGAGGACGGGTGTGTTGGTCATAGGAGTGAGTGACCTGAATTCCTTGAATTCAATCCATCATTTCTCCAAATTTGGTTTGCAAATGTGGTAATAAAATGGTAATAAAACATGTTAACTGATCTTTTTTTAAATCCATACTAAGTGATCTAATTGAAGTGGAGATAAATGAGTCTCTGATTTATGCCCTTTTAAGTTCAAACTGCCCCCTGGGGGAAAGATCAGGTCAGACTGTGGCTTTACTCACCAAACATCTCTCACAAAATCTCTGCCTGTGTCTGCTTCATACCACTAACCTTCCTGAATCTTTCCGTTAAATTCATGCTCTTATTGCACAAAACTTGAGTGGCAGACAAGTCTTTAACAGAGAATGTGAGTACAAATTATTTAATAAAGCCAATAAAACAAGGCTGTCATTTTGCTATGGATATTATGGCAATTCATTACCGGTTACAATATATTTATAGCTTTCCACTTACTCCGTTTCCTTGAGTTGTTAACTGGTGCACTGTGTGTGGATAAAACTCTGTACAGTTCAGGACACAAAAACATCAAAAACACATTTAAGCTTACTCTTCCATAATAAGGATCACTGAGATTCATGCCTAAAACATGACATCAAGTGGATTCATTAAGAGTGTGGCCTGGGGCGTTGTGTAGCGTAGTGGTCTAAGCAGGCGCCCCATGTGTAGAGGCTACAGTCCTCACTGCAGTTGGCCCGGTTCGAATCCCGCATCGGACGGCCTTTCGCTGCATGTCATTCCCCCTCTCTGACTCCCCGTTTCCTGTCTCTCTCCACTATACTATCAAATAAAGGCATAAAAAGCCCAAAAAATATACTTCAAAGAAAAAAAAAAAAGAGTGTGGCCTATATTTTATGCAGATACAACCCCTGTCTTGTTTTTATTATATTGTACACTTGCTGAAAAGCTGTGGAAAACCTCAAATCACCTCCTAGTATGAAGGATAAATCTCTGCAAAAGTGGTGATACTTCTCTGTGGAAGTGTGCAGCAGGTTTGGAGGTAATTGTTTGCTGCTACACTGCAGCCAAACAGAATACTTTAACAGCAGCAGCAGTACCTAAATAATGCTTTCAAACTCAAAAAATGCTTCTTAATCTGGGATTTTTTTTTCCTTTCAGCAATTGTAGCATTTATCTCAACATGAATAGCTTAGATTCAATTAGATTAATTAGATTAAAATGTTTCCCTAGAATTAAAGCTTGATTACTTTTGCTGTGTAGCACTCTGGATATGAGTTTCATGTATCACAGGGACATAACCACCATTTGAAAATAATTAGATCTACTCTCAGAGTGATTGCTCAAATTAAAAAAGAACATTATGGATATGCAAAGTCGAAGACAGAGGCAGGCAAGGGTGGCACATGATGCAAATCTGGTACAAAGAAACGCAAAATGACCACAAAGAGATGCAAAACGGTGGCAGAGGTTGAAAAAATTGCAATAACAGGTGTGTCAGTAATTAAGTGGCATTCTGTAGTGCAAATTTAAGGTGTCAGGGTTCATCAGGCTTTGTGCTTTTGCCAGTTCCTGCTTGGAAGAGGTCAAACACATAATACAAATACCAATATGTAATGTATTTACCTATGATTTATTTTCATTTAGGCATTTAAAATCATCCATATTTTCATGGCTCTGCTCAGTGATGCAGTATGAGCAATATGACTTTGATATAAACCCCTCAAGAAAAATACGTGAAAGCACCTACATTTTTCATGCTAACTATATACAGCAAACTGTGAGTGTGAATTGATGGGGATTGTCTAAAAATGTCAAGCATGATGGGTGTTCCCTAATTCTGGCAAAACTGTGCTTATGGTCTGCAGCCAGTTGGCTCATCACCTAATATCATTAAAGCGTTTCTTTCATTGGACATTGGATCTCCTTGGAACTGAAAAATAAAGTAACCAAATGTGTTCTCTCCGCTCCAAGCTAATTTAAGGTGCTGTATAGTGTATTCGCTTGCAGTGATGCTGCACCTCCCACACAAGGACATCAGTTTCTTTTTTAGAGAAGCTTTTGTGACAGATCTACTCCGCACTGTCTTCTCTATAAGGAAATTGTCAGAATTCTGTGGCGCAGGGAAATTTTGATAGGTATTGTATTTGCTGCTAATCCTGTGCCCCCACACTGTGCACTGCTGATTCGGTTTTACACTATGCATTAAAGTAAGCATTCTAAATGTTGGTATTAACTGCATAGTATTTAAATGAAATAGGATTGTGGCATAAATTGCCACAGGACCACAAATGAGCAGTTTCTTCTGTGCCCACAATAATTTAACAGCTTTTCTGTATATAAAACATGAAGAAGTCTAATCCTAATGTTTAAAATGTATCTTTTCATGAATGTATTTAGCACTGCTAGAACAAAAATAGTGATGGTGCAGAACTAAAACAAATTACCCCGAAGCACTACTGTGTTGCAAAATCAGAATAAGCAATACTGAACTGACTATTGCTGAACCAACTGCTTTTAAATCCTTTGCAAATGCACATTTTTGTGGGTTTCCTACAAAAAGACAAACTTAACATGTATATTTCAGCATCTCGTTGTGAATGTGTTTCATGGTGCAAAAGCAGATTTCTAGCACCACAAACCATACAAGGTGCAAAGAAATGGTGCAAAGGTCAAAGTGCCCTGGCTGGCAGTAACTGTTGCAAAAAAAAAAAATCCTGTGACCATAGAATGAATTGAGCTCACAAAAGTAGAAAAAACTTCCCAAAGTATCCTTCAAAACCAGTAGATATGCTGGACTGCCAGAATTTTACTCGACACATAAAAAATTACTGGAGCATTTCATCACCTAAAGATAATGTGTAGCTGATACAGTAAAATATAATAATCCTTCAATCACATGACTATGATGATTTTGTAGCCATAGAAAGATGGACATCTGTGACATCACCCATCAGTTTCTGAAGAGCGGTTTTGAAGCTCAGAGTGATCTGCTTGGCCGGCACCATCTTAGCAGTGCCTAACTCCAATTTACTCCAGACTAATCCAAAAATGTGCAAAGAGGTGGGCCATGTGTGAAGCCGAGACTTCGGTACATGTTGGATTAATAACAGTTAGTCCTGTTAGCATCAGTAGCACAGCTGAGCATCTTGTCCGAAGGCTAACCCAAGGCTAATTCATTTGCTAATTAGGTAGTTAACACACTGAGCTAATAAGCCAGGTATGGTGTGCACATACATGGATACCCGTTAGTTGGTGCAAACATGTAAATTAAATAATACTAGCATTTCACTCGCGTCAAAAACAGGACTTCATCACGTTCTCTTCGTCAATGAAATGCATAAAAACCATATTATCCGTCTGATATTTGGATGAAAAATCCTCAAAAAGATACAAAACCCACAAAGATGTTAGAGGGTCACGTTGAATTAGGTGAGATGATGTGAAGCAGACAGCTAGTGGACTGTGACGGCACCATGTCACTCAAAACAGCCACACGGTCAATTTTGCATAATTTTAAAATTTAAACAGGAGAGTTTGTACCAGACTGTAAACATGTTTATTTATGCTGATGTTTTTAGTTTTCTCTTGTTAATTTAAAAGTGAATATTTGATATAAAGAACGTTACTTCAATCAAGCGTAGCTGGCACATGATAAAGTGAAATTATAGCTGGATTATTTGAATTTGTTTTTGCCTTATAACATTGTTAGTGGTGAGTAAGTTAGCAAACAATGGCAATTTAGGCATCCATCTGAAAACGAAGCAACTTTAGCATTAATATGGGTTGTGTTTCACCCAATGAAACTTTAAAGTTTACTGTTACTTACCAACAAAAGTCCCCCTAAAAAGTGTGAACACAAAACATAAAAGTTACTCAATTACAGTATCAAAATGTCCCTGTGGGGTGTTGAGCAATTGTTCAGTGCACTGTGGTATGTCCCTCTATAGACACATCTGCACAACAGCGTTCTGTCTGTCCCCGACAGACCCCCAAACACCAGCAAGGTAGCAGTTGAAACGGTGGTTGGATGCCCTCTCAAGCTGATTGAGTAAAGCTCATTATCTTCTGCCGTCACAATGAATCTATTTCATCAGCGCAACAGCTCTCTGTATCAACTGTCGTAACTCATCTCATCCAATTGAATTTCACCCAGGCCCTTTTTATTGCTGACAACCTTGATGTTGCCACAGTCTCTTTTAAGCAGATTAACTTAACATTTTCAGGAAACCTGTTATGTCATCTCTGCCGCAGCCAGTGTTGATTAAGTGACTGTATGGAGTAAATAACACCAACAACCTAAGGAATATGACCTTTGAGGGAGCAATTTACAATATTCAAGGTATAAATAAAACTGAAGTTACACTAGTCAATTGCTATAGGAGCTAAGGTTCATCTGGCACTTATGTCATGTAGAAAAAAAAGTACATACAACTATAGCTATAGCTAAATTTTTATGTGCTCTTTAATATATTGTAAAGACAATCTTACATTGTGCTTTTACCCTGAAAGTGACATCCACCGATCCATCATTTTTTTGCTCCTGGGTTATAGTGGCAGCTAACCAAGCAAAACAGCGCTGACATTTGTTTTCTCCATTTCTTTTTGGGGGTTCCTTTGGTGACTCCAAGCTAGTAGAGATATATGAAGTCTCTGGTGAGCTCTGGGTTTTCCCAGGGGTCTCCTCCCAGGTGGATGTGCCCAGAATATCTCTACACTGAGGCATTAAGGGGACATCTTAATCACATGCCCAAGCTACCTGACCTGGTTCTTGTCAGTGCAAAAGAGCAGCAGCTCCCTGCTAGCTGAGCTCCTCCCACATACCTAATGACAGAACATGACATCCAGAAAAGGAGCACATTTTAGCTGCTTGTACCAGGGTGAATTTACATGTATGAGTTCACCAGAAGTGCAACTCGATTTGATAGATATGCCTGTGAGCCAATCCACTGAATACAGCAATTGTATTGAAATGAACTGATTTTTCTGTAAAATGTTGCTGTTTTCAATGGTGGTCATGACTGGGCCTTAAGCCTTGTTTCAGGTGCCTCCATAAACATACACAGGTACCAGCCACAGGTGTGGGGACTATGACAAATCCCTGCCCATTTTATAGTACTGTTGAAATTTGGGGGATTAGATCTATAAGGGCATTTAAATTTTTCATTAATATACAGTATAAAGAGCTATAGCAAGTGAATATTCAGGAGACACCACATATGTAATTTGATTTGGGTTAGTGAATATAATTCTTCAGAAGGATGAACTGCATCCTTTGCCACAGCAACCACTAAGTTGAAATGCTCTTTTCAAAGCATCATAAACAGATAAATATTGATCTGTACAAGAGTGCTGCCAAAACCAAATGTGGACAGAGTTGCCCTTGATCGATCCCCTGAGTATCACAGTCTGCAAAGAGGTGCTTGTCTTTGCCTATCACTTTGCCGTTTCTCACAGTGACTTTGTCCTTAAACGGAATGTGGTGGGAGCATGTGGGTGCTGCCTGCCAAGACATTTGTCACACTGAATCCAAAATCCATTTACACTTTGATATAGATGTAACACTGCAGTGCTCAGAGTGACGCAGAGAGGCAGCTCAGGTCTCCTTAAAATTCATGTATCATAATTACAAACAGGAAGAAAAATAACAGCACTTACACTTTATTTTATACATTATTTGTGTTAAATAGCAACAGTCTACCTGGTTAAAGGGGGCAGACTGCAGGATGTCACTGAGGTTATGACTATTTCTATCAGTGGCGATTGCTCTAAGACTGCAAGGGAAGCTCAGCTTCCCCTAAAATGTCAACAAAATAAGTGGTCAAATATGTGCTGTTGTGTGTGCATTTCATTGACTAAATATGCGCTAGAACACGTTCATCTTTTGTTCAGAATCAGCTACTTATCACAGGTAACCGACACGACTTCTTCTCATTCATCCCCGCAGCGCCACAGTGCTTTACACAGTGTAGACGCCGAGCGTCTACTGACTTCAATGGGGAAGCAGAGAGTGGGTTGTTCCACTGCAGCGAAACTAGACGATCATTGTATAAATGCTGGGCTTTGTCCCGCCCATCGGACGCTCAGCGCCTCTGGGGGTCTATGGGACAGTGGGCTGGCCCGGACGCTCGGCTCCTGCATGATGATTGGATGATCTGTCAGAGGCGGAGTCCCTTTTTGATTGACAGCGAAATGAGCGAATCATTGATCTTGAAGTATAAGCATCCACCGGAGCACTTTTCAAGTTTTTCATTCCGTTGTTCGGAGTTGATCTGGAGACGTCACTGATCATCAGCGATTTTGTCTTTGTTAAAAACGACTAGCGTTGTGTTTGGCGACAGTCTTCTGTCACTCTGCGAATTTACATATAAATAACGGACACATTTTATGATGTTGGCCGAAAATTAGCTTCCCCTCCTTATAAGACCAGCAGCCGCCACTGATTTCTATAATAGTCTATGTTCAATTATTGTTTTGTCATTGAATCACTAAAGCATACATAGGCTTATGATAAAGAAAGGAAGCAGCTAAATAAATAAATAAATTCTAAAATCTCTCAAATACTCACATTATAGCTTATCAATTAAAGAGCTTGTGCATGGCACATAATTTGTTAGTAAAAAAAAAAAGAAAAAGAAAAGACAAAAGCATTATATGACCACAATGGCAACATACAATGATTGCGCTCAAGCAAGTTCTGAAATTAACCGATTCTCACAATTTGCAGTTTACAGTTCTGAATCAATTTGTCTAGTCCAGAAAACATAACAGTTTTTTTAAATGCACCAAAGACTTAGAGCATGCTGCTTGAAGGCAGAGTAATTTCTTTCTCCCCATCTCTAGTAGTTAAATGCTCTTTATCCAACCAAATAGAGACTGGAAGCATAAGGAGAGAATGCATAATGAAAAGCAGCCCAGGATTCCTTGATAGCTGTGGAACAAATGCCCCTGCTGGGCTTGCTAATGAGTTTAACTTGAGTGCTCAGCCATTTTCTTCCCCCATCCACATATTAATTTCATGCAAATGAGTATTCACCATTGAGGCCCCGGTGAATAAGAGCACAACATGTTTCCTACTATTCCAATTTTCTGTTATCACATCCAGAGCGTGTGTACTGGTTGCCCATATGTCATTTGGCATGCAGTGCTGTGCAGCCAGGATACATAAGTTATACATGGACAGTCAGTTGATCTTATATGTTTACTGCTGGCAAACAAATTCTGTCGAAGTCAACACATGACCTTCTCTTAGACATAACAAGGTCTCAAACTAACCAAATTCATATTCCTACAGGCCCACACAGAGCTGCATGACCCTTCATGGTCTAATAATCACCTGATAATGTATGCCTCTAAAAGAGGTAAGCAGCTCTATTCAAATCAATGTCATTTTTTTTTACCAGTATAGATGTGTCTTTATCTCCCTTGTAAAGCCTCTGAGCTATAGAAAGGCCTTGGCACTGGAGGGCAAGATCAATAGCCCAAGAAAGCGAATGGATTTCTCTAAGCCTAGGTGTTGTGCTGGGTTTTTGATTGGTTTGTTTTATGGGTTTAGCTGGATGAGGGGTTGTAAACTAATAGCTCCAAGCTTCTAAATATTAGAGGGAAAGGCACAGATAAAGACTTTAAGCTCCAGAGTGCAGATTCAGCTGTGGATGGCAGGTGTCCACTCAGCACACCAGGGAGGGGTTGACAGTACCACTCACGGGTGGGAAAAAACAGACGCCATCAGCAACAATCCAGAGGAAATTATATCCATGGAAACTGTAGCGATTGATTGCCAAGAATGTTTTACAACACAAGTGAGCCCTCACAATATGTCGCCTTAGGCACAAAAACACCACCAATCCTGTGGAGGTCATTTCCCTCCGATGATATACAGGATATGATGACTACAGTCGTTAGAGAATGAATCCATTTGCTGTAAAGATCTGAGGAGAAGAGCGTTGTTCATGGTCTTGATGCTTGTATTCATCTGTTTCTAAGCGATAGTATTTTTTTGTCTTTCTATGTCCCTCATATATGATGCAATAGACTAACACACCAGTGTAACTCAACCTGCTAGTGGCTCTATTTTATTGTATTTGTATCTACATTTACATATAAGAGACATTTATGACAGTTCCAAGTTACGCCTAAGAACAAATAATCAAATGAAACTAGAATTACCGCCTCGTGGTTGTTTGCTTCCACCAACCAGCCAAGTTGCAGGAAACATGATCACAACCTCCCCTTCCTGAGCTACAGCACTGAATAAAGGCCAGAGGTGTTTTTGCAGAACATTATGATGTCACAGCAACCTTTCCCCATTTGGATATAAAATGTCATCACTTGATAATTCTTTCCTAATAAACATTTAAGTTAAATTGTGCCATAATTAGTGTATGAATTTGTGAGTTATAGCTAAAAAATGGTGACAGTGACCTTGACCTTTGACCTTTGACCACCTAATTCAATCAGATACTATTTTAGCTTTTCAAATATATGATGTATTTTCATAGTAGATAATAGTTGATAGAATATATACCATGATATCTATGTATTTACAAATGAATATGGCATCAGTTAATTATACATTATAAAGCTATATATAATCAATCTTCATCTTATATATCTTAACTTCATCATCAATTGTGCCCTCAGACCTTATATATAAAATTGCTGTCCTTTGAAAACCATACAGAGTATCTGCAAAACAAATGAAAACAATGTGACAATGCATTTTTAACAATTATTATCTATTAACTATTATATTCTTAATTTTTAATGTTTTATTTAGCTTTAAAATAAATTAAATTTTTCAACCCAAAAAAAAACCCCACTTCATCCTTAATTTTTCTTAAAAAATCTAGACCACCAAATTTGAAGATACAGGTTTCCACTGGACGGACAGGGATGCTGAAATTCTATTAATTGTGATATGTAATACATGAGCTGCTAGCGGGGGGGGGGGGG
>NW_019525496.1:4168959-4290715 GCF_002814215.2 Seriola lalandi dorsalis
GGGGGGGGGCAGGTATAATCCTTTCTGATATTACTACATCTCTTTTACAAAGGCATGTCTTGACAAGTGTTCACAGACAGATATTTAGTAATATGAGGTATTTTACCTTCACCAAGTGACTGGGGGGCTGGCCCTGCTGTGCAGGGTGTTCAACTCCCACTACAAAGAGAAGAGCACCATAATTTATTCAACTTATCATGGGCTGCTATCACAGCCAGTTCACAGCTGGCAGCAGTAGCTGAGCGCAGCGTTCTGCTCTTAAAGACAAGAGTTTGCCCGGTCTCCCCGTGTTCAGCCTCTTTTTGCATAGAGAGGAAGAAACTGAAGCAAGGCTGCAGTGATACATTCATATAGTTTGTCAACCTTGAACACTACTTTTATAGATTAAAGAAATCAGCAGTGGCTTGTTAGGTTTATTTTGACTGTGAATATTAAAAAAGTAAAACGCCCTTTTCTGTTTGTGACTGGATGTTTTCACTAAAATCTGTTGAAAGGAACAGTATAACAATTTGGCAAACACAGTTTTCACTTATTTTTTTTAAATGAGAAGAATAAATGTGATGCTAGCTTAGTTTAACAAAAACACAAGAAGAAGGGTGGGGGGGGGGCAGTCTGTTCAAAGTTCAACAACGTAACTAGCACTTCATGGTTTTCCAATCAACACATTATAACATCTCCATAGGTACATAGGCAGGAAGTCACAGTACTCGGTCAAAAAATAGTTCCGCATGTAACTCCCTGTAAAAACAGAGCTTGTCTTTTCACATGAGGTTGTGAATGGATTGAACAAACAAGATATAATGTGTTAATCAGTCAAATTTAGAGGTGCTGGTAGGCAGACAGAGCCTATCTCCCTGTTTAAACTAAGATAAAGTATGGATTATAATTTGAAAGCCATTTTTCTAATCACACACACACACACACACACACACACACACACACACACACACACACACACACACACACACAGTACAAGAGTAACATGACCTCAAAGACAAATGGAGCAAATAAAGCAATAAAATCTGTGATGTAGGTGGGTAAGAAGAAGAGAAAAATCCTGCATGATCTAAATTAAGAAGCCTTTGTTGGTGAGTTTTCTAGTACATTCAAGTTCATCTTAGTGCCTCTTGTTCTTCTACAACTTGCACATTTTTTATTTTTAGAATCTCAAAGATCTATATGAACCTAAAACGTGAGTTTAGCTTTACATTCCTCCACTGCACCCTGCAGATGATAGACAGCAGACTATCCATATCCCATACAAATATACTCCCACAGGATAAATGGGCAGCCTTGGACCTGCTGTTGGACTTTGTTCAGTGGTGTGAGAATTCATTTTTGCAGCTTAGCATCAGGACGAGTTGATCGATTTCAGATGCCAGTATTGTCAAGGGCCAAGCTGTGGAGCAGCTTGACAAATACAAATACCTAGACATGTTTATTGATGACAAGCTGAGCTTTGAACACAAGACAGAAGATTTGCAGGAAGGGACAACACATATTGTTTGTGTTATATAAGCTCAGCCAAGATTTATGACTCATCTTTTGCACATATTTTATTGAATCCAATTCCTTCCACAAGCTGTGAATTGTGAACAAAAACAGCCTTAACTATTGGATAAAAATTGGCAGTAAGACCAGCTGGACAGCAAAGTGCTCCATAAAATAATCCTGTCTGTTTTTGCTTTTTTTGTGGTCTATTAATCTATAAATCTTTATGATGACGGGAAAACCCACAATTGGACATGTAGAGGGGGTGTAAATCGTCAATTTATTTTTTCACCTAATATGTCACACAGAACAACAGCATGACAATGGAAGTTATTTATTTAAAAACACGATTTTATCGACATGTTGTGTTGAAACATTTGTAGGTGTTTTCTTAGAATCTAGCAATTTCTTTGACCCATCTATTTTTGTTATGTGGAGGTGATAACGGTAACACTGTTTGAAGTCATGTTATTTTCAAAATCCATCGGGTATCCTCTTGACAGACATATGTGCAATATTTCCTCAGCCACTATTTAGTAGTTTTTGCCCTCCTTTTTTTTTTCCAGCTAATGAATAACTTTCATCTGAATAAAATAAATCATTGTGACTGTGATTTGTTCAGCATCATGTATGATGTCAACATTGACTGTGCGGCCAGAAGACACAGTGCTGGTAGAGTGTGTGAAGTTAAAAAAGACATGTATTTAAATTCAGTAAATGGTTGGCACCCTCTTTTAAAGCATTAGACTTTTTGTCTTGTAAAACTCTGAATTTCACCTTCACTTCACCTTGAGCAGTTTCTCATTCCCTTTTGCAAGGTGTTCCAGTCACTCAAGTAAAATATAGCAACATGCTAAGACACTATAAATCACAGGGGTAATCATAGAAAGTGATGAAATTGGGAAATCCAGGCACATCTAATCGATACCAACTCTAAAGCATGATTTTCTTGCTTTTGCTTTTGGGGGGAAACATATCATTCTGGTTCATGAAATCTATTATTTGTGTGACATGAAAAATAGATATTATTTACCCCCTGTGGCCTCTCTGGGCGTATTATTAATGATGGAGCACAATTCAGTGTGTGCAAGAATGTGTGCAAGGACCAAAACTATGATGTTGGCTGCATAGACAGTTTAGTCCATTATAAATTCTTAAAATGTCATTTTTAAAACTGTGACAGAGCTTTCTATTCCTGCTGTGCAATTTGAGCCACACACACACAACATGATACTTACATGAGTGGATAAATACAGTATATATATATCTATCCAACATTCATCCTACTGCAGCCTCTTCTTCACTGAGGTGCATAAATCAGAACAGAAAAGAAATTCTGAAAAACAAAACTCATGTTTTTCAGTCAACTGGCTGCCAGATCTCACTTTGTATCATCTGAGGAATGAAATAAAAACAATGCTCTATTTTTCCAAAAAAAATTCCTCTCCTGTGTGGAGAGAAAATTGCAGCATTCAGCCTCTTCAAAATGCAGAACTAGTACAACTTCTACAATGGAACCTTTTTAATAAAATTTGAATATCAATGAGTACCTTCAGATCCTTTTTCCACTCTTTTTCATGCTCCTGCTGTGACTGTTTTCTTCTTTTGACCGAAATTCTCATCATGGAAAATGACATGTATTTCACACATTATTCTCTGGGTGCCTCAATAGTCAGGGAGTGCTATCAGCAGCTACAGACGTAAGAGCAGGGTGGGGTGTGAATGGCTGTCTCGCAGGCTGCAATGTCAGAGAAATGGAGGAGTCAAAAAGCAGGACACAGTTCTCTCAGACAGCGTTTGGGATTGACAGGTCACAGCTCCACAGAACACACGTCTGTTCATGTGCAAGCCCATGTATAGAAAATCAACACGATACAGCTACATGCATATAGACACAAATGCACACACATGCACATTCTCATACTGACGCAACATACCGTAGGTGCACATGTTCATACAGACCTGTTGTTGGTACCACCAAATGAAAGACATGTCTGACAAGTGCAGACAGATGGTGACCAACACAATGGACCCTTCACAGCGGCCTGACAGTGTGAGACAGGATGTTTGGCCAGTGGGTCACTGCTCTGCAAAGAAAAGCGACCAGAAATTGTTATTTCAGCCAGAGTAACTCTCACTGACTCCCTAGTTCACCAGCTTTTCTGAAAATTGCAAGAACAAATCTTACAATATAATTTATTCCTAAGGTTGTTTAAAAATCCCAGCTAAAACAATCATACAAAAATTAAGTGTTTAGAGATACATTATTTAATATTGTTTATCTAAGCGCCATATAAAATTCAATCTTCATGTATGTCTGACATACATACTGAACCTTTTCTTATGTAAGTCAATTGGTACACTGTGTCTGGTCCACTTACAAATGAGTTGTGGAAGAAATACTCACATCCCTTAATTAGCCAAAAGTCCTCCATTCAAATTCTATCTAAGTAGCAGTGCAGATGAAGCTGAGCTGAAATAAAGTAAACTAAGATCCTTTGCAGAATGGCCCTTTTCGCTATGTAGCGGTTGATGCAGATTAGTATGCAGACTGGATAATTATTATTAGAGTGTCAAAATGCAAGCAGCATTTTGATGCATGTGGCTGGGTGATGTGGAGCTAATTTTAAATAAACTGTTGGGAATATTTAGTTTAGATATCTTCCACATCAGTGGTGCAACCCACAGGTTATTTTGCCTGATGAGAAGTCTACTAATAACTGTGTGTGCGTGCACAGACTGGGCTTGATTGACCTCCTCCTCTCTCTTTGTTCTTAGTTATGTTGCACCTAGCAACTGGGATAAGTTATACAATTATCATCATGATTGGCACATGGACTTGAGCAACTTCCCTTAAATCTCTGTTGAGCTCTGCCTTACTTCAATATGAGCAGGTCTAATCTGTTGCACTAACTGAAAACATCTGTGTGACCCTTTAACGTATCATATGATATGTTGATCATGTTTTGCGTATAAGATCAAAATAGTAATATAATATTTCTGTCCTACTCTCTTATTTTAAAATTACTTATGTAAGGTACATAAATCCTTGACAAGTGGAGGAAACGTACGGCTCCTGTCAGTCGTCCAATTTTGGGTCTCCAGTTTTTGGCATTTTCTGTTTTCTGTCTGACTGTTTTGGACCACACATTGTTTAATAAAAAGGATTTGCCAGATAGTGCTAGTGTCAAAATTTTGAGCTTGTAAAGTGGCGTTCACACATAAGTTGTCCTTTTTATTTTCATTTTCAAATTGTTAGAAAATTTTGACTCCAAAATAACATGACATGTAATTGCAATAGATGTTTTGGTTATTGCATTTGAATATTGTCCACTAGAGTGTGAGTCTATGAAAATGAAATATCAAATGCCCTTGTCATTTTCATTTTGAAATGGTCAGAAAATTCATTGGTGATATGTAAATGTCAATGCAATTGATATTTGACATATTGCATTTGCATATTCTCCACTATAGAGCGGGTTAAGTCTTTGAAAATGAAAATGCAAATTGGATTATTGCATTTTCATTTTTTACTGAATAATGCATTAGATATGTGTACAAACTATAATGCTATGGTGGAATTATATTTTCATTTTGAAGTTGACATTCATATTTTAATAAAGTCACTCATTGGCTTCCATAAACCCCCCCCCCGCATACAGATAGGAAGCAAATGCAAAGCAGAAAACTGTGCGTAAAACTCAAAGCTCAAACTTCCCACACTGTGTGTGCAACTGAAGTTACAAATACGAATTTAGTTTTTACACTTGAATCTGATTGGACAATGACAGTCCAATCACAAAGCAGAGTTCAATCAGAGGGCAGGTGGTTCTGTTAGCTTCATGTCCACCGAATCATCTCCACTTTCAGAATCTGCAAACTTGGAATTTCAAACTGGATTTATTTATGAACGTCACTTTACAAGCCCAGAATCTTTTTGCCCATGTTTGAGGCCGTACTACTTTTTCACTTAACTTCACTACTGCTCCACTTCACAAGGTAGGCTTCTGCTACTTCTGCTAACGTGCTGGCTGTGTTGTTGTAGGATAGGCTACTGTTGGCTGCTAGCATTTGGCTTCTTGTGGCTAAGCACATTTTTTGGCGTGTTTAGGTACTGGTTAATTATGAACACTCATGTGACTATCTTGGCTTAAATGGTTCTATATATATATATATATGTGTGTGTGTGTGTGTGTGTGTGTGTGTGTGTAGATTCTTGCCATTGTATCGGGTGTTTTCTGTTGCCTATTTTCTATTCTATATTGGCATTATGGACATAAACATGAAAGTCATGATAAACTCAGCAGGCTTCTCTCACCGATGCTCTCTCACAGCATAGGTGGTCACATTCACATTTTCTCAACACATACTGTATTCAGTGAAGCGTTAGAGAAATCCCTCAATGCAAAACTTTCTTCCATGTTTAGCCTACATAGGTGTAGCTATAGGTGCAGTCCATTTAAGGAGTAAAGTGTACTATATCCCAGGTCTGTACAGTGAGCCTATTAAAATACTTATAACTTCTTTACAGCAATTGATTATTAGTTGTCCCTTTACTGATCCAAAGGGATTCTGACTTTATGTGACAGGTTTTATTAAACAAATAAATGAGCCACAGTTCATTGGAGGTAGTTTAATTTGAAAGGGAAGGCTAGAGGTGTTAAACAGAGTTGTCATTTCATGTTCGTTTGACTAAATATATGCAGCTGGTGTTTCGTCACATTGCTGCAAAGCTTGCAAGGTTTACTCTCCACTTGCTTCAATAGGACAATGACTGGCCGTCTGCTTACTACAAATGCTTTTAATGTGACTAGATGCGAATATGAAAAAGTGAACTCTCGCATGAAAAAAGTGCATATGCAAGTGTTTTCAGGCATATTTTGTGGAGTGGGTGAAAGCATGCCGGTTTTCAGTGATTTTCCCTGATCACCTGAGCTTATTTACACTCCAAGCTATTGGTAACATTCTGCTACAGTATAATTATATTCATCATGGTGCTTTCTGAGTAAATCTGGCTTCCATTACAGCCAGTGCCACCCCAGCTGCTGACTGTGTTGTGACACTCATTTCACATAGTACTTTTAGTCTCTAAAAGGTATCATTAACATTATCAGTATCATTAAGGATAACTCCCAATTTTTTGTCAAACTAACAAATGGAAATTTACATGGATTAACAAAAAGGAAAAAAATATCTAGTTATCATACTGTGAAAATATCTCTGCTGTGCTATATTTACTATTACTCATCACAAGAAGTAAATCAGTAGTTGTGTCATGATCTGTTTATTATGTTGTTCTTCCGAAGGTTTTCATTATTTTACAGTGAGGAAAGACAAACAATGACCAAATCACAACAAAGGGCTATTTTTGGAAACATTTTTTACTGTGACATTTTGTCTGTTTTTTTGTGTTTCTCTAATATCTGAAATACACAAACTTTAATTATTCCTTGCAGCAGTTTAAAATCAGGAAGATGAATACCTTCCCCTTGCACTCTGTCACCAGTCCCAGTCCAGTCCTTCTTGTGGTTGTGCATCTCATCAGTAACAAATTATTATTTTTTAACTGCCTGTAATAATCAGGTGATGTGTGCACTATTTCACCTAGCCTCATGATTCTCCTCCTGACAAACGCACCTTAAAGTAATCGCTGATTGGTATGTCATGTTGATTTAAAAAGAACCTTTTCAAAGTTGGATGAAATAATAATCACCTTTTTGAACAGCCACGAAATATCATGGTGCAGCTGCCTGACACACTCCTGCTGTAGGGAAATAAATGCAACTATTTTCCTCCTCCTAAGCAGTTTCGTTAACACTTTACCCAATGCACTGCACTAATTACAATACAACACCACATCAGTGTAATGCCAAAATTGCAGTTACAAATGACAGAAATCCACCGAGTGCTTGTTGAGAAATAGTGTAAGAGAAGACACCCATCAGAGTTTATTGAGAGCTGGAGGCGGCACGAAAATTTGCCAGACGATCAGTCTGCTGTCTTTGTCGATACTGAGCCAGATCTCCAACTGACAGCCTCCAGCTCCGTGCTCCAGTGGTACGCCTGTCCTGTTGCGGCACCAACCTGCAGCTGTATGTTCTGCTGCCAGCCGCCTTTCTTGACATCCAGGTGTGCCTGCACGATATGAGGAAAATTTTGCAATGTGCAATAGCACTATTCAACATTGTGATGACGATATGACTTGCAATAAATAAACAAATATTGAAGTGTGCATATACAGTGTTGCTGAGTGAAGCTGAATGAAGAACACAGACAAAGGTCACTATCGGACATCTCCTCCGTCCTCCTCCCTCTGCTGCAGGTAACACTGCTGAGGGGGGGTGGGGAGGGGCTGCTCTCTCAGGCTGTAGTTTATAAAAGTTTGTGGTGAATGAAGCTGCAGTCTACACACTGAAAGTTTTCCTATTAGCTTGTTCATAAGGGTTCACTATTAGCTTAACGTTGGCGCGCTGTGCTCGTGTAAAACAAACTAAGGTGGATGGGAGAGGTTGAAAATGTAGCTTTTCTACATCTTTGAAGCTTGTCGAACAGGTGGTGTGATTGCTTTTTTTACTCGCAAAGGTTGTGATGACACTCACAGTGCTATGACTGTAGTTGTCAACTCTGGTCTCCACTGCCGTCTCTGTGCTGTCAAAAGTGTGTGTGTGTGTGTGTGTGTGTGTGTGTGTGTGTGTGTGTGTGTGTGAGAAAGAGGCTGCAGCCCTGACTACAAAATGCGGTTGTTTTTTTCCGGTTCATTTGGCTTTGGCGCTGCATCTTGAAAACCCTGTGTGACTGCGTGATGCATGTAAATAAAAATAGTTTTCTAATTCATCGTGTTTCAGTCAGTCTTTTGCAATGTTTTTATTTCATGTTCATATCACGATGACGATGAAAACACGGCTTATCAGTCAGCATTACTTTCAGCCTCATTGCCATCTTCCAAAGAGGCCTCACCTACGTCACCGATCTCATGTCATCCTCCGAAGTTTCTCCTCAACTCTGGTTGTCCTCCTGCTTGTCCTCCAGAGTTGCTCTGTATCCGCTGGCCTTCTGCTCAGCCTCTGGAGAGATCTTGCTCTAGCAGCTGGCCTCCTGCTCACCCTTCAGAACTGTCCTCCCACGTGGCTCCGCCTGTCTGTCTGGCCTCTATTCTGCTCTTCAGTCACCAGACTGTCCACCCGAGGTCTTGTGTTCATCGGCTCTCCAGCCCTTGGGCCATCCACCCAAAGTCTCCTGCTCTGCCCCTGCCCAGCTCGGCCTGAGGGCTGTTCCCATGAGATCCTCAGCTCCATTCCTCAGCTCCCTGTTCATTGGCTCCTCGTCCACTGTGTCTGGCTTTCTTGACCATACTACTTAATTGCCATCTTGTCTGAGTGCAGCTTATTTCGCATTGAAAAAAGATTTGCCTTTCAATTAGTCTGTTTTCTGTTGAAACAAACTTAATTTGGACACAAAAAGAATGAAGCATGAGTTTCTCCCCTGATTGCCATTTGGTTGCTGCTTTGCTCTTTAGTAATCTACAGGGAGATTTGGGGGGAAAATAAAGAAAATAAATTTGCCAACATCATTTGGTAAACACTTCAAATCCATATGGAAAAATTTATCTTCAGGTTTCTTCAGGTGATAAAAACAAATATAATACAGCGCTGACCTTTACAGAGCAGTCTGCTTAGCCAAGTGAAATAGTGATCATTATTTCCCCTGCTGTCATCAGGTAATATGAATACTGACTTTGTAGCCTGCATTTACATGTTGGATAGGATCTTTTGTTCCATTTCTTACACTGAGCTCTTCTGCTTGCTCAGAGAGTCATAAAAATCCTTAAATATAGATCATGATGATCTATATTCTATATTTGAAGATGTTTTTTGATGCCGTGAGAAGAGAAGAATATTTTGAGATTTTGATTTAAAAATGAAAAAATCCATTTTAAGAACAATTGTCAATTGACTAATTGCTTAATTGATTGGTAGTTTTAGCTGTACAATACATTTTTAGTTGGTTTAAAACATCCATCCATTCATTGAATATACCAACACATGTTAAAACTTGAAGCTATCGGAGAAAGAAATTTACCAAAACAACAGTGTGGCTTTTCTCTGGCAGCAGCGATAATCTGTTGTCACTCTCACTCCGCATGGAAGCATCCAGCTCCTTGTCTCTGTGCACCTCACCATCCCGTCCCACTAAAAAAACTCTGTCATAGGCAGGGCAGGCAGCCAGTCCGCACGGACCACCATGCTGCTGAATAAACCCCCGCTTATTGATGTGGTGGGGAAATCGTGTTTTTCTTGGCCTATTGGGGAGGCTGACTGTGGAGGCTGCCACTGGATTAGAGGTTGCAGAGGGTTGTGTGAGTGAGAAATGAAATCCGATTTCCTGCGCTGTTCAGGGGCTGACTATCAGGAATAATTCAAGCTAAGAAAACAATCTTTCTACCCAGTGTGTCTGGGGGGGGGGGGGGCATCATGCCAGATTCTTTTTTGAGATGAAAACGAGGTGTTCACTCATGATTTCCTGCAAATGAATGGACTAATTCAAGGTTCAAGCCATGCTGGCTGAGGAGTTAAGGAATCAATTTGTGTAAGGGTTAAGATACTGTTTGATTTGGAATCTCAAGGGCATTCTGCAGGGCTTTTTCCAGCCAGAGTGCACAAGTATGTCATTATGCCTTGGAAGAAAATGAAAGAGAGAAAGAAAGACGGGGGAAACAGAGACAGGAGAGGGATTGCAGGTTCTACAATAAGCTTCAGTAATGATGCCTGGCTTGCAATTGTAAATCCATTCGCATTGGATTTCAATCACCACAAAACTCTGAGCTCATAGTGGAGCATGGCAGAGTGGAAGATAGAGAGGAGGGGATGCTTTTCCCTCTCTATTTCAACATCAGCGGACCATTAAAGTAAAGCAGCTGGTTTTCCTCTTGTCGGCTTGGCCTCAGGTGTCCAGATGAGATGGCCTGTCGGGGTCAGAGCAGACTGTGTGGTCAGAGCAGGGGGGGGCAGCGAGGGAGATGGGTGGGAGGTATGTGGGTAACCCGGGGCAGGGGGTGAAGGCACGGGTTGAGGCAAAGTTGGGTAGGTTGCAGAAAAATCCTGTAAAGCCTGACTGCTTCAACCTCCCCTCCACCTCGACCCCACCCATCTCCCTGTGTCCTTCATGGCCTCACGCATGGCTGAGCAGTGCACCATGGGACGGCTAGTATTGTGGCAGGTGGCAGGCATCCTGGTTTTCCAGGAAAGAGATATCGCCTCCTTTTCCCAGGTGTCAGCAAAAAGAGGAGCAGACAGGTGTACAGCAGATATACTGTATGTACATACATATAAACTACACAAGTGTACATATCATCCACACCATATAGTACAGTCTGTCTAAAAATGTCTTAGGATGTCTTTATATTTAAATATTGATAACTGCCTTAAATCCAGTGACAAAAGATCTTTCTTTTTCACTGTGTAATGGTTTACCAATTTACCAATTTGCTACATGTTAATGATATTTTTTTTGCCATGCCCTGCAACTCCTGGTAATTGTTAGAGATGTCCTGATACGATTTTTCCTTACCACTACCAATTCCGATACCTTAACTTGTGTATTAGCCGATACCGAGTAAAAGAAAAAAAATTAACCGCTGTATGCTACTAACCCTGTATGGATGTGATGCGATTGCTGATATTGTTGTATGGCATCGCTCAGGTTAAACTCTTTGTAAAACGTGAACAGATACATGAATGCCATAGAATATCTAATTTATTTTTTATTTTTTGCAGTTGAACCGATTCATAGTGATCAGTTACAATGATCAAGTGTTTATGGATATGGAAAAAGATTCGGACAGAATTGTTCCTTTAGAAATGGTGTTTAAATAATTCACTTATACTAATCAAGTAGTCTTTGTACAGTGTTCATTTTGGGTGTTTTCATACTTGACATTACATGGAACAAGAGTATAAAACTGTCGTAGCCTCGTACTGTGAGCTGTCACATGCTCCGACTTATATCTCTAACTGTCTCGTCTCATCTCGTCTACACTGTGTGGTCATCTCACTCACTGACTCTGGTTACAATAATTGGCTGAGTAGCAGCACGTGACCAGTGCCATCAAGTGAAGAAAAGCGGCATCCGTTAAAACAAACACTCCGTTGGCCAACGGCTAATATTAATGCTGTTTGCAAGAAATCAATTCTTCTTCACCGCTCTATAATTGTAGCTGCGACTCCCCATTCAGTATTAAAGACAGGAAACATTTCCCATTCTAGTAATGGAATTGGAAAAAAAAATTGTAAATTTTTACTGATGAGATATGGTTAATTTGTCAGGACTGAGAGTAGGCCTAGTTCACAGCCACAAGTGTAAGGTGCCGGTAGATGATCAGGAGATGAGGAGATGATCAGAACGCGAGAGAGGAGTCAAGGCGAGAGTACCAAGTCTTTAGGAGTGTATTAACGAGTGTATTAAAGCCGATGTTTACATGATTTTAAAATCACTTTTTATTCATCTTCCCAGATGTTCTTCCCAGATGTTCTCAAACACATAGTGAGTGGCTTTCACCTGCAGTGGCTGGAGAGATAATGATAAGGCTTAGTACCACCCCTGCCTAATTTTTGGCCAGGAAAAACCCTGCAGTTGTTGAGACAATGGGTGTTTGATATCACACTAATAAACAAAAGAAACTCCTTATTTCTTATCACAGACTTGCAGTGCCAAGTTAGTTACACAATTAAACACATACTGAATAGACACATACACACCAGAAAAAGCAGCTCATACATGAGTAAATTGGTAAATTAAGAGATATTTTTGAAGACAATTGGCTGTTAAGCACAAAACCACACACATAGTGTATACTGGCAAACTGGGCAATTCTTAAGCTTTGGTAATAGTTTACAAAATTAAGAGTTGTACACTGTTTATTTTTGTGGCATTCAGGTGCATGAGGTGAGATCATTTCCAGATCTGCTTTCAGTCAGTGGGTTTTGTGCATTTTATCATATCTCTGGCTGTGTGCAGAATGTCTGTCAGTTGCATCAGTACTTTTTGTAGTGGATGTGTGCCTCTCAAAGCCTGTGGAGATGATGAGGAATTTCTTTAATCAGCTCAGAATTCAGCAGAACTAAGTAGTGATGATGATGATGATGATAATAATAATAATAATAATAATAATAATAATAATAATAATAATAATAAAAATAGTAGTTTTCTCAAAACACAGTTACAGTACAATGTGCTTTGAGATAGAGTGAAAAAGAAATCCACAGTGAAAGCCAAGGTAAGAGATATAAAAACCAAGGCCAGAAACATAAAAGCAAAGCATCAAAGCAAGGCTAGAAAGGATTGTTACATTAAAGGAAGTCTGCTAAAGGATGTGTAGGTCTGTAGCTGCAAGGATGTAGCAGACGATAAATCCACCAAACTCGGTTTACTCACTGTTTTCATTTAGAATTTACCACCTTTTTCAGTCAAATCGTGATTGCTTGAGTGGACAATTGTTAAAACAAACCTGATTTGGGTTCATATTATTAGTTGTTTGTAGTGTGAGTCAATCCTCCTGTTAGGATGAGTGATGCAGTGAGAACACAGGAATTTCATTGAAAAAGTGGGTTTTTTATTTACCTAAAAGATACAAAAGCAAGAGTATAAGAACTAGGCCTATAAAAGAGGTCAACAAAACATAACTATACTCAATATAACAACTAAGCACAACGTGAACTGAACAAACCGACCCAACACCATGACAGGGAACATACACAGTGGCTTGACTACGGATGGATATCGTTAAGATTTCAACGGTACTACTACTTTTATCGATACCACTTATCGATCCGATACTTTAGCAATACTCTTATCTGTACTTTTTGGCATTTTGTAAGAGAAAAAAAAATTGAAAACTATATTAACATTGCTCATTTTCTCATATGCACTCGATTAACATTAACCCATTAACCCACCCCTGCCATCCATCCCCCTTTTGACCTGAAACTGAATTCCGACAGTTCAGACTATGTATATGAATATGAATAAAATATATATGAATTAAAAAATAAACCGGTAACGATCAGCTGGCTAATGGTTACTTTTCATGATTAACCCATGTTTGTATAATGTAGTTAAATCTGTGTGTGGGCTCCAGGCTGCAGGATACAAAACACACCTGACGCAACAATGGATGAACTCCGAGCTAGTCGGTTGAAAACTGTTTCTTCTTTTACATGAAAAACACTTCACCACACTTCAAAACGTTTAGCTCTCTCTGCCATAGACACGCAGAGCAGGGTCTGTGTGTGTGTGTGTGCTGCACGGTGCTCCAGTGTATGACACAGAGCTGTTTGGCCCCATGAGGTGGGTCCAGGATTTACGAATCCACCAAGAAGGGACCTTCCCCAACAACCACAGTAACTCAAAGTCAAGGAAAAGAAAGATAAATAAAACAGAAAATTTCCTTTTTAACCCTACAGTGTTAAAATATGTGCATGTCTGATATGCTGCGGCCCCAGCAGACTGCTGAATAAACACTGTCCACCACTGACATCTGAAAACGTGCAGCATTTCACTGCAGACGTCAAAGGACCTGAGCCTCCCGAGGAAAAAGAGCCGGCTCTGCCCCTTCCGGTAGATGCCACCTACCTGAGCATAAAACTAAATTCACACTGTAATCATTGTAAATATAATAAATTAAATTGCATTATATACAAAAAGTTAGTATTATTGTGTAGTAATATTGTGCCCTCATCATTTTTGATATATTATATGAAAGTTATGGTGCAGTTACTCTGAGTTTCTACAAGGTCCTTATGGCCAAGCATTTGTGCACTATCGAAAGTTATTTGATATTTATTAAAAATTGTCCTTGACCGTCTGTGGTTTGATGTGTAGCCTTCAGGCCCTTTCAGTATGCACTGAGTAAGATCTAACTTCTAGTTTGTTTTCGCTCTGTTGATTTGCAAAGCTGCTGGCATCAACCACCAAATCTATCCTGTTTTATTCCCAGAGAGAGGCTGGCATTTTAGCTGCTGCTAAACATTTTCTCTCTCACCTGAAGGGCAAATGACAGAAGGTTTTTTCAATTTGCTGATGCCATTGTACTTGTATTGCACTCCTCTCCTGTCAAAATAGTCTATTGATGATTTTTCATGCTTACTAAATGGAATATCAACTGGAGTGTGCTCCAACTTCAACTTTTAGCACACTCCACTTATCATTCTGTATTTTCAAAAACTTTGACAGTTTTATAATTGCCAAAGCTGCTCGTCACATTGTTGAGAAGAGGCAGCCAGGGCTAAAGTCGTTTTTTAATTAATACCAAGTGTGGCACTTGAGATAATATTATGCCTCCTAATGCCACCACAGATCAATAATATGAAGAACTAACATTTACCATGGCATTAAGTCCCTCTACAGATTAGCCGCATCTTCCTGTCCTCTTGTTAATGGACACTCATCTCAGCAACCGTTATTATCCTGTCACTGATTATCTGCTGCGTAAATCATATCCCTGCGGTTCAGCAACACAAAATAACACGATGTGCCTCAGACCTTTTTATTGGCTAAATTTAAATTAAAATATATGAAAATAAACAGTGGGGTTCAAGAGTCTGAGACCACTTTCCCAGTCAAGTGAATGTTCTGGGGACATTTCTGATAAAGGCATATTTTCCATTTTGTTGCCCATGCATCAGTGGTTTTTAAATTAGTACAAGTTGGAAACAGCATCACCAGGTGATAACCAAGATGTATGGAAAATACAGCTAACATATGCACAAAAATACCCTGAAAATAGAAAGTCACATCAGCCATGAAAAATGAATCCATCAGTGTTAGCAAGTAACTGGTTACCCGCTGTATGGTGTATGGTTAGCCAAATTATTGTTTTATGCTACATCACAACATGGCATAATCATCATTATTTAAATAATATGATGATGCTGAACAAATTTTGAGAAAAGAAAATTATACTCTATTAGTTGTATTTTCAGAGAACAATTGCATATTTATAAATGAATCCAGAGGACAGGGATACATATTTATGTCTGAAGATGAAGATAATATAATTTTACAGCTTTTAAAAACATTATTAAAGTTTTAGAATTACATTTTTTTTTTAACCAAAATTGTATTGATTTGCAAATAATTTGTCGGCCCACTTACAATACCTGGACCGTGGCCCACAGGTTGGGAACCACTGGCCTATGGGAATCTGCCTCATCCTCTCTACATGTTAGCTTTGCAGCAACATCTGCAGCGAGCATTTCCTATCTCGTTTGCTCTATATCACGGTATGTGTCTGTACAGTGTTGTGTTTCATAGCCACGAAGACCTAAAAACACAAGTTTGCTAGCACAGTGTATTCATGTGGTTGGATGCGTAGTTCGAAATTCTGTGCCAGGTGATGTTATATTTCTAAATGTTAGCAAATCTGCAGTCCTCTCCTCTGTCACTATAGTTTTGTGAAAACGCTCAAAACAACTATGTATGTTGTTAGTTTGATGACGTTTTATATTATGTGGTTTGCTTTGCTTCAGCTAAGAGAGAGAGTGTCCACTTCCATGCCGTATAAGACACTCTGGATTCTGTCAGGATGTCGTTGCTTTGTGAGTGCACCTCCATGAATCTGGTGGCGGAGCTTCTGAAGGAGCACCGAAGGGCGGGGTGTGTTTGTTTTGCTGTTGAGTTCAAATATAAACAGCCTTTTCTCCGGCATTGCTTACTCTTCCTTTACAGCAAGAGTTAATTTCCTGAGGAGACTGAAGAGAGCAGTACACCTGCAAAAAGCTCCTTGAGAACTTTTACCGGTTTCCCATCAAATCCAGACGACGTGATGTGCTGCATAACAGTCACTTTTTTAACAGGCACTTTAAATTGTACCACTGCAGACAGAAATGCACTCCTCAGTGTTATCAAAACCACACAACAAATTACTGGATCACAATCTGAAGCATTAGAAGATATTTACAGCACTCCCTGCCTCCAGAAAGCTGTCAGCAGTTCTAAGGATATAACCCTCGACAACAAATACATGTCTGTTCTCCTGCATCATGATAAGCTTTACAGATCCCTATACAGCTGCACAAAGGTACAGCTTTTTCCCTGGAGCCATCACCTTCTTTAACACTCCTGGCAACATAACTGTCACCCAGACAACTCACCTCCACTGCACCATACACCCCCATCCTTATACACCCACTGCATTATCATAGATTACTGTGCTGCCAACAGCACTGCTAAATTGCTGTTAGTCCTATAATGGTTGTTATTGCTGCTTTTCTCTGCACATTGCTGCTTTTATTTCCGTGCTGCTGGTACAGACTCATTGGATTGAAGTCCTGTGTTGGACAGTGCTGCTACAGTATGAGCTATGTAAATGTCAACCTGGCCCAGTCAATTGCACAATTAGAGTGCTGGTTGCATCACCTTACTGTGTCTTTTTATATGCTGTTGTGTGTTTACATCCCAGTTCAATGAGGTACGGATAAATAGATTATTTAACCAAGTATGAGCACTAGAATGAATGCGCACCTCCTGTGACAGTCCTTGCACTACATATATCAGTATTATTGTGTGTTTGTGTTGTATTGCTTGCATCTATTAATCCATTTACTATTATAACTCGATGTTTCTTATTCTGTTGTCTTTACTCATACTATACGTCTAACACAGACTACAGCAAACTTAATCCCTCCGATGATGATAAAGGCACATGTGTTTATGCATGTGTGTGTCAGGCTGAGTTGTGTCGCCTCTCTCCTTGCCTGACTCCTTAAGGCTCCTTCACTTCCTACCCTCCGTCTGACATCGCAGGCAAGACCATGACAGCTTTCTCTCTCTCTCTCTCTCTCTCTCTCTCTCTGTCTCTCTCCTTGGCCACTGGAAATGTGCTCAGAGTGAAGCCTCAGGGGTTGAGACAAGGGGGTGTACTGCAGAGAGTCACCTAGGAAGACTTTGTGTGTGTTTGTGTGCATCACAGTGGAAGCCACAGGCTTTCTCTGGTCAGATGTCACCACAGTCAACACACACCTTTTCTCTGGAGACAGAAAGATAAAAAGAGACAGGGAGAGAAAGCGAGAGACGTAGAAAGTGTGATGTGGCATTTGCCTCCCTCAGATCAGAGAGTCTGTGATCGTTCTGCCACACACACATGCACACGCACACACACACCAAATAAATAAAGAGACAAACTTGTGCCTCATAGCCTGACATATAGTTACTCAAATACACAACATATACATGAATGTGCAAAGACCCACACACAGAAGTCATACAAAAACAACAGCTATGCAATCACCAGAGCTGGGCGTAACATGTTCTAATACAGCAATAATCATTTTACTAACACAGTCACATTGTTTTTATCCTGATGGCTCAGTTGTTACATTCATTTGTTACATTCTGCTAAATTTAATGACCTGTTGACCATGTTCAAGTGATTAATCTGACTGATCAGGACAGATCAGTCTGGTGCGTCATCTGTTACTCCTCTGTTATTAGTTGGTTCAAGCCATTTAGGGCTGTCTTTGATTTGTTGTCTATCGTCTCATTAAACTTAGCTAAACATACATTTTTTTAGGTTTAATTAAGCCATGTTTTAATTATGCTAGTGTTGCTTTAGGGATGGCAGTGTTGGTTGGTCTTTTGGACTGTAGGTCCACCACTTTAGTATAGAGTGCAGTACCTCAACAGCTATTGGATGGATTGCCATAAAATTTTGTACATCCAGCTACGGATGGCCAATGTGGCCAAAAGATCATATGACAATGTTTTTGGGTAGAATCTGAATCACCATCTGCATCCTGTCTCTGCTCTGATTTTATTGTGAAAGTCCTGATCGTTTGACGTTTGTCTGCGCACCGCCATTACAGACATACTGTAACTCTACCATCTTGTACTGCAGCTGGTGATGGCGGTTCTTGTTCTGCTCAGGTGGAGAACTTGTGCATGCACCATTATATGAAGCTTGTAGAAACTGCAGAGCTGAACAAGTGCTGTTGCCATCTGCAGTTAGCGGGCTAGGTGTTTAACAGTTGACACTGGGCTGGTCAGCAGCGATTGAACTTTCAAAATTATATATCGAAATGTAGCACCTTTTTAATGACATGATTTGGATGGTTCATCTGAAAGTAGATCATATGCCAAAGTAATATCGTCTACGATACAAAATTGTCAGATTGCCCAGCCCTACTTACAGCCATGATCCCAAAATGATGTACCCTAATGACTTTGATGATCCTCACCCTTAGCACTACCTTGATAGTGACATTTGTCATTTGGAGTGAAATGTCTTTGACAATGATGAAATGCATTGCTGTGGATTTGGTCCAGACACAAAACTCTCCAGACCTGCTACACTCCTCGCCAGATTATCACTGTTGCTCATGCTGTAGCTTTCCAGCCACTTATTCCTGTACCTGATCATGTTCTTGCCTGTACGTGACCCAAACCGTTTCCCCAACCCCGTACCTGCTATCTTTTTATGTCTTGAACTGTACCTGTCTTTTTGACCTTCTGCCTGTTAATGACCTTAATGCCTTCCTGCTGTGCCCATTGGATTTGTTTGGCTGGACTGTCCATCCTGTGCTCTGTACTCAAATCCGTGACAAAGATTGTCGTCACTACGAACATTGTGGTCAGTCAAGAATCAGTCCTCACAGGTATAGCTTAACCACACACCAAATACACCACACATTCTGTTTTTTTTCCCACATGCCCCCCTTTCCTCCCCTCTCCTCTCTCCTCAAACCCATCAGCTCAGTGTAAGCCCTTCTCCAGCATGGAGCCAAAGAGTTCAGTGATGCCAAGCTGAGTCCCTTAATAACCCCACAGCTCTCTGGCCTGTTCCCAGTGCCAACCCTGCTGCGAACGACAACTAATATGATGGCGGGCCCCGCTGAGACCTGTGGTCCACTTCCTGTATGAGTGAAGGAGGTGTGGCTGGTCAGATGTTGGCTATCAGTCCTACCTGTGGTGAGGAAAGTTGCGTGAAAAAGACTGTGTGGTCTATTAAAGACAGAGCTGTATAACTCAGTGGATAAGAACAGGGGAAATAAGTATAATTTTTCTGGCTCAATGGTACAAAATGACTATAATGCTACTTTTTATTTTAAGCGATTCAAGAAAACAGTGTACAGCGATTTGAGTGAAAAACCAGAATCATATTCTGTTTTCAAGCCATGACATCTAAAAGCACAGCACGAAAATTATTCATTTTTTTGCATTTTGAAATGTATTCTAGATGTTTCTGCCCCCAGGACCCCTTCTATAATTACTGTAGCTACCTTATTTTTTCATATTGTAAAGATGTGACCTTGTACAGAATTTTGTCAACTGCCGGTGCACAGCATAGAGTTAGCCTACATTAAAATCGCCAGAGCAATTCATACCATGTCTGTCTGTTTGAAAGCTGAATATTTCTGCAATAAGAAAATGCAACCTGCATCAGCTTTCTTTTGATTTCCTACAATATCTTGGACAGAACATGGTGTTCTATAAAAAGACAAGGTTTAAGTCCATGATAGAGATTCTGATAGATACATTGTTTATTGGAGGAATATGCCTTACAGGTAGTGCAGGTAAGAATATAGCATTTGTCCTGTGGTACTTGAGAAAACACCATTGTTTCATTAAAATCAAACAGGTTTATCCCCTTGGGAGCATGAATCTTTCATCAATCAGCCTTCTTTTATATTATATTTTGCAATGTTTACATATTTGCCTGATAGTAGTGCTAGAATGAAGCTCGTTAAGTGTCTGAAATAGAGCATTTCGTCCTTTAGGGAACATGAATGTCCTCAGTAAATCTGTCCATCACATATTGGTATTTCTTGTGTATAGAGGAAAATTCAGGACGTCATCAAAACATCAGGATTCATCTTAAGGACTAATGGAGTTCCCAGAAGGTTCGATGAAAATCAGGCTGTTAGGTTTGGAGTTACCTTGGACTAAAGCATTTGACAAGAGCATTTTGATCTGACAATGATGCAATGAGAGGCTGTGGTTCATGGCAGGGTCGGGGTTCATTCCCCAGCTCCTCTTGTCCACATGTTGAAGTGTCCTTGAGCAAGATAATGAAGTGAGCCTGTGTTTGAATGGGTGAATGAGAGGCAAATTGTTAAGTACTTTGGATAAAAGTGCTACATAAATGCAATCTGTTAGATAAACGGTCAAAATTATTTGTAAATAATTCTCAATGAATACAAATTTAACAACCAGTACAAATTTAGAATCTTAAGATAAAAAATAAGACATTTCACTACTGGAGAAGTCACATCTGAATCACTTAGCATCAAAATAGAAACCCATGTCAAATGAAGGTACAACACTTTAGAAACCATATTGCTTTGTGCACCTGTGATATGACGGTGGTCTCTCCTTCACCACAGCTAGGAAATCTTTTACTTTGCTGTATATTGAGTGTGTGAAGGTAGTGTAGGAGGATTTTACTCATCATCTTCAGGGTCAGGTTCAGTCGGTACAACCTGGAATATAACCTGCCTCAGCTCGCCTTAGGGGCTTCTAACACACCTGAAAGAATGTTATTAGTATGTGTCTCCATAGAGAGTCTGACTGTCTTGTGATAGTCAACATGTGAAACCTTTCAGTCCTGACGAGAATAAATACTAAGAAAAAATAGAATAAAATAAAAAAGTTTGTTGCATGTAACTGTTTGAATTTTAGGATATTGAGTGTTGTTGCTGAATCTTGGCTATGGACAGCTAGAAAAGCTAAAAACACAAACCTTAGGTTCTATGTAGTAGGAGTGAGGCCGTGACTGTGTCCTCCATGTCTTCCTCCCCCTCTCTCCTCCTCCCCCCTCATCTCCCAGTAAAGCCAGCAGGGCTGTGTTGTGATGGATATGGCCGGAGTGCCTTACAGGCTCTGCGGGGGCTGATGAATTCACCTCCTCCTCTGAGTCTGATCTGACCTCAGGCCTCAGTGTGAACTACTGCATCTCCACAGCCCACAGCCCTGCAGCCCTCCACACAAGAACATGTAGCCCTGTGGCCTGTATGAATGCACCTCCTGAAGGATGTGGGAATAAAGTTATTTAAATGGAGCAGTTATTTTTTAAATTTACTTAACCTTCAGGCAGTTGCTCTGAGATTAAAACTCTGTATTTCAAGCCGTTCAAAACTTGAGAACCCTGAACATTTTTTTTTTGTGCCGAGACTGTGGCAGATGAGCAATGATTGTTTGTTATTTTCAACTTTCTCTTGCTTTTGATTTCTATCACTGAAATATATGGTAGACTACTGTGTGCCTGCACCAGTTATATCAAAACTATGAAGAGTTTCAGACGACAAACTTCAGTAACCTTGCAATTTCAAACAAGTTCACTGTTTAGTCTCAACGTTGCCAACATTACTTAATCAAAGTAAATGAAAAAGGACTTTGGTTAGAAGTTTTGCTTGGTATGTTTTCCATCTTTGTAATAGTGCAATCTGCTCCAGGCTTCACTAATAGACAGTAAATGGCTCCAATGCGTAGTCTCACTGATTTTATAGGTATCTTTTAATTAGCCATTAATGAGGACAGAGCGGAAATGGTTCCACTGATCAATTGTGCTCATAATTAGATCAGGGATTTTATAGTGGGAAGCGGAAGTGAGGTGGAGAGGAGAGAGAGGATGGCCACATGCAAACAGACAGCTGTTGGGAGCCTATTAGCTGTCATATGCTGTATTCGAGTGCTTCTGTTCAGCTACGACTGGCAGGTGCAACAAGCAGAAATTGTTTCATTGGGTAATCGTAACTAAATGGATCCCATAAACGAACAGTTTTAGTCATTTTTTCCCCTGTTTTTTGGATTGGCTTCCGTGCTCACTACCACCTAAATGTAACATCTCAGCAAGTCGGCTATCACAGGAAATCCAGATTTTCCCAGCCATACCTTGTTAGGTCATTCATGTGGAAGCCAAGTTATAATGCAATATTTCAGACAGTGCCTGAAGGCAGCCATGCTCAGCAGCAGTCTGCCCATTGTTGCATGATGATAGGAGAGCTCACACAGCAGCAGAGAACAGTGAGGTGGCTAATGTTAAGATGAGTGATACACATGATGGATAAATGCTGCCCCCTGCTGACACTGGGGAAAGCTTTTCTTTTTTTTTTGCCTTGTGCATTTTTCCTCCTACATGTAGAAACTGACACTTGCCTTAAAAACCTGCATATATTAGTGACATTTTTGGGGACAGAGGTGTAATGACTCACATACAATCCCCACAGCATTACTGTCACCCGAGCATACTTGAGAGATGTAACCAAATGGTTTTCGCTTATCTCAATTAAAGTGACTCAGAGCTTCATCTTGTACAGTAGTTTTTCTAGTAATGAAGAATTAAAAATAACAGGAAATATATTACACACTATGTATTTAGACAGCAATATATTTTTCATTGTTTTGTACTTCAGGATCTGAAATGTAACAATGATAATGAAAGTGTCAACTCTCAGCTGTAATTGGATGACATTTACATTTATACTGGGTGTAGAATTGATGCTCTCTTACAACTGGTTATTGTAGCATTTCAAATACTAAAATACAGAATGTGGCATGTGTCTAGTAACATTGTCCATAGAACAATATCAGCAATCGGTCATTACTTACTTTAACTTTCTTAAAGCTTTATAAGAACTTAGCTCAATAAACAATGCTATATTGGTCGGATGCCAGCTTCATTGGGCCAAATAAGGACGATCCAGTACTGCTAGTATTCATGGTAGTTCATGATAGCAGGTATCGGGTTCCTTACAGTGAGTGTGCAGTGGTCCAGTCAGAGTGTTGTGTAACCACACAACCACTTGAGGTCAGCGTTTCCTTACAAACTGTTAGACTTGTTAATAGATTAACAAGAAGTGCAATTAAATGGAACAGTCTGAGTAGGTTATATTCAATGGACATTATAATGGAGGTATAACTAAAGGAAGCCAGGCAGCTGAGGGCTGTTTGGTATTGGTCAGGCCTCTTGCGCATGGTGCTGATCCTGTGTTGATTGGAGGCTGACACATATTTGCTCCAACAGCTGATGCTGATTTTATCAGAGCTGGAATGATTAGTCAGTTGACAGAAACATAATTTGCCTAATTTCACTATTTGGATAATAGCGTCATTGTTTGAGTCATTTTTCACTCCATTCTTTGGCTCTAGCTTCTCCAATAAAATATTTGCTTATTTCCTGTTTATATCATTTAAAATGGACTGTGTTTGATTTTTGGAAACAAACAGTTTGAAAAAATCAATTTGGACTTTAGGAAACTGTTATCAGCCTTAGCCACTATTTCTGTCGCTGTACAGACCAAACAACTAATCAAGAATGTGATTGTTAGAAGAATCCATAATGAAATCTTTAGTTGCTGTGCTAAATTCAGTATTTCCAAATTTAATTTTAGTTACACCTTAAGTGAGTGATGTGATTTTAAAAATTAGGTTAGGCCTCTTTACGTGGACATTCAATTTGACACTCAATTCGATTTGATTTACAAAATAAAAGATTCCATTCAGATAACAAAACCCCTTCAGTAAAACCCAGACATAGAAAAAAATGAGCTAATTTTTTTCACCTTCCAGATGTTCGCCTCTGATGCAGAAATGAAAAGGTTTTTGATTATTTTTTTTCTCAGGAAAATGTTGTAATATTGCAACATTGGGTCTAAGTGGGAGTAGAATTTCTGTATTTGTACTCACATTGTCTGAACAAATATACAGAACAACTCAGGCTTCGTTTGCAGGGTTGACTGCCTATTTAGCCCCATAATAGTATACACTGTGAATAATAATAACACAACAGTCGTATCTTTAGGAATAGTTATTTATTGATAAAAAAACACAAGATAAAATTTAGATTACAAATGTTCTATTTACAAAACTAAATAGTATTGTAGTCCACAGGCTGTAGAATCAATCTCTCTGTGCTGGTGGTATTCTGAAATGGAAACAATAAAAAATAATGAGATACATATATAAGATACATATGAGTTTTAGTTGTAGTGGATAACCTGAAAGAATAGATAGACAGTATTGTGTGACTGTGGAAAGGATCAGGATCAGGACTTGGATCTCCACTCTGAACACTTCCACCACTCTGTCTGGCCTATTCTGTCCTCTATTGTCATACTAAAAAGGGATGCATGCATCCATCCCCCAGAACACATGCCTTTTGCATTGTTCAGGGACGGGTGAGAAGGGTCTTCAATGTATGTTTGAACAAAGCAACAAGCATCCTCCAACCCTTCCCAGAACATTCAGAACCTCTTTCCACTCCCAAAATGCAACAAGCAGCTACAAACACTCAAAGCTCAAGAAAGCCCAGGATCAGTAATTTTTTTTTTTTTTTTTTTTTAAACTGATTAGAGACAGATAGAGTTTCAAATGCTGCTGCAGACAGAGTTTCAAATACCAAAAACTATGAATTCATTTATCCAATTCTGGTCTAAACTAGAAAGAAATAACAGATAAATAAACACATATAGAACTTAATTACAGTGAATCATGCATATATGATTTCAAATGGTATTTTTTCCATATATGAACATGTGAGAAGTACAATGTCCCCATGTAATGCAATTGCAACATGGACTGAACAACCTCAAAATCAAATCTGATGAATGTTTTCCACAATAACTAAATATTTACATGTTCTACACATTGTAATAATCACAAATAAAAATATTTCAGGTAATTTTCGTACTTGAATCTTGACAAATCCAGTCCAGTGAAACAAGGAGATGAGCTCGGAGAAAAGCAATGTGAGGATAAACAATAGGACCCATTGACTATGAAAATGTGGTCTTTAGAAAAAAAAGGGTGGTTCAACATGTTGTTGTGCAACAGTGGGCCTTACAGGGTTCATCTTTTTAATATGAGTGCTCAGTGACCACTTCATACACAGAGTAAATTAAATTCATAAATTGAACTTCTAACAGATGAAGCTGAGTTATAAGAGAATCACCAAATGTCACTAGTCTGTTAAAAAAGCCAAACAAACAGTATGTAGAAGGTGAGGAAATGATCTCTCTTGTCCTATTTGTCTGTCGGCATGAGAGTCATGCAGATGACCGACAGCAAGGTTGCAAATGACTCGTTTTCATTTCCAGCCACATTAAATTGCCCTGGAAGAATCTGCTGCATCCATATAATACACCTCCACCTTCCAGTAGCAGAAATGTTTTATTCAGTCTCATGTACAACATAGAAAATATCTGCCTGCATGTCTGATGTTGAATTTGAATACATTTGACACTGCAATCTGAGTGACTTAGGTTTAAATGAGATTAGTTTTGTGATGGCATGCAGTTACATTTAATAGCTGTTGGTTTAACTCACTGGAAAATAAGTGTCATTTCACAATTGATTTACATGCCAGCCACACGCCATGTTTTCATTTTGCCTTCGGGGAGGGCCAGTTATGGCTCACTTGCAATGCAAATATAGCTGGGCTCATCCTGGGCTTTAGCTGCTGAGTTCATGTGCTTTTGTCAAGCTTTTGCTGTGTTGTGCATGTGCCAACACAGGCCTAGATTAACATTTTGGGATGGTGGAAATTCCCACTTGTGCATTTTCCGGTCTGGCTTTACGCACACGTCTGCCAGAAAAGCCCACTTGCACAGAATCACATAAGAGTCCAAAAACTGGAAACTCTCGGCAGTGATACAGAGCTGCAGAGGGACCATCTGGTATTCAGAGGCTTCCCCTTGATATTTTAAATTAGCAAGTTTTAGTTACATTACCATACCACAGTGTACTCATGCGGCCTGTGACTGTGGTGTGTCCTCACATTCACGCTTCATGTTTGAGTCATGTTGGCCCTTGCTAACACACAAACACACAAATATATCATTGGCAACCACACACACACACACGCACACACGCACACACGCACACACACACAGACACACGCACGCACGCACACACACACAGACACACACACACACACACACACACAGACACAGAGTGGCTCACCCACAGCCACAGGATGTTGTCCATCCCAGTCAGTGATGATTTCCTGGAAGCCTGAGCGGCTGTGCAGCATCTGTGCAGTGTAACAGGACTTTATAGGACATCGGGGAGAGGGAGAGGGAGAGAGAGAGACATGCTCGACTTGTTCTTCCCGATGACGCTTTAGCTGCGGTTCAAATGCAATCACGACCGCGGGGAGATGGCACGGAAACACAAACAAGCGGCCACTCATGATTGGCTGGCATGATGAGGTCAGCCGCACAATGCAGTCAGCAGCTGCGGTCTTCCTTGTGTTGTGCAGCGTGCTGTTTGGATAATGTTCAGCAGCAGAGGCGACAGTGGATGCAGCCAAATAAGCGTTGGGTGTGCTGAAAGGAGAGGTGAAGCATGAAAACCAGCAAATGCATTTTAAATTTGGATGTAAAGTGTTTAGACTAGGCTTTTACTCAAAAAACTTTCCTTGAATGCCCCTAAATAACTTGAACAGGCAGACGCTATAAGGTGTGCAAAGATCAGGCCCACGGTACACAGCTCATGTCCTGACATATAGTCCCCATGTTCCTATAGTAATCATGTACTTTGCAGGCATTTTATCAACTTCTGTGTGGTTTTTATATTGTGCACTCTGCTGCACTTACCTGTATGCATTTCTTTTTAAACAAACTCTTGTATTTACTGAATCAACTAACAGTCATATAGCCACAGTGTCAGTCTTGCACCGGAAACCCCATTCATCATAGAATCAGGAAGTGGAAAGCATCTCCCAGCATCCTTCTGTCTCAGAGAGGAAGTGGTTCAGACATACAGTACATTATGACCAGAGACCGTTTGTGGCTGCTGCACGGGGACTAGACACACTGCTGAAACTGTGCTGCATCCAGACAGGCTGTATCATTTTATGTTTCGATTTTAAAATGTAGTTGGACTAGTTTGGATAAAAAATATCATCTAGTTTGAAGTATGCAAAACTATCTGACTTTGAGTAAATTTTGTTTGCATTGCCATGATTAGAGACTTAGTACAGAATGCATGTTCACCACCTTGAGGCCGTCGCTTTGAATCTCCACAAATAAAACATTTTATCCTATGTTGCTGGTTCCTAATAATCAGATTTTTTTATGCCATTGTTGCAAGAATATTTTATTTTTCTATACAAATTAAATTGCTTAAATAGTTTTCTGGAGTAAAATGAGTGAACAAATCAATGCATGTTTTAGTTCTAAGTTTTCACATCTTTTTTTGTTTGCTTCCTCATTTGTTGGGTGAAATTGAATTGACAAGTCTCGTTTAAGGCACATATCAAGTTTGTAAGTATTGACCTGGTATGTTGACATGTAGCTTTTTGACTTTAATGTTTTGGAGTATGTTTTAAATGCACTATGACTAAATCCATGTGCTTCCCCAAATGAAAATACAGTATGTGTCTTAAAGCACTTTCAAAGGGCAGATTAGAGTCTTGCTAATACAAAAAGATTTTCAAGACATATTTTCATCACAATTTGTACTTGAACCATTAGCAGGCTGCTGAACATCTTAGATCAATTTCGATGACTGCTCTTCATTTTTAGTCAATACAACATATTCTATAAACTCTTGTCTTTTTCATTGGCATTGTAAGACAGAAAACTTGTTTAATTTAACCCATTGCACCAGCAGCTGCATCTTTTGAAATGTGATAGAATAAAACTTAAACTGTAAATTCACTGCATCCCTCTACAGGATTTGTGAACATACAACCTTTCTTTTCTGTTGTAGTCGGTTGTATTTTACCCCAACATTTCTTTCTCCTTGTATTACATTCTGTTCTCCCATAGTGAACATTTGCCATTGCAAAATGTTGCTCTTTTCTCTTCTCCACATCTCTGTCACAGAGCAAAGAGAAGTGAACAGCAGCAATTTGAGTTTAAAGGGGCCACAGCAAAGCAGAGCATATAGAGTCATCACAGCACCAATGAATCTCTGCGCTCCGCTGGCCCTCATAGACGGGGAGCGGCAGAGTGGAAAGGACAGCTCTTTTCTCAGCGACGGAAATACACCACAGAGCAGGGAGATGCATGGCCTCCCACAATCCACTACAGCTCCATTACTTAGCCAAGAGTTAGCTGGGACACGACGTCTCCACGCGGCATGTAGACACTCTCATTCCAACCCTATAAACCTGCGGAGAGGAGTCATCAGCACACAGAGAGATTTACAATGGCCCAGCCCAGGGCCCCAGACAGTTATAGATCTCTTTACCTTTCAAGAGCAATTTCACCGCAAATAGGATTAAAACTAATGGCGTTTGACACCACCAGGTCCAGCACATTGAATCCATCGGGTTTTATCACGCTGACATTTCAAAAGGTTGGCCTGTGTGCGCGGCAGGCTGCTCGAAGATGCAGAGCTGGGTGACATATAGAGGACCCTGGGGACCCAGGCTTTTACAGCTAGCTCTGGAGATGCTGCCCCCCCACCCCTCTCTTTCACCATGCCTGCCACCCAACCAGTTCCATTACAGCAACTTTTATAGACATTAAAACTCAAAGACTACAAATCATAACACCCCAGTGCACGTTTTCCACTAGTTTGCAGATGGGAGATGTTGTTTTTCTTCTTTGCTTCACGGGTCGGGGCCTTTTGGCGTGACCGTACAGCGAATATGGAAGCAGTCCTGTCAGTGGAATGATGCTCATTATCTCAGCTGTGGGCAAAGTAATATTTTCCCCGTGTGATCTGTTTACTTTATGAAGGTAAATTAAACCAGGGAATGATTTTCTTCCTCTTTGCCGTTTAATTTCAATTTGTATAAACAAGACTCTTCAAGGTCAGTAAATGAAACTGCCGTGTTTTGAATGTGAATGGAGTCTGTTGCCTCGGGGATCCTGCGCTATTAAAATGTGCTCATTCAGTACCATAGTGCACTACTTGACCTGAATAACAATTTTAACATTGCCTCACATGACTGGGTGCACTATACTGAGCTTGTCTTATTGTGCTCTCTAGTTGGTTTGCTTTTTTAACCACAGTATTACAATAAAACAACTCAGACTGGGATGTTGCATCAGCTAAACACAGTTTATCTATGCAAATGATCAGCATCCTTGGAAATGTCTCCATATTCATCCTCTCTTTGCTTTATTGAAATAGTCTTCTCTCTTTCATGTGAAAAATACTAACTCTTTGAGGTTTTCATATGATAAATCCACAAAATGTATGTGTATGTATGAATGAAGTGCACTGGTCACAGTCTATAGCAAACTCAGCTGAACAGGCTACAAATGATTTTGTTAATTTGTGGCATTGTCTGCTGTAAAACAAATTGCATGGCAGTCATCTTTATTAGGATGTCCAGGCAGAAAAAGGGGCAGAAATCACCAGCTGAGATTGAAAACCTAATTAAATTTGCATACAGCTTCAAGGCCTCCCTCGCTCTGCTTTCGGTGCTCCCATTCAAGCCTGTAAACACCACTTTTCAGAAATCATTACTTTGGCACACTAAACACTTTCCATCCCGAGAACAAAGCGAGTCGGAAAAAACAGGAATACATTAGCAACTGAAATGAGATCATAAGCAGCATTTGCAAGGTGGCTGTGAAATCACAAAGCAAGGATGAAATATCTCTGCCTGTGGAGTGTTCAGAGCTGGCAGAGCTGGCAGTTAGCCGCTGTGAATGATTGAACTAATATTTGGAGTTATTAGTTCTGCTACATTTTCTTTGAGAATGAGCGGTGTGGCAGGTCCGGGATGACATAGTTTATGCTGCTGCTGGGATCTCTCAACCAGGAAGCGCTTCAAAAAATATAAAAGTGATGAAAATCATTTTGAAACCACTCGAGTATTCAAGAGATAATTTTGCTTTTACATTTCAGACAGAGCTCAGTGCAGGGCTGTGGACTCGATGAATATAAAATGTTATTGGTCCAAGTATTACTGTAGGTTCAGTGCACCAAATATGACTAAACCCCAAATGCATATTATCATTTCAAGTGCCTCATAATGCCCCTTTGCTCTAATATCTAATTGACTGAAAGCTGATGATTCTTATCACTCCAGTGCACATTATGGCATTAAAAAGTTTGTACAACCAAATTATAAAGCAAACAAACAAATATTTGCAAAAACTGACATTATCCAGAGTCACCTGTTTCTGCAAAGGCATGTTGCTGTTAATTTTTTTATAGTGTCATGTTGAATATTTTGAGCACCACCTACCAAACTCCATCTGGCTCCTCTGTATTAATGCTGAAGTATCACAGATGGACATTTCAAAATCTGGACAGATAAAAACCAAAATTATACAATCATAATTAAGTGAGAAATATTTTTAGTTTTGGGAGAAATTGCCCTTTTTTAAAAGCACATTTCATATTACATAGCAAAACAAAACATCACTGAGCTCTACCAGGTCAGTGGATGGTGAAAAGTCACCAGACCAGCTGAGAGAGATTCTAGACAAAACAGTGTTAAAAATGGCTCCTCAGTGTCCAGAAGACTTCATAGTATCACTGCATCCTGAAAGACAAGCTAAGAAAAACATTAAGCGGAGTATAGAAAGTCTATCTGAAATGACATCAAGCCACTAGAGGCTCAACAAGTGGTTGTCACCCAACAAAGACATGAGTTTGTGCTCACTCAGCTGTGGTTTTCACATCACTAATTTTGGCGCATCTGATTAATGATGTGTAATTGATCCACTGTACCACTTTAGTTTTTCCTTCAGATGTGGCAGTGAAACTCTGAATTGCCACAGGTAGTAAATGATTAGTCGGTAGCAGAGAAACAGGCCCCATGCTGTTGTGGCAGAGTGCCTCTCACAGACTCTGAGGTAGCAGCTGAGGCTTTTAAACCATTTTGCTATTAGTTTGTAAGTGCCATTAAGAAGTTCCTTTGAGATTTGCTCCCGATTTGGCTGCAAACAAACACAAACACGCTCGCTGTGCTGGAAATATGTGAGAACATGTTGCTGTCTCATCAGCAGACAGGCTCCTCTGAGATGTGTCGACTTGAGAGAGGAGTCCTAATCCTTAAGTAATGACAAGCACTAAACGCAGCCCTCTGCGTCATTATGCCGCAGCTCTGCAAATACCATGCAGCTGTCTGGTGGCATCTTGGCGATGGTAACACTTCAGCCAGAGTGAGGATGTATGGGTGCCGGGCAAGCACCATTTACCATGCTTTCATATGGAAAACTATGGCTGCCACTCTTCTCCCTGTGTACGGGCACTTTGCTGTTTCATCTAGCATGGAGGAGCGGTGCTTCTGGTAATTCATGCAGCATGTCTAGGAGAACAAATGTTCTCATTCAGCAGCATCCACAGGGAGCTTTGTTTCAACACTGGTGGTTTCAGATCAGAGGAGGATGTAGTTGGTGAGACAAACACCAGGTGGCACTCCAAGTCTTCTCTCTTCAGCCCCCCCACCTACATCCCAAACGATGATGTAATCCTTTTCAGACCATTATATCACATGGCACAAACAGGCTCTTTGCTGCTCTCCATGTGGATACACTTTGATTTCCACTGATTGCTGATTCTATTGTTGCGCTTATCTCCTGCTCCTACGTGGTTATCTCATATTCATAAGAAGCCTCACAGTGTCTCTTTAATGAAATCAAAGTCAGAGCTGATTCTGCAGCACAACGCTGAGACGAGCTCTCCCAGCTGGTCACATATCCACCGACGCGACTCTCTCATGGATTTTAAATATGGCTGTGACCTTAACTGTAATAAAAAGCAATTCTCACAGCACTAATCCTCTCCTCCGGTCTCACTAGCTCTTAACCTTTTCTGCCACTGAATAAGTGAACTGAGCTGTGAAGATGTGAATATGCGAACCCCCCCGCCCACACACACACACACACACACACACACACACACACACACTCCCCCCACCGTACCTCCGTAAAAATCAGCACTTAATAATATTGGCTCAGCGGCAGACAGATTATGGCAGGAGGAGAGCATCTGCTGGAGGGAGAAACAATATGACGGCTTCCTCCCCAGGGAGCAGTGACTGTAAAAGACAATCAGAAAGAGACAGAGGGATGGAAACATCCAGGCTTTCTTGAAGAAACATGTAAGCATCATAACCACAAGTCCCATGGGAGAGTGTGGAGAGTGGAAGGAGAGATAGTTTTCTTTTCCACAGGATTGTCAGTCTGTGTACTGATTTAATATGCATGTCGTTTATTTACCTCACACTACCAACGCAACAGCTTCCATGCTAATTTGATATTTTACGTTTCTTGTCTCCTTTCTTTTTATAACAAAGTAGCTCTAAGAATAAGTCAAAGTACTTAACTTATAAATTCACCAATCTAACCTGTGCTAACCTTACCAAGATCAAGGTAGAAACACTTATAAATACTGAGTATGAAAGTAGACATTTTTATATAGAGGTAAGAAATTTGGGTCAAAGGTCAGATGTGAGAAGAAGTTACTACTTGGCCAGCTGGTAATGGATCATGTGACGGCACCGCAGCTAATGCACTTCACACTCTTTTTTTTAAAAAATCTTTTCACTGCTACTGTGTGTGCACAGAGATAATCTGTGTTTTTGTTCAAAGTCAGTAAGAGAAAGCAAAACATGCAGAAGAATGGGCCAAAAAGCAAGATGTACAAGACAGATTGTCTGTGGTACAAAATTACTAAATTTAGCGGACGGATGTCTGATCTGAGGCTGTAGAACAGCACATGCTCCACTTGTACCTTGTGTTTTTTTTTTTTTTTTTTTTTGTTTGAGGATGTGTCTTGTGGTTTTCACTTCTTTCTAAAGCTCAGAAAACCCTCTCTCCTTCGTTCAGCAGCCACTGACAGAAGAAGTTTGTCTAAAGACTGATTGACACCCACTTCCTTTTATTTGGCTAAATATGAGGATCTTATGCCCTGGAATCAACACCATTCTCACTTCTCTTGCTTACTTCCTGCTTGGACAAGATTTAACTTGAAACAGTCCAGTACTGGATGGCAAATATGAAACAAATATATTATTATATGTATTATTGTTACATATATCAGGCTTGGGTTGCACCTGTGTTCAGCACTATCCGCTGGGCAACTGACTCACCAGTCCCCTCGCCAGAACAGCGGTTGTCCAGTTATAGTATAGTATCAGCCATAATCAGGCAGAGCAAGCCTGTCAGCCTTTGGGTTTCTACACAAAGTGACGCATGGGGCTGAGGTCAGAGCAATACATGGATGCATTTGGATGGTTGTCTGTTTTTCTAGCCTTTCTAAAACCAAAAAACACATACAAGCATAAGTGTAAGGAATGGATTAAATAGTCTGTTTATCGCTAGCGTGTCAAGCTAACTGACTTGCTACCTGCTGTGGTAAACTAGCATTACTTTCAAGGCCAAGGAGCACATCACTGACTAACTGCACTAGTTTGTGTGGTCACAGGTTATATTTAAAAGAAAAGCTTTATTCATTCACAATAGCAGTCCTGGTGGCTCTGTCCTGTGCTTTATTGGATTTGGAAATTTTACAGTGTAGTTGCTGCTGAGGCTGACACCTGTAAGTGAAGTTAAGTTAAAACGAGTTGGCATGAAACCTTTATGATGCTAACAATTAGCAGCAGACAGGGTTTTTTTTAAATCAACTCATGGAGCTAAAATTTACTTAAGTACCTAGCTACAATCTGCCAGGGCCAGTTGTCCTTGAGCCGGCATAATCAGTGGTCACCAGCTAGAAATGAGAAGTTAGCATTTGTCTACCCCTGTCTGAAAATAAGGACCCATTGATTCAAAAACTAAGAGTAAAAAACTAAAATTGATTTTTATGGTTAATCTGCCCCTGTTGTTATCGTAAACTGTATGAGCCAGAGGACGAAAGGAAGACAGGAGGCATAGCAACAGTAACTAAGGGGAATCTGGGCTTAGCAAACACTCAAGTGTGTTATTAACAATTTTCCAGTAGAAGACATACATTCAATAATTACATTTTATTCGAGCTTATATTTTGAAGGGAGTTACACATAAAGGAAAATTAAGTCTTTATGTAAAGCATACAGTGGTAAGACATTAACTTAGTGGAAGTGGTTTCCACTGTTGCAACTTTTGCTGCAAATCAAACAGTTTTTTACTGTTGAGCATTGCAAATTCTTGCCTTTTTAGAGTCATGAAGAATTCAAGTCGTCATATTTTTAAGCTGTTAAGTATTTTTAACTATAATTTGTACAATGTTAAAATCACTATGTATTTGAGGTGTAAAGAAATCTCCCTCTCTATATCTGTGTCTGTGTATCAATGGCTTTCCCTCTCAGTGGGACTCACCACCCACAAAGGTTAATGAGCTTAAACACGGCTCAGAGTGAGCTCATTAAACAGACCACAGAGACTGGAGAGGGGAGAGGAGAGGGAGGATGGCTGAGGGGGGAATAGGAATAAGTGTGAAGGTGGATTGTTGCTGCCACTGTGGCTTACTCTGCCGGTGTAAGTTATCTACAATACAGGTGTTTTCAATAGAGCCATGAATTGTTTTTCCTGTCATAAAAAGATTTAAAAGAAAAAATATGAACTGGCATTTCTCTGTGTAGACCTCTGACAAAATGTGAGGAGGATTCATTCATCAGTAGGCAGGTTGGACTAAAACAAACATACAGAGTGACTCAGAAGAGGTGGTTAGCGGCCTACATTTCTCATACTCTTCTGGCACCTCTGTCAGAGGAGCAGGGGTGGATGCAGGAAGTGGAGGAGGAAGAAGTTCAGACTTTGTCTCTTGTGTTCACACTTACTTTCAAAAGTATCACGCTGAAACTTTTAATTAATAGGACTAAAGGATGAGTAGCTGAATGTACAGTAACCGCTAAAATATGACATTTTTCAGGACAGAAATTTTGCAGCGTTTGATATAAAAGTGCAAGAAATGAAGGGCAGTGTGAATCAGTTGCGGGCATTAGCTGAGGGTCCTTCACTCTTTCTTAATGATATCTTGCGATCATCATTCACTCACAGATACTTCAAAAGACTGATCAGATGCTTTGATTTGTCGTTTTGAATCATTGCTCATGTGGCCGACATTATGACTTTTTTCAGACTTGTCGGAAACAATTTGCATAAATATGTGCGTTTTTTTCTGTTGGAATCTGCACTGATTTGTTCATAAAAGTCCTTCAAATGTTCATACGAACTGGCTTCAGCATCACCAGGTAATGTGTTGTTTGTATTGCCAGCACGAGACGCCAGCACGAGATGCCAGACGCATCCTTCGGTGCTGCTGTAAAACGCAGTTCTTCTCCTTCTGGTGTTACTGGAGGTTGGCAAACAGCTTTTTGTCGCATTCCTGCCTCCTAGTGCGTTTATGTTCATTAGTTCTGTTCACCGTTCACCAAAAAATCAGCGTGTTCAATGAATGATGAGTTCAATTACGCAACCCTTCAAACAGCTCCAATGAATACTGTATTTGTTAATACTGTATGTGTGTATTGCGACATTTTCATGAATGTCACGGCATGAGCAGCAGGAAACTGTAGCACTGAACCATGTGATACTAAAACTGTGGAACTGTGCTTTTGACTCAGGTTGAGGAATTCTGTTTGTCCTAATTGGACATGGATTTCAAGCAATTACTGTTGCAGCAAGAGAGTCTGCAACCATTTAAAGAAGGGACACTATGGCTGGTCTGCAAAAACTGATTGTCCAATTCAAATTGATCATTTGAATATGATATTGATTCATAAAATCCACACATCCACACATCTTTTAATATATGCCTTTTATAGGCACATATTGCCCAGTAGATGTGTGAAGATGTAACCCCGTTAGTCTCGCATTATCAGCCTTCTCATGCAATAAGGAACTAAGAAAACAGGAAAAAGTGGGACAAAAGGAAAGTCACGTGCAAGATGTGCAAGAAAAAGCCGATAGAAGAGGAAGCTGTTTGTTTGTACACACTGTAGCCAGTGCACCGGGGTACATTAGCGACACACGTTACTTACCTCCCTATTATTTCTTGAGATGTGTGTCTAAACTATTGGTCTTGTTAAATAAAAAGTGCATTAATGTAACTGCTTTAGGGCCCATTCTTAATGTCCACATTAATATCTTTAATAATACATGCGTTCAGGAGGTGCAACTTACAGCAGAAGTTCTCTGACAATCTCATTCATAGCCAAACAAAGTTGGTATTGTAACTGAAATATCTGTAATTGAATCGTTGTTGAACTGAATCAGAAATCGCATGGAATCGGGACCTTGTGAATCAGACGTGAATTGATCTGGCACCACCCAGCTCTAACAGACATGCAGAAAAAAATACAAAAACACAGACACGGTAGTCAGCTTGTTATTGATCAGCATGCCCTGTGTTGTTGTAGAGCGTTCCTTACGCAGTGTGTTCAAACTCTTTCACTTTTACATTGGTTGTATAGATTCTCCTAACACTGCATGACCTGTGTGGTTTTACTAAACAACATCTTCAGTATTCTATAAACATTGAATTTTATTTAATTCATTAAATTGAAGAATTAAATAATTGATTTAGACCTCCGGCGTCCATTCACTAAAAAACTACCATTGTTATTCCCTTGAACAAGGTATTGTGACTTCTCCAGCTTTTCCACTCAAATGTAGTTCTACAAAAATATACTGTACACTGCATTTTATTTTGTGCATGTTTCTGTGTCGTATGGATCGGAGCCAAAGAGAATGCAGCATCAGCTGATTCTCTCTGACTAAATGAAGGTTGGAAAAAATACTGGCTTATATTAACAGACTTTAATTTTTAATTAATAATCGTCTCCACACACTGTCGAATTTGTTCAATTTTAGTCCCTTTTAAATTATTCAAATAAAAATCCATAGAAGCAAAAAGGCAGAGTGTTTACACTGGAAATTTAATTTTTATAATCTGATTTTACACCTGGAGAATGAATGAAGAATCAATTTCAAGATTTACAATGAATACAGCAATAATAAACCTCAGTAAAATGAGTTTTGCCTTGGTGGCGTCCAACAGGACACAGAGTGCAAATAATTTACAGTATAAAACAGTACATCAGATGGTTAGACTTGTGTTTATACAGCACTGATGTTGGCCTGATGTTGGCTTTTTTACTTCATGACACACTGAAAGGATTGATTATAGGATGCTCTGAACTTAATCCTCATGCAACATTAAGTGCTGTTGGTGGTCGAGCGGCTTTTACGCTTTCCCAAAGAGAAAAAAAGGGCAGGAAAGCAAACTATGTCTTTGGTCTGATATTGATAAAATGTAAACAATTTACAACACTGGCACAAACTATCAGCTCTCACTAGCTTTAACACTAAACACACTGTGTCTGTTTTCAAAAGCAATACAGTTGACCTTTAAAGTACATAAAGACATCATGATAACAGAACCTAACACTGCCTAAAGCACAAAACATATTCCATGGACAGCAGACTAGATGCACTGATTAAAGAGTTATCATAGATTTAACACTTACAGACCACAGCAAGTGTTTCTAAATCATTCCCTCCTGTTAAACTCCTGCTGTTTTCCATCTTTTATGATCCTCCTGTCTGTACAACAGTTCATGCAGGTACGACATCAGAGTGGGTGGAAAACCTTTGTTAAGTTGAGCGAAACTCTTGCAGGAAAAAAAATAAAAACTTACACATGTATTAGTGATCAGTCCAACATGAGCACAAAGAGCTTTTCATGACTTCATATTCCAGGCATGCTCCAGTGGGTGGAAAACAAGGAGGAATCCAACCAGGGTGCAATCAATACTAGAGCTTTTATATGTTGGTGGGTTTTTGTAGGGTAGTAATCTCTTTATGGATTCATCAGCTGTTGCCGCAAAGACAAGTCTCCTGTTGGTCCGGTGTCCACACTGTGACCACAGTGGGACAAAGACAAAAAGAGGCAGATGAAGAAGAGGAGGAGGAGGAAGAACAAGAGGGTGGTGCTATGATTGAGCTAAAAGCTGCAGCACTCCCCAGATGCAACACAAACATCAGCACTTATTCTGGGTTCAGCTCCTAGGTGGTCCGGGGAGAGCCATATTTCAAGTCTCCTCCGACAGACTTACGATGTCGACAGCAGAGGTATTTCACTCACAGACTGAAGCTGCATGTTGACTTTGCAATAGAGGGAGCCATTAACAACCATCGACATAAGGACCACAGACTCAAGGAATCGCTCCCTGGAAAGCCGCACTTAGCTCCACTTGCCCATTTTTCAAGAGCAGACTGAATTCTGTCATCTATAAATTTCCTCATAAAGGAGCTGTTTGTGTGTGTGTGGGTGTGTGTGTGTGTGCGCGCACGTGTATGCTTTGGCATTTCTTGCCACTATGCAAAGCACAGCTTTAACATACAGGATAATATATTCATAGGTCTATTTTACTCTCATGCATAACACAATACAGATCCTCAGGGCTTCCATTAATTAAGACCTGCTGAACACACATTTACACACACATGGTAACATGTTCTGTAAACTGCCAGGAGAGCTCTACCGGCATTCATGTGCAGGCCAAAGAAGCTGTGTGCTTTTGTTACTGTTAGTGCAGTTAAAGCGACAGGGAGAGTTCAAAGTTCTCTGATCTCTGTGGGGATGAAGAACCTGTCATGAAAGCACCAAGAGCACCTCATCCATAATGAATGCAGGGAGGAGGTGAATCACCGTTGCAAGAAAGGTTACATCTGCAAGTAGAAGTTCAACAAATATCAACCTTGGACCTATTTTTCTGTCATTCCCCACAATAGTGATTTAGTCTGGACGAAATCTTGCATGTCAAGGTATGCTGCCTTCCAGTACGGTTGAACTAAGGCCAGTATAGGCTCTATGTGTGTACTGTATTTTGGTCACAACAGGCCTTTTTCACAGCAGATTACTAATAATAACAATAGTTATGGTTCTGCTCTAATCAAGTGTCCTAGTTTGACAGTAGCTGGGTTTCCATGCTTTCTACTGAATTTCCAGAACCCCCCCCCCCAAAAAAAAAGAAAAAAAAGAAAAGAAAATACAAGTGAATGCATGATTCCATCCACTGCTGTTATGCAAATATTAGGAGGTCGTTCATCAAGATTAACAGCTGGTAGCATTACTCTCCAGTTGGGTGCCATTAAACGTTCTTAGAAGAGGATTAGAGATATGTGATAAAGTAATTCAAAGAGCGCCAGTCAAACCTCACACGATGCATAACAATGTGGAAAACGTGATCAAAATATGACATTTATTTTTGTTTTCTTTATTAATTTGAGGGAGGTTACAGTGTTTTAATTTGTCCACACAGATCTGATGATTTATTCACCAAGTCTGTTTCCATTGCATTTGGCTTTTATTGATGCAACAACTTTTCCAACCAACCAAGCGTGAAAAAACTTCTCACTTTTTTGCGATACTTCAAATTCTTCAAATTTTCAAATTTTTTGTTTCCACTCTGGTTTAATTTTATGTGCAAATTGAAAATGCACATTCACACAGGTGGATGGAAAAGCACTGAGCGAGCCAGCATTCACAATACCAGGACACTGAAACCAAAACAGCCAAATGATTTGAGCTATCATTAATTCTTATCATTTGCAACCACACTTTTCTTGCTGTGACACTTTAAAATGTGGTACCACTTGACAATAAGACTACCCTTATGAAGGATTTATGAATTGTGTATAAGTAGTTTAGTAATTAGACTAACACTGTATAAATCATTTATAAGCTGTTAAAAGAGCAGTCAAGTCAGTAACTGAGACAACACACAATAAAACCTATACTGACTGTCATGTAACCACACAACAAGATGTTTCAGAATCTGACGGATTATGCTGAAGCCTTCATTAATGGCCGTCTACATCATTTTCATCATTTAACCTTATCAGAATTCTCGAATATAATATCCGACAGTGCACAAACGTTGAATGACAGGACATTTAGTTGACACTCATTTAATTCCTTTCATTTATTATAATGATCTTAGAGGGTGGTACCATTACAAGACGTCGTTCTCTCTCTCTCTGCATGTTTCATCTTGTGCTGCTGCTGCCTTTACATTAATCTGACGACATTCAATTTTAGACTTGTGCTTGCCGTGCTAAAAGTGAGAAGGAAATGTTACTAGGTCCAGGCTAGTCATGACTTCTCCATAAAAGTAATCAGGGTGCCCATTCACACACCAGACTGACATGTTAAAATGCCATCAGATTGTTGGAGCATTGAATGTGAGAAGAAAAGTTGGCTGAAGATTGTATGAAGTTTGATAATGATCTATCTAAAGTTGGACTCATATTTCAAGATTTGTGATGATTGCATCAGTAACTCTCATCAGTTATACTCCATGTATGACTGTATAATTCTGACTCTTCAATTATAGCCTGTATTAGTTCTTTAGACCCCTCGGTTTCCCAAACTGATCGGGGTCAGTAATATAATCATATCATGTCAACACACATGATTACACACTGTATATTGTTATGATTTGTAAAGACAGAGTGAATTAGATTTTCAATAAGAGTGAATGGGATGCTGCTCCCATTTGTAGGCCCACAGTTTGATTCTGAGTTGCTAAAATTAGTGTATTCTATATACACTATTGTAAGTTCCACGAGCCAGTTCTGAATGAGTAACATGTTATGGTTAATACGTTTTACGTTCATTTATGTGAGCAAGGATGAGGCGTTTGGTTTGCCTGCAGCTTGCAGCCTGTTTGCTAATCCAGCGTTTCCACTTACAACTCAAAGGCCTCTGCCAGCCACACTCTCCAAGCAGAGGTGCTGAGGTGCATTTGCTACCCTCATTATTTAGCCACAATTCCCCCAAAAGGTTATTATTAGCCGCAAGAAGGATGATTATGAAAATATGTTATTGTAGGGCAGGAAAGCCCTTAGGTCCTGTCAGTCAGTGGCAGGCTTGATGCTGTGCTGGCTGGAGCACTGCTCTGGGCCCACAGCTGTGTCTTGTCTGTTGGCTTTGTGTGTGTGTGTGTGTGTGTGTGTGTGTGTGTGTGTGTGTGTGTGTGTGTGTGTGTGTGTGTGTATTCTTAGTACAAGAGAGTGTGTCAACAGTTTCGTTGATCATGCTTGTCTTCAGTGTTTTCTGAACTGCACTCATGTTAATGTATTAGTTGGTGCGTAGCTACATGTGCTGGGTGGACTGCACATGCTTCACTTGTGTATGTGAATACTGTATTGTAGGAATGTTTCTGGGCTCTAATTTGGGTTGGAGTTATTTCAGAGAGAGGGCCCGTCTGATTGGCTGCTTCTGTGCTGACATCATGGCAGGCTCTGAGGAGCAACAAGCTTGCCAGGATTTGTCTATAACTCACGCTCAGACTACAATCTGTAATGTGCCAGTTTGCAGCACACAGTCAACAAACACTGGGCTTATATTATGTGGCACAATGAAGGAACACATGGAGGAGGCTACAGAGGGCTTGTGTGCCCATCTGCATATTGAAATTTTAGTTATTCAAACATTTCTCAGCGCAGAGCTTCCTCTTATTTCATTGGTTGAGATGAACTTCAGTGGGAGGAGCCAAAAAGTGTTTTTCAGAGGTATTAAAGGATGAGACTGGCATTATTCTATATTTTTCTTATTGTCAACAAATCCCATCAGGAGACTAAAACCAGCATTGCATCAGTCTCTCGCTACTCACGACTACTTCTCCGTCTATGCCACTCAGCCCAAAGCCCATTGTTTATTACTGATTGTTCTGTAAATCTTTAAAAATGGGTCACAAATATAGGTTCTGTGGGTGGTAGCAACAGAAGCTGTATAACTACAGTTTTAGCTGCAGCTTTTGTGTCTCTTTTACTAGTGATTACTAGTATTCATGGCAGCAGATGCATGTGGTACTGACTCAAAATATATGACGATGGCCAGTTTAATGAGGGGAAATGTTAAGTAGTTGAACAGTGTGGCTCACTGTTGTGTGTTTGGAAACAATAGAGGTGTATGTTCTAAAAAAGATTGACTCAATCTAAAACGCTTTCAGCCCAAACAGACCATAATAGAGAGAGAACAGCAGCACCTGCAGGAGCACAATGTGGTATAAATTAATAAGCAGCCATGGTCGAAAAGAGCTACAGTGTAATAATAATGCTCCAGTAACATACACTATGTAAAGACATAGAAACTAATTCCAGAAGTATGACAAATGACAAATAACATAAATTGATTTAGAAGATGATTGTGTTCTGTCCGCCTATTTCCCAGATGACCACAGAATTTTTTGTTGTTGGTCCATTATTTCTATAAATGAGTCTTTTAAGCATACAAACCAATTACTTTCTCTGACTTTATATTTGTTACTGGGGCATTATTATTACACTGTTGCTCTTTTCGACCATGGCTGCTTATTAATTTATAGCACATTGTGCTGCTGCAGGTGCTGCTGTCCCCTCTTTATTATGATCTATACATATATATATGTATATTCGGCAGTACTCGTTGGGAGGATCAAGCTAGCATTTTTATACACATTAACTATTAGGCATCAGCATTTTGTGACTTCCGTTTTGATTACAGTAATCATACAGTTTGACGGACACTAATAAGCTACTTCGCTTAATCCACCATATTTCTGTGAAATAATTATATCATAATGAAGCACTCAATGAAACATCTGTTTTTGTAGTGAACAGGCTTTCACTGAACTAAAGACTGTAGACAAAGCTTGTTTAAAATATTTTGTCATTACCATGAAACTAAATCTTAAATGACTTTGCTAATAAACAGCACACAGTGGCCTGATCAGTCTGTTTGTGTTTGATCTTCTGAAATTCTTCCCCTGTGATTGTTTCTCTGGTAACTACAGTTTATCTTAACCAATGAGATTGTTTCTGCCTCAGAAATAGCTTTGTCTCTGAGAAATCTTTGTAGAATTACAACTCGGCTCTGAAAAACATTTTGTGATATAAAATTATTTTTAGCTTTTCATGCTGTTCACTGGAGCTCAGAATGCGTGTGTCTGTTTGTACTCCCCACTGTGTGCACTGCACCATCTGTTTGCATTATATCAGACATCCTGTCATCTCTTGGAAACTTGGGAAGTCGGTTGGACGTCGTTGGATGGTTGGATGTCTGTGCAACTAGACAGATTCCTACACATTTGTTTTATGGCAATCTGAACAAACCAAACTGAGTGCAACAATTGTATTATGCACATTTCAACTTCTTTTTAATCTATATCATAAATTATTTGTCTTTATCCTGCCTTGAAAAACAACTTATACCTAATTCTCATACTTTTAATTAGGTATGTCTTCATCCCCCAAAATACAAAACCTAGGACAATTCAGTCATTCATACATATTTTGGCAAAATAAGATGTAAACAGAAAGAACCAAGATGACATAAAAACCCTCAGATGCTCGAAATTCATTTTTACAGATGGGTTGCAAATATTTCAACCGAATGTCAAGCCTCATAGCTTCTTCTTCCAACTCTAATTTACCACATAAGTAATCTGCTCCTGTGCTTCAGTGCCAAGTGAGATGATTGAGTAGCTGTAATGATTTGTTCGCATTCCACAGTTGGAAATCAAAAGCTGCAAAGGCTTGTTAACTAACAGCAGTAAAAGACACAGCCAGTGGCGCAAAGATCAGATTTAGAAATGTTGTACAAACGATAATTTGATTTTCCTCTTGACTAACGTTCATGTTCATTATTCCAGGTGTATGTCACCTTATGTCAGGTCTGTCAAGGTGCTGGAGTCACTGTGCCTGATGTATGAGTAAAAACGGTTCACGTTGTCACACTAACACAAATTTGTGTACGGTTTATTCAGACAAATTGACCGCACCGACAATAATCAGCTTTTAAATAACACATTCTTATAAATTTCCATCGCTTCTCATTGAGAGTTCATGTTCAGTTTGAATTTCTGAGTCGTATCCCTCACAGCCACAGACTACAGAAATAGGGCCATTTTGCCACTTAACTAAAGGCATGGAGTGGTTACAGATGGGTTCGTGTTTTGTGTCGTGTCAGCGTGGTGAGCTGCATGAAGCAGTCTGGAGGGTGCGTGGCTGTTGTTGTCGTCGCTGTTGCTGTGGCTGCTGCTTGGTAATGAGCCTCTGGCACTGAGCTGCTGTCAGTCTGGCAGACGGACAGGCCTTCGCCCTGGTCACTGCTGCCTCATGCCATCTAGGTCCCTGCACTGAGAGGGGAGGACAGGGGCAGGGTAAGGTCATACACACACTGGCCTACTGACTGGCTTACTGTTGAACTGTTTGACTGATGGACTTGGTTTCTTGGTTTTCTGCCTTGAGACTGGATTGGACAGGTTGATTCAGGTCTCAGTGTTTCTTCTTTTTAAATGTCAAAATGCATCAGTGAATATAAAATTTAACATGTCGGGTGTGACGTTTTACTCATGAACCAAAATTGAAAATGATCCATAAGTCAACGCCTTGTTTTCTGTCCAAACTAAGCTGGATGAGGCCTTTTGTCCAGACCTGACTAAAACTGAATTTTAAAAACACATTTTCCATGTCGTTTTATTCAAACATGAACCAGACCCATATGAGAAATTGAGCTTACTGGATCTGATGAATGTCAAGGTTGGGCCTGGGCTGTCTACAGTCTACTGTGTGTTGTAGGAAGTTAAAACACTAAACTGCAGAGCAGTAGGGACCAATAAAGTAAGCCTGTCCTATTGACTAATAAGGCTTTAAACAACTCCATCTGTGATAATCTACTAAGTTTCCACTAATGCGAACCATATGGAGCCATAAATCCTGGCTGAGATACTCAGCCTTATTTGGTGCTGCATATTTTCTGACAACATACTACAGCATTGACAAGACACTCCACAGTACAGTGCCTCCACATCCACACTTCTCAGATCATTATGCAGCCGTGTAAACAGGCTCGTCCAAGTAGAAATACTGCACGACGGGCTGACCTCAGATCTGTCATTAAACAGGGCTCTGCCTCCAAAGCCGAACCCCCACCTCTGCTTAATTATGCATGTGGGCTGAGCAATCAGTCTCCCTGTATGGTACTGTACACTTTATCGTGCTGCTTCCTTGAGCTCGCAAGCTGATTATGGAGCTTTGGCAATCCAAGCACTTTGAATTATTTAAATCTCTGTTAAGCCTGCCGTACATATATCAATGGAAGAAATGGATTAGGGTTGACATGTTTTTCCTCTGGCTTTGCCCCCCACTTGCCTCTTCCTCCGAACCTGACAAACACTCCATGCGAATCATAACACAGTGCCTTTCAAGGAAATGGCAATTTTTCTAATTCCCTATTGAAGCATGTTTCACAGTGGATGTTGCTTTTAGCCGTATTGGGGTTGAGATTACGCTGCTGGATTAAGGATTGTTTTTTGTGCAGAGTTCTCAGTCTGTAAAAAGGTCCAGCGTGAGACATGGAGAGGGCTTTTGTGCACCCAGAAGGGCCCACCCTGGAGAACAGGGATTGTCCAAGGGAGGCCTTCATGTGGGTGGGCTGTGGAGAGGTGATGGATCCCCTTTTCACACAAACCCCCGGAAGAAAACACACAATCAATATCCTGCTGTCTGCCTCCAGTGCCAATAAATGAAAACACGGTGGTGTAAAGAGATGAATAAATAAAGGAGGCACTCTTTTTTACATTAGGGGCGGGATTGTACACAAAGCCGCATAGATACTACATTTAGACAGGCTATAATAGTCTCTCCGTCTCTCTCAGCGGGACGCTTGCTGCAAATTTATGTTTGCAGCTAACACATTTGTTCACAGGGTGGAAAACAAGCAGTATTTATTCACCGAAGTGCAAGCTGGCTCCGATTTGTATAAATGTTTCAATTAAGCCTCTAGAAAATCGATGCCGTAATATTTCCTTGCTGTTCTTTCTGTCTGAAGTTTGCTGCGGTTGACAGCTGCAGCTTAGGTGTCAAGATCGGGTGTTAAATTTGTAGATAGGTCTTTTTCCTGTCAGCTGACATGAAATTACAGCTGGGGGTAATAGAACAGAGGAGCTGTCTGTCAGGTGGGAAAGAGAAGGAGAAAGAGAGGCCAGAGGAAGGCAACGTGCCCATCAGGGTGGATGAGTGACAGGGGATGAGAGAGGCTCTTCAATCCACTCCCCGGCCGCCACAGAAATGAATTCACATCTCCTCAATTGCACCATTACTGGAGAGAGTGTAAAGGGAAGGCTTTCTGTGCTTTTTATGCAGTCAAGGGAAACCAGAAGTGGGACTTGTTGTGTTTTACTTATCCTTAAGTGCTTCATAAGGATGATAACGCTGTACGTCTATTCAGTTGTATGACTATGCTAATCCCATAAATGAGATATCCCTCATGGCAAAGAGAGTCTGGCAATCACTGGATTCACACACATGCACTCAGATCTGATTGCCAACAAAGAGACTCTACAGTCTCCTCAGCATTAGCACTCCACTTTCCTCCAGTTATGTGACAGTGTATCTGCTGCTGTCATATGCTAATGAAGAAAGAGTCGGAGCGCACAGATAACGGTTGATGGGATTTTCCGATGTTTTGATGCGCTGACATTTTGCACGAGAAATACACAATTTGTTATTGCCAGGGGTCTAGCCGACACCCACCCGCTAACATTCAGTGGCAAACACAGTGTGAACATGCAGAAGTTATTTGGTTTCTGTCGCCTCCATTAGAAGTCCCAATTCCAGCACATAAAATGAAGTCATTTCTCTGCCGTCGCTGGCAGGCTGCCCAAAGCCACTGACAGTTTTCTGTCCTTTTCTGCCACGGAGCTCTGACAAGTGACAGGTGATCTATGGCTGCTTGAAGTCTGGGATCTTAATCTGAAACGAGCTTAGCCGCGGCTCGCGAAATGAGAATTGATAATCGAATGATGCTGAATGAGGGGGCCTGTCAGTACATTGTAAGGGAGCTGACGGATTTAGTTAAGAGAGAAGGAAGGCATGGCAGATGAATTTTGGCAGGATAAAGAATTGCTCAGCGCAGAGAGAGAAGCTGATCCCCCTCCAGCTATTTCTGATTTTCTTTGAGTGTTTACATGTTGGTAGTGTTCTAGACGGATAACTGAAAGGATGCTGAGCCCATTATGTTCAGGTCTTTGTAAAACGCAACTGGATAGGTTAATTCTTTGTTAACCTAACCTCAAGGCCTGTCTGATTTTTAACTTTAAAGAGTCGAGAGCAGAGTGACAGCAATGGGAGGAGAGAGACACAGATTTGATATAATCAAGGTCATGATCCAGGGTCAAACCCATTATGTTCTATGTAAAATGGTTTATGTTTTAGCCAACTATGCCAGACAGTCCCCGCGCTAACACTTGTCTTTACTGTCCTCTTACACTGTTTTCAATACACCGGGAGTATTCATTAAAATTCATAGCCACAGTGCTTTTAAACCTGGGAGACCATTAAAGTGCCTTTTTATGTAAAGAAGAAAATGTGTTCTCCTTTATAGGCAAACTCTTGATGCCATAAATTCAGTGTACCTACAAATATTCATCAAATAAAAATTAAATCAGCATTTGGGATGATTAAAGTGATTATTTTTGCTGGGAGTCAAAGAGAGTGCTGAAAACTATAATGGAAAATGTGAGTAGATGTTTTCCCCCCAGGAAAATGCGACTAGACGTTGACAAATGATACTACAGTTTTCATCAACAAATAAAAACAACACATAATATGAAAGACACGTGAATGGACCTACATTTACTAAATTTCAGTTCTGATGCAATTCTATTTGATAACCTGAATGCATACATAGATTCTTCTGATATGTGTGTTTTACATATCAGAAGAATCTATGTATTCTTCCACCACCCAAAAAATGCATACAAATAATACAAAAGTCTCTCTTCTTCAGACATGAATTTACCTGCTCAACCTGTTGCACCGATAAGCAGTATCTTGCTTTTCAGTCACACTGTTTCTGCCATTAATGTTAGCTAATGTAATCAGTTCTTGGAAGGAAAAAATAACAGATCTGTCACCTAATTTGATCTATGATGCCAGGGAGAATTAGACCGTAAGTGTCAACAAAAAACAACTGTCTTGACAAACTACAAAAACACTCATGCAGCACCCAGATATTGTGTATTAAAAGGTAAGCTATTAACATGTTAATCTCGGCTGCGGATTTGGATGTTAATGTTGCTTGTGGTTGACTTTAGTGTTTGTGCGCTATCAGTAGGAAAGAGCTAAACTCTGGAAACTGGACTACAAAGACAATAATAGCAATTAGCAATTACTAAAATGAGACTAAAATTAAAAAGTCAAAAAGACCAGAACTAAATCAGGTGCCAAGGCGAACGCCACATTCAGAATCACACTATCATTTGCCCTCGATAGTGGATGCTTCTCTTCTGATGTCCTCTCTTCTCTTTACTCACTGCTAGTTGTAATGCTCCTGAGTGTGGTTAACGACACCCTCAACTGTCTCACGTTGCATTACAACACTCAGAAGACACTCATGACTCATGACACTCTGTGGATATTATGACTTCCAAAGTGATATGATATGACAGCTCTCAGCGCTACAGATATTTTTGCTTTTCTTGGACCACGTCTCACAGTGCCTTTTAGTGTCATGTTAGCACACTGAAGAAAGTTCTGCAGCAGCCAGGGAATTGATTGGAAGCTCTGTGTGCAGTTTTGTGAAATTACGTTTGAACCTCGTAAAATTGCTCAAACTCCAGTTGAGAATGGAAACTCTCTTGAAATGTTGTTCGTGATAGTTGTGGGAAGTCTTCTCCCAAGTCTGTCAGAGTTCTAACCTCTCTTTCTTTGGCAATGAACCCGTCATTGAGGTCAGAAAGTTCCCCATGAAAACTGTGTTTATACTGTGTTTTAAAGTTTACGGTGGTTTACAGGATACTAATACAATACTTGAGTTCTCAGTGGAGCAGAAATCATGGTCTGTCATTTCACTATTTTAAAGGCATTTCGTGTAGATGCAGGCAGTGTAGTGTATTTTGTGTAGTTGGAAATCTGTTGGAATCCGTTTTTCATTTCACAATATCAGTCAAATGTAATTACTTTCTTTTTTTTAGCTTTGGCTTCTGTAGGGTTTCAAGGCATTTTTAAAAAACTCACTTTGCCTATTTATTGCATCCATCAATATTTGTTGTGAAATTTGAATTCTCCTCACTTTTTGTGAAGGGAAATGTAAATTACAGTACAATGATGCAACAGCTATTGTATATGTTTTCCATTTTCCAAAAGAAGGCTTCAGGCTGATTTGGGGCATATTTGTAGAATCGGTGTAAGTTTAAAGACTCTGGGAAAGTGTTTTCCATGACACTGATTAACTGAGGTTGAAGAACTTTGTTAGGATATACAAATGGTGCGCTACTACTGGACCATGTCCAGTTGGTAGTGTACATCTTTCCACATGGCACTAATTTTCACCTTACTGATTTACCAAATCAGTATCATTACTGATTTAAGCTGTCTATGGCTTATATCACCAATTAGGACATTAAGTTTGTAAATCACGTTTGAAGTGCTAACCAGCAGGCTAGGCTAACGAACAACCACTCGGAAAGTGAAAGCTAGCTTGTAAGCCTAGCTTGCTAATGTGAGCACTGATTCCCACAAGATGTTACTTTTCATGATATTTCAACTGCTCCTGAGTTATTAGTCCTGCGCACTTAGTGCTGTGTTTGTCCCACATTGTACAAAGGAAGGGCTTCTAGCAAATGTTAACTGTTGCTCTTTAATAGATCCAGTTGTGGTAAAGTCAAAGGACCAGACTTTCAAAAGTATTTTTAGAGCCAAACATTCATACCTCATTGAGAACAGTAAGGTTATCATGGCCAAAAAATAAATAAAATATACTGTATATCCTGATTTATTTTTAAAAAAACAGAAAACAAAGTCGGAGTGTCTTTGTGTTCAATATTATGCAACTAAAACCACTAACAACACTGAAATGTTACAAACAGAGCTGCAGGGCAAACGCCCTGTAGTATTGTCACTTGTTTAACTATTGCTCAATGTGGGTATGCAGTTGCCATTACAATTAACATTACAACTATTACAGCTATATTCTAAAGCTCCCCAGTGTTGTACCTATTCAGATTACGGCCGTACTCTCCTGAATAGATAAAGGTACAATGATGAAGAAGACTTTATTAATGTCTGTCAAGTGAGGCCATGGATTTATATTATCGATATAATCTTCATATGAAGTGTTACCTGAGATAGTTATAATGTTCAATGCAGAGACGTTGAGTGGAGTTCAGTACCATTATCTTCCCCATCATTCCCCTTCCCTGAAGTACCTGCCCTTATCAGACGGCTGGATATGGTGCTGTCCTCCTCTGCAGTGTCGTTAACAGCACCCCTGTGAACGCCCGATCAATCCGCCAGGGCTCGGAGGCTATCCCTGCTAATGGCTAATGAAAGGTGTAATTACAGCAGGTCAGAGGAGGAATTCAGACACAGAGGAGAGAGACGGTGACGAGTTCATTCAGATCATTAGAGCTGAAATGTGTCTGCCTCGTTAGGCTGCAAGTCACCCGCATTATCCCGATGATCTTCCTTTGTTTCTATTAGACTGAGTGGGTGGCATTTGATCGTGCACTAGATTGTGGAATTATGAGTGGATACAGGTGAGTTGATTTAATTAAAGGGAGTCTAGAGTGGAACACAATTGAATAGAAAAGAATTAGAATAAATTTAGGATTCACGATGATACTGGGAGTGTTTTCAGCATTACTCAGTTTCTCTTTCTTACAGCTTATAGAAAAGCATTTATCTCCAGTTAATGCTTTTCACTGCTGATCTTGTGACACAGATATTTAAATTGTCATATTTCTTACTTCACTCTATGTCTCCAACAAGGGTTGCACTTTCCAGCAACTTCAAATGCCACTAATAGCAGGAACACCTTGCCTCTGAAGGCCCCTGGAAATAGACCTGCAGCTGTATTTTTAGATGGCTATTAATACCTCTAGCTAATTCATTTCAGCTCTCCAGGCACCTAGCATGGCCTCTCAATTATGGATGAGGGGAAAGTCATTGGATTCTCGGCGCTGAGAGGAAGCTGACAGTAGTGACAGGACGCGCTCTGCAGACACATGACAAACAGGCAGACAGCTGAAGGACGGGCACGAGGATGAGGGCAGATCTGTGGCGCAGTTAAAAAGCCAGAATTGTGTTTAAATAATACTGCTAAAAAATAAACCTCCGCTTAAACAGGTTGCTTTTTTAGGACAATACCAGTATGTGCTGATGATAAAAGGGCAACAAGAGACCCTATAACATACAATGAACAGTAGACTACAGTGTTTGAGCCAGGATCATCAGGCAGAGGGTCAAATGGACATATTAGTACTTTTTCTAGAGGTTCACTGTTCAAGGAGGACAAAACTGTGAAATGCACTTACCCAGAGAGTTCAACAAAATAACATTAAAATAAAATAAGAAGAGATAATACACATACTATCTAAAAAGTATTTAATGATTACACTGAAGAAAATTACATTTGATCTGTATTTAAAAAACTAGGGTCATTTGCTGCAGTTCATATTTGGTGATAATACCACTGTTGCTCTAGGGAGACCTATGGTAAAATGACCCTTTAATTTTTCCAAACATCATTCAAACGTGGCATTATTTAGTGGTAACTGCTATGGTTTCCACTTATAGTCATATTGACAAACAGCTGCAAAGTCACATGTGACAATTCAAACTGAACACATCAGGTCTAAAGTGATCCTGCTGACAGCTTTCAGTCTCCCCTGTGGATGCTTAGCTAATGTTAGCTAACGTTATAGACTGACAGAAGCAGCTGCTGCTCAGCTCTGAATGTCTGGAGATCGCTATTCAGGTCATTATGATATTAATGTGATGTACTTGACGTATAACTGAGGGATTCCCACTACTTACTCGACTGATATCTGGATGGGATTTAAGACACTTACATTTATGTTTAGTGTGAACCTACTGTATGTCAGCTTTCTCAGGGGTAGCCGTATGCACCTGAAGCATTTTGGTAACTGCCAATAACTTCTGCACCTTTAGCAGCAGTTTTCTTATACCAATAACAGTGTAGCTTATAATCTATAACCTAAAGGAAATACATGAATGAATTGCATTTAAAAACTATGAGCCAAAAAAAGTTTTATCATCCCCGTGGGCTCTCACTCACTCACCCAGACATCATTCAGTGGTCTGATCAGGGATCAGATAAATGGCACAGCAGCTCTGTGCATGTTGTATTTGTAGAAATCATTGCAGCTGTTACATCTCGCATTAAATCCTTGAAATGACTTTGTAAACAGCAAAAACACACAATTCTCGGTTCAAATTCACCAGATAACCAAAAGTTTCCTTTTGTAGTTAACTCACAAAGTAAATGGTGACACAGATTATAAAATCTAAAACTGAGAAGCCTCATAACAGCATTGATCCTCTATAAAGATGTACATTTTTTTAATACACATTTATACACAGATATTTAGACCTCTTCATTCTCACATTTTCTCTTTAACAATCTAGACTCAATACCTCATAACAACAAATCAAAAACAGAATTTTTAGCTAAGTTATTGACACCTTGCTATGACATTTGAAATTGAGATGTTTCTACATCATGATTGGAGTCCACCTGTGGTAAACTCAGTTGATTGGACATGATTTGGAAAGACACACAGGAGGTCTCACAGCTGACAATGTATATCAGAGCAAAAGCTGTGAGCAGGAAGGAACTGCCTGCAGAGCTCAGAGACAGGATTGTGTCGAGGCTCAGATCTGGGGAAGGCTACAAAAACATTTCTGCTGCATTGAAGGTTCTCACGAGCACAGTGACATCCGTAAATCTTAAATGGAAGAAGTTTAGAACGACCAGGACTCTTCCTAGAGCTGACCGCCCCAACCTGATGGTCACTCTGGCTCAGCTCCAGAGATCCTGTGTGGAGATGGGAGAAACTTCCAGAAGGACAACCATCACTGCAGCACTCCATCGATCTTGGCTTTATGGCAGAGAGGCCAGACTGAAGCTTCTCCTCCAGGAGAGACACATGAAAGCTGCTTGGATTTTATTCTTAAAAAATGCACCTCAAAAATTCTCAGACTGTGAGAAACAAGATTCTCTGGTCTGATGAAACCAAGCGTGAACTATTTGGCTTAAATTCTAAGTGTCATGTCTGGAGGAAACCTGGCACCTGCCCAATACCATCCCAGTGATGTAGTATGGTGGTGGAAGCGTCATGCTGTGGCGGTGTTTTTTCAGCAACATGGACAAGGAGACTGGTCAGGGTTGAAGGAAAGCTGAATGGTGTAGAGACATTCTTAGTGAAAACCTGGTCCAGAGCGACTTCAGACTGGGCTGAAGATTCACCTTCCAAAGGGCCTATTACCTTAATGACATAGCCTCGACATCACAGGGGTGGCTCAGGAACAACTCTGTCAATGTCCTTGAATGACCCAGCTAGAGCCCTCACTTGAATCCAATTGAACATCTCAGATGAGACCTGAAAACGTCTGCCCACCGACTGTGCCCATCCAGCCTGACAGAGCTTTAGAGGATCTGTACAGAAGAAGAAAGAAAATCTCCAAATCCAGATGTGCAAAGCTTTTCGCATCATAACCAAGACTTGAGGTTGTAACCACTGCCAAAAGTGTTCCAGCCAAGCGCTGAGGGTCTGAGTACTGTATGTACCACAATCTCATATATACACTAATAGACATTCATATTACGCATGCCGATTTCTTTTCCTGAAATCATGTAACAACAAGGCGTGTAGCTTGTTTCGTTCTGTCTGCTTTTGATGAATATTTAAGGCTTCAGACTTCACAGAGCAGTTTTATGTTTCTGTAACTTCAAACCAAATCAGAGGGGGGTTATATTTACTCTAAATTCACTTTCATCTCCTGTGCCTTATGAGGAATACAAAGGAAAAAGAAGAGTATGGAAAGCTAACTACAGAATAACACTGCCTCTCTCTTTCTCTCTCTCTCTCCCTCCTGGGAAAGAATCGGCCGCAGATGAACCATGTTACATTTTTCAGAAAGACTAAATCCCTCTGAACAGTTTCTCAGCCGGGCTCCTCCTGGTTTCTCCACCAACATATTCATTACTCTTGTGAGCGACAAGGAGAGCGTTCGGGTAAATTGGGTTTAGCTCCTGACCTTTGGAGTTTGATTAATGGGCACTCTGTTCTGCAGCTCCAGCAGAGGTCCAGGGAGCTGCTGGGTGTTGTAGGGTTGAAGTGACAGGCTAAAAAACCCGGCACAAACCCATACGTTCTCCTTCCAGTTATTCATCTTGAACTGAAAGGGCTGGACCTAGTCAAGGGCCACCGACACGATCTGAAGGATTGCCTCTGCCTTTAGAATTCATCAAACTGGCCAACAAGGCTTTGGTAGTATTTTTATACACGTCCGCTTCAAATCTATGACATGTTTCACAATGCTTATTTCCCGGCACGATCCAGTTTATCTGAGTGACAAATCGAGCAGCTGACCACAGTGGCATCCCCTTTCAAGCATTTTGACGGACAGTCAGATTATTTGTCCATGACATGTTGTAAGGTCGATCTCCATTTAAAATGTTGTTTTGGTGTTGTTTTATTTTTTTCTGTAGGTGTTCAGGGACACACAGACATCAGAGCTTGACTGGCGCAGAAATGTGATTAGCAATGGTCCAATTTCCAAATCGAATCCACCTGACAGCATAAAACAGAAAAAGGCAGCGGGCCTCCTTAAATAACCCTGCTTGGCTTCAAATTGTATCTGCCACACATAAGGAATCAGAGACCAAGAGCCAGATAATCAGGTTTGCTTCCTCTGCCCTCCTATTATGACAAATTAAAGAGGTCTGGAAGCCATATTTTTCCGAGCAGCGGGTTCTTAGCTTGTTATTAGCTAACAGACTGACAAATTGATTAGTATTGATCGCAGCCAAAGCTTTGCAGCAGCCTGCCTCGTCTGTGGTATTCTACAAGGACCTGCTGGAAAGGTCATAGCATATTCAGAGCAGACTAAAGGATTTCATGTGACTTTTGGGGCCAAGGTTGAGAATCTGAGCAAAGATGTCATGGACTGTAAGCTAAAACAGTAAGTGAGACAAAGAAGCAGTTTAGGCGCTAAATACAATAAGTGCAGTCAAAATCTTCTTGGCAGTATTGATGTAGACATTCAGCAGCTCATCGTACATACTAACGATTTTGTGTTTAGGTGAATTTTTTTCCTGCTGTTCACCTCCCTCAGAAAGATCGAACCAATGATAACACAGCACAGCTCTTACAGTTTACAGCTGAATCCCACTGCTTAGAGAATACATCATTATCACAGTGTATGGTGTGAATTTTGTCCTCGCAGTCTCTTATTTTGGAATCATGCAAGTTGAAGTGAAACTACTCAGCTGCAGTTCTCAGCATGTTGCCTTAAACTAAAAGCATTCCTCTTATCTGCGATGTAGCGATGTGCTGTAGAGCATTTGTGTAGTGTTAATTTTGCCTGTCACACTATCTCTTTCTGGAGTTGTTTAATGGACAGTTTTTCTTTTGACAAAGGTTAATAATGTAATCTGGTGTGTTTGCGTCATATTTGTGGCTGTTTGTACCTGATTGGTCTACTACTAGTGTTTCAGCTACTCTGATGCATTTCATCTCTGAAAAACAACAAAGGGAACAGATCTTTGTATCCCCGAGTTTGCCCTTAAGGCAGCACTATTCCCAGGCTTGGTGCTTATGTTGCCTGGGAGGAAACGCTGCCTTTAAGGCTAAAGTCAGGGGACAAAAGTTTCTTGTGTGCAGTACACACCGCAGATTTGTTGTTGTTTGTTCATTGGCCAGTCTCAAGTGCCCTCTCAGCAAACAGAGTTGTGCTGGAATACATGTTACATAGATGCCACAACTATTATCGGTGTGCAATGTAGCATGAAGACATAAAAGATAATATAAATGTTTACATGTAGCCAGTGTTGCTTGTGCAGCTATTCTGTCAAATGCCTCTTCAGATTGAAATCCTACTAAGTTGTTGTACAGAAAATGCTCCTAAGAGGTTTATGGGGGAACAACCATCTGCTCTGATGAGATACAAAACTCCAGATCGTTTGTTGTCCAGTGGGAGATTCACACAACACATTCTGCAGCAGAAATAGCAGCGCTGGCTTGTTGCAGGTGCAGCTTTCATTGAGCTGATGATGAGGTTCGCTGGGCAGGTTAAAAAAACTAGAGAGGCATTTTGGACTAGGTTGGGCTTCATCCTTTTTTTTTTTTTTTTATCCCACGTTGTCATGGTAACAGCAGCAGCAGGGCATTTTAGGATGCCGTCTCTGGCCAGAAAAGCATCTCCAGGGCTTGGTGTAATACAAGTGCTCAGAAAGGGAATATTGAGAAACATAAACACAGAGGGAAGCAGAGGGCTACAGAGTGGAGTGAGGCTAAACTATGTATGAATGGCCATTTTCTGCCATCATTACCATTTATGACACACAATCCGAGTTTTACGAGTGGGCAATCATAGCGTGTGCTGCAGTGAATGTGTATTTGTGTTTGTTTATGTGTCTCTGAGAGAGTCACAGGACACGGAGAGAGAGGCAGTAGAGGAAATAATAAAAATAAGAAGAAAATAGATATTAGACTCAGAATTAAAACTGATACCTGAAGCTATCATGTTTATTTTGCAGTCATGGAAAACTGAAACATTTCTTCTACCAATTGTGACCAGACATGTTAATGTTCTTCTGTCCTTTGAAAGGATTCTTATTCCTCAGACAAAGTTTCTGACTCTCAACCCAAAAATGGCAGCTCCATGTAGAAAGAGTTTTTTTTCTTATCATATGATTAAAAATATTTCATAAGTTTTTGTAATATTTCCTTGTGGAGCACTTGAAGGACTAATTAGCATTGCATCAAGGGAAGATTCTGTCTGGAATACACATCTATTTAATGTTTCCCTGCACTTACAAATTTTGTTTATTTGAACTCGGCCAACAGCAGCAATTCAGATGAAATGTAAAATCAGCTTGCGCTAACAAATGTAAGAAACTGTTACAAAGTTGTTAAAATGCAGCTGAGCACACACACATTAATGTCAAATATTTCACCGACTATTGGATTGACTGCCATGAGTTTTTGTACAAACAATTGTGAACCTCAGAGGATGAATCTTACTGACACTGGTCACATTTTATCAGGCACGAGGCCAAATACCTGCAAAACTAATGGCAATCAACCACAGCTGCACTTTGATCAGCAAATCTTAGCATGCTAACATGCTACACCAGTGGTAAAACATGTTAGTATACTGATGTTAGCATTTAGCTCAAAGCACTACTGTGTCTTAGTACAGCCTCACAAAGACCGTCAGATTTATACTTTCTAATAAAAATATGTATTGCAACTGTGAACATACAGTATTAGTTTGGTGTTAAATATTAATATGTATATATTTAATACTGAATCTATCTTGCATTTTATTATAACTGTTTCCTGGAACAGTGAGATGTTGACGTGACATTTACTTCATGTGGACACACTTGTTTCATAAATCTCCATGGTGTGACTTTCGTGAAGTAGCAGGAAAGGCAATAAAACACGAGAGTGTCAGCCGTGTCAGTGTCAGTGTTCTGTACTACTGTCATGACGAGCAGATCCTATTCTGAAGCTTACAAACCTCTATCTGTGGATGATATGTTGGCCACCTTGACTTTGAATTAATTTCCTGATATATTTCATTCCAACTACAATATAATACGCTGGTGGCTTTGCTGTTAGTGATTGTCAGCCCAACATAAAACTTGTGGACATGGCCATATCCTCTGGAGGTGTCAGGAACTGGCTCCTTCTTATTGTTCCAGTGATTTGCTGCCAAATTCAATTTGGCTGCAAGTCAACTATTACTGAACCTTTTCCTACATTCAGCAACACTGTGACTAAAAGAGTAATGGAATGTGATTTGTTAGGTCGTGATTAAAGCCAGGCCTCCCACACCAATAATGTATTCCTTCTTGTTTTAAGCTGTGCTGCTGATCTCAAAATAACCACACTCTTTTTTCTTTTTTTTTTTCTGGCTATGCACCACTGATAGTGAAAATACAGTAGATCCTAATGTCAGAAAATGACAACCAACAGCAGAAGACATCCCAGTGACATTTAAAATCTGAGCTGCAGCAGTTCTGTTGTAGTATAAAGCTGTCTCTGTATGTTTGTATGAATGATTATGAAGCTTTAAGTAACCACTCTAAAGTTCACCATCATTGATCATCAGCATTAATCATGTTGGAGCTCCTATAGACTTTAATGCAGCGGGATGAAGAGATAAGTCTTTCTACAAATTGTTGTTAAACCCTTAGAGGAGATTATCCTTGTAAATCTGTCGCCCGTAATACCATCAATCTTCTCACACCACATCACAATAGCAAACACCAAGTAATCCAAAAACACAGAGGAAGAGTCTGTTAATCCTTATCACAATATTTACTGAGAAATTATGGCATGCTGAAATTGATAATCTGAAGTGCGTATTATTCTTTTCTATTATTATAAATTACAGGATACAGAAAAAACTGATTTTAAGATTAAGATATGTAAATCATGAACAGGAAAGGATGTATTGAACATACATCTGACAATTTAATTAAGAACATGAAATATGTTTAAATCTAGATTATGAAACATACATATATCACACACAGAGTTCAGCAGCTCTAAACTTAAATTTATATTCGGTCTTTCTGTGAAACTTCATCTCAGTATTAGTTGAACAGTTTGATGAAGTCTCTGCTTAGCTGAAAAGCAGAAATTGTCTTGATGGTTTAGATAAATCTGGGAGCTGCTACAGAGACAGTTTTGATGGAAAAAGGAGCTGTGGTGATTTTACTGGGTTGTGGGGACAGTTTCCCATTCACAGCTGAATGCATAACATTCAAATAAAACCCATTTGACTGTAATACCTCAAACAAAACTTTTACAAGCTCACTGAGTCAGTCGCTAATTCAATGCCAGTGGTCTGACTCCAGAGAGCGTCACTGACATAAAAGTCAATTCAAACTGCCCAGTTAAGGGAAGAATTGTGGATCACTGTCCAAAAACATGAGAATAGAACAATGTAAATGTTGTCTGACGGTGGAATTTCCCTTTTAAGATCACCACATTGGTTTTAATGCACAGACTTGCAGTAAAAAGTGGGCGTAACATAGTGAACTGTAACAGCTAGTATCTGTTACTTACTCCAGGGCATCTGTGTGCATCTTGAGACCTCAGGTTTCACTGTAAGATTTAAATCAAGAAACAGACTTCAGAATAAAGTCAGCTCAGTCAGATTAACATTAGATGATGTTGATGATATGCAGCCCCCTCCAAACTCTGAAACCTTTAAAAATATTAACACTAGGCATTTTAGATGTGCAGCATGATCATGGGACTCTATGTTCGATTCTTCACCTCAAGTTTATTTTGAGTCTGACTCTAGTCACTGTGTTTTTCTGTTTGAAAATCCGGAGCTAAAGCCTAATGCTTGCTGGAATGAGGTTTTGAGTTTTAACAGGTGTAGAAACTGTTCATGTGGATATCTGAGTCGAGGAGAGAACTGCAATTAACTGTTGTACAGGCTGCATCCACTGCACTGCTACACCGCAGTGAACTGTGAAAAGTGTGTCTTTGTTATGCCAGGCTAATAAGAAATACTCTGGCATTATATAGTAAAATAACATGTACTAAACCTCAGTTAAACTAGGTATGAAATCATGAGATAAAACACTAATAATAGGCACTAAATTCTGCATAGCATTAGAAACTCCATGTTGATAACTTGCAGTACATTCACCTGTATTTACCCCATCAAAGCGTATATGAGGCTCACTATAACAGGCATGTGTTTTTAGGTAACTGGTCTGTTTAATTTTGTGTAAAAAAACAGAAACAAGTCAGTGTGGCCTTGAAGGATGCTGTGATGCTGTGAGCTTTCTTGCCCCCTGAGGTTGCTGTTGTCAGTCAAGCAACTGACGTAGGAACATTGACTGTATGCACTTCACAGACAAACCAGCAGTCAGCAACAGAAAAGGAGTCAATCACACCTGCCTTCAGCTCTCTACATTAGGGATGCGAATTGATAAGATTTCATTGATACCAATGCCATTATCAATTCTGCCTATCAATCCAATTCTTTATCGATTCCCTCATCGATTCGTGTGGATTTTCTGTGCAGAAAAAAGTCCTATACAGGTTTTCAGTGTATAGAAACACAAACTCACTGACAAACACGCTGCCAACGACAGTGCTGAGTAGTTTCTGGATTTGCTGAGATTGGACATGAATAACTTGACTCAGATATTTTGATCAGGCTACATGCAGAATGTGTAATTATCTAGTGGCAATGTAATCATCCAGTTTTGTCAAGGGTGTTGTGTTATTTTAATTTTCTATATTATATATATATATACACAATATTTGTATTTGTCAATGCATTGGTGTTATAACACTCATGGTGATCACCCTCTGGGGAGCATGAATGTGCAACCAGGCAAATTGGCCCTGAAAACAATTACTGGACAGATAGACATATGGTTTGACCAATCGATCGACTGACCATAAGTGTGACATCAGGCCGGGTTCAGGCAGGCAAAAACTCTTAGTGAAGAAACGAATAGCCGAATCAGAAATGGCAAAATTCACTCTCATTGCCCGTTTGAATTTGAATTAGAATTAGCCACCCCACATGCAACTCATACAACAGCCTGCAAGGCTCATATTCTAATGACGTGAAAACATCAGATAATCACACAGTCCAACATTAATAAAAAGTGTGTGTCAGAGAGTGTGATGAGCAGGTAGACGTGCCGGCCATCCAGCCAGAGGAGAGCTGCTTCTGTGTGGATAGCTGAATAAGTGAACGTCCCCAGAGACTTCTCAAGGTCACCCAGAGAACTCGGTCTGTGTCGCAGCTTTAAACTGAGACCAGCTGCTGCTGCTCAGGCCATATCTGGCCAACCAGGCGCTCTGTTTGTGTGTGTATGTGTTTTTGTGTGTGTGCGTGCACCACTTTTTTCTTTTTCCACTGCTAAACAAACAAATCTGTAGAGTCAGTTCCCAGACTCATTACCTCCAATCCTATTGGTCTCAATGGGTCAGCAACTATTATCTTGTTGGCTCGTTTTTATAGCACATACTGGATATGTCTAGTTTAAAAAATTGGGGGCACAGAGAGCAATCTAGGGCATACTTACGAATTATTAATAAACACTGAACCAGCATTCTGCAAGTCATATTTGAGTTTCTGTAAATACTGAGTCAGCATTGCCCTTTGTATTTACTGTAGTAGGGTGTGTGTGTGAGTGAAAGATAGGCTGGCCTCCTTGCAGCTGCCTCAAGTGGGTGTTTCCTTTAACCACCATTGAAATCTGTTGAATTTGCTTGTTGGGTTTTAAAGTTCTTCTGGCTGACTGAAAAGGAAACGTTGGTGGTGAAACAGGGGGTGATATGCTTATCTGTCACTTGTGTTTTTCACCAGCAACCTGATATACTAAATTTCAACAGTCAGAAAATAAACACAGCATCGCTTTTAGCTCAATTAACCTTTATTGCTCACTCCAATCAAATTAGCCTCGTGGGCTTTTTTGTCCATAATTAGCCCTCATTTCCATATGGGCCAGAGGCTCTCCTCGCGCCAAGTGGAAGGGAAAGTATAAAGGAGAGAGGCGTCACGCCCTCTGGCAATTAGCGAGGACCCTTCTGCTGCTCAGGATGGGAATGTTATGACAGCACTTGATGAGACATTGCCATCGCGAGCTATTCACCAGTGAGACACGTCCCTGTGGGCATGTACACTACCAAGACAATCAACTGGGGGCTAATTTTCCTTATTTATCATCAAAACAACAGTTGTGGCTCTGAGAGCTCCCTGTCGTCCTTGGGGGATTAGTGGAACTGAAGTAATGTAAAAACATCGACATCAATTAGTCCCGCTCTCCTCTCTAATATGTAACCTCATCTCCAGTAGTGAAATGGAGCAGGTGATCCACTCCGTGTGTATCTGTGTGTGTCTGTGTTTGCACGCATGCTTTAACGTCCACCTGCCTTGCAACAGGGACCTCTCTCGGCAAGGCCATATTAAGCGCACAGACACACAAATGCTATGTCTGGTTTAATCCAGAACGGCACATCGACCCAAATGGCCGTGTTTTTGTTTCCCCGCGGCCCTCTTTGATGTTAATGTCCCTGTGAATTATTTATCTGTGTGTTCTCTTTGCCTTCTCCTCATGCTCTCTGAAGGAATAAATCAAAAGAGCGAGGCACACACACAGAACCGACAGGAGGATTTATCACGGGGAGTATTGTTTACCGCGCTGACCTCCAGGCCCTGCTATACACATATCTGTGCTTTGCAATCAAACAACTGCCTGTTCTCATGGGGCTGTAACACACACAAACACACACACACATACACACACTCATTGCATTGCTTTCTTGGTGATTAAGAAAAAAGGATTTCTCTTGTTTTTTGCCTTTGGCTCTTATTTCTGCATACATGATCGTTCTGAGGACACAGTGCATTTATTGTGTAATGATTATGGATTATGTGGAGAAGATGTACTTTCCTCTGTTTCTTTTATAAATGTAATTTGCTCTACAAACAGTGCACGGTTGACACTCAGGGGCTGAGGTAACCATTGGAAACTGTTGTATCCTTGATATAAAACCAGTAGATTTATATGCAAATATGCAGTCTCATGTTGTCCTCATTTGACCTTTTCCATCATTGAAAGCAACATGATACAAAAGCTGTTTAAACAATTCTATAGCATTAAACTGCCCTGTATATTTTGTACACAAATATAAAGTACTGTGTGTAAAAAACCATTTTGTACTGCAGCAGACATGAACATGGTCTCCCTGGGCTACATGCTTAACAGATTTCAGACATGATCAAAGTACTGCAGAGAACATACCCCGCGTGTGTTCCATCAATCATCTGTCATAACAATGACGTCGAAGACAATGGGTTTTTCCAAGCAACAATTTGAAAATCATTTAATGTTACTTACAATAAAACGGTTTGTGTTAGATATTTCTGCATAAATCCATAATGACACAACATGTTTTCTTTTTTTGTAAAATACAAGCTCGTCGCTGTGTCTCATTAATGTTCATAGAGATACTGACAGCTCACTTGCGTCAGCCAAATTTTTTTCCCCCATGTTTCGTAGATTGGAGGTTTGAAATTACAAGCTCTGGCACTACCGATACATATTTGTGTTGCTCACAGTGGAGATTGTTTGGGGAATAATGAAGGACTCCTGGTGAGTATGGGGGCAGTCTTACAACTCAGTGTCCAACCATGTTCAAGGGCCTTAAAGGGTCATTCTTGATTGGCAAACAGAAACAACTGCAATGACTAATAGCACTAACACTTACGTCCTCCTACTAAGTTCACTGGCGTACCCTGCCCTGCCCTATCCCAGCCTCATCCTCCTAACCCTTAAAAGGAAAATCCTGTTTCATTTTTAGCCAGCAACCATCAATTTTACCCTCTGAGATGACATTTCTCTCTGGCAGACAAGTTCATCTGGGCTAATGAAGCTAACATTAGTGCCAACAGTTGGTTGTCTCTGGCTGGCTTTTTTAATATTTCCAGCTGACTCGTTTAAAATGAGACTCTTAAATTTGCACTTGATGACTACATACAGTGGGGTCCAAAGGTCTGAGACCACTCTAAAGTGGTTAGCCTAAACATTAGCCTAAACCCTGATAGCATTCCTGGCTGGCTTCCACCAGAGGGGAAATTACGTACTACACAGTGTATGTGCTAGTCATAAAATAGGCTTTTATAATATGACCTGCAACCCCACAAACAATAAGTTAATGATGTGCTCCTTGTATATTTGCTTACCACTTTAGGTAGCACGCTAGTTGGCTGAACATGTTATAGATTGCAGCTTGAGTCAGAGCAAATAAACACACAGTTTAATCTCCATACACATTTTCTCTTGTGTTTTTGGTTTTGGCAAGTTTCAGGTTTGGTTTTCTGCATTTATATCAAGAGCTTGACAGCCCCCCATCCCCCCACCCACCCCACCCCTGAGTCTGTTACTATTGCTAATCTGTGATCTGGCATTAGGAGGCTTGTTTTGCCAGAGTACATTTCCTGAATCTCTATAACGGAAATTGCTAGTGCAAAGTTGTAATGACACGTAGCCAGAACGCCCACAATTATCAGACTAAGAGTCAGGCTGACTGAAATGTAAATATTTTATAAACAATGGTTTAAGTCAGTTTTAAGCTGTAAGCCATACGAAGTTTGAGAAGAGATCCAATAGAAACGTGAAGTGAATTTGTAATACATCACAGGGCTAAAATGTAATACATTAATTTATCATTTGCTTTGCTAACTTGAGAAAGGCTTTTTTTCATCCCTTGCTGACATGTATTGTGATGCATGTGACACTTACTGCACTGTCTCTCATCGCTGAGCAGGGTTTGAAAACACACAAAAGGGAAATCTGAAAGCCAACAAAGACATAGTTACCTCATCCTCTGTAGATATTTTACAGTCAGTTTGTTTTATAGAAAAAGGGGAGACCAACCATTCTGCTACAGGGGACCTTTCAGGCACGGCACATTATTAAATGACATAACTAGAACAGGACTCTGTGGGGCGGTGTAACTTCCAGGTCTGTGGTTCTGACGTTACAGATGTGCCAGGAAGGCTTTGCCAGCAGAGTGGAGGAGAATAACTGCTCATCATCTCATGTCCTGGCCTCCTTTCCACGGCTGGAGCTCAGACCAGCCAATCCCCACAGTCTAATTGGCCTACTTTAACACTTACCTTCCTGTGGTAGCCACTGTGTTGCTGTGTGTACAGCTCACCTCCTCTGGGGAACTGCTCAATGATGGAAGAGCACAGTACGTTGGCTTCAAGACCAAACATAACTCCACGTGAAAACAATCTGCCTGACCTCTCCTCTTTACATATAGCAAGCTTGTCTCAAGTATTTATAAATATAATCAGTGCACAGGAGTATTTACCTTCACTGTTGCTTGTTTTTGCATCCACCAAAAAGTTCATGAGAATTGCACTTTATATTTATGAATGAACTTGTAGGAGAGACACAGAAAAAGATGATGCCTCCCTGAGGCGACATGCAATGTAGCTGTGTGTGTGTGTGTGTGTGTGTGTGTGTGTGTGTGTGTGTGTGTGTGTCTTTCTGTCTTTCATGCTGCCAGCTGCTGCTCAAGATCAGCTAGATCGCAGTAATTGGTCTGGTCCTCTTTGATTTGTGCTTCTAGTATTTTAATCATGTGTCAAACTTGGCTCCTTAAATCATAAAGTAAATCTTGAAAATGTTCTGCAGCTCCAGCATCAGCCTGTGAAATTCTCCCTGTTCTAAAAACACTTGTGTCATCCATTGTCCACCATCGAAATCAAAAAGGTCTGTGATAATTGTGTATGTCTTTAACAAAAACAGGCACTAAATGTTGTGTAACCTGAATATACTGCAGCAGTTAGTCTCTCCAAAGTCCATAGGCAGCAGGAATCAGGAGTAATATCTACAAGCTTACAGTGTATAAGCACAGAGTCTACTGTCTGACTCTGGTACATGATCAAATCTGATGAGCTCGGAAGCTTTGAAGATAGCCTCTTCTTCAGCGTACTGGCTGCAGTTCGACATGTACGGGAAGTGTCGAGGGCAGCGAGTTTTGTATGAGAGCTGGTATCAGCAGCAGTCAACTTAAGTCAAGTTGAGTACACAGGTTTGTACAGGTTTGTAGTGCTGAACGGTGTCAGCAGCGAGCGCACACAGCTACAGTGAGCCCCGAGGGGAAAACTTATATCGGTCTGTCACCACCTGCTCAGTGTAAAGCAGGTTAAACTTTGTCAGTACTCACCTGAATTTGTAACACTATTTAAAGTTGTAATGGGTTCATTTATATGACTGGCAGTTACATTGGAATCTCATAAAAGGCGAGTAGGTAGGGGCGTCGTGTGGCGTAGTGGTCTAAGCAGGCGCCCCATGTGTAGAGGCTACAGTCCTCGCTGCAGTTGGCCCCGGTTCGAGTCCCGCATCGGACGGCCTTTACTGCATGTCATTCCCCCTCTCTCTGCCTCCTCATTTCCTGTCTCTCTCCACTATCCTGTCCAATAAAGGCACAAAAGCCCAAAAACATATACTTTAAAAAAAAAAAAAAAAAAAGGCGAGTAGGTAGGAGAAGGTTAAAGAAGGTCACTGTCGAACTTGGAGTGTAGGCATACGGCTAGTTTTTGGAGATTAGTGGGTTTGTTTTTGTTTAGCACGAGCACACGTCACATCAGGCTCTGGTTACACAGGTTATACTTAGCAGGATGAATTCATTGTTGGGTTTTTTTTGGTTAGGTTTAATGAGATTTCTTGAAAATAAGAAAAATATAGAATATCACCAGCCCCACGCTTCCACACGAAAATACAATTGGTAACAGCAGTGGATGAGCACATCAGGTATATGGCTAAAACGGCAGCTAAATGTATGAGTAAAAGGAGCTGTAGTTCATCAGAACATGAGACAGATTTTTCATTTTCAAACACGTTAGGCCCAGGCTCACCCCACGACACCCTTTATCCACACAGAAAGGAACACTGGAGTTGGGTCAAAGACCAGGCCTGATGCCCAGGGCCAAATTGAATTACTATGATTGCCTAGTCTTTTATAATTAATTTGCAAAGGGCTTAAGGGCCATAATAGCTGTGGGGAACACAGGCTTGAAGGACAAACACTAATTAAAAGTTGCCAAGGATCAGGAGTATGTCATGGTGCCGGATGACTTTTCTGTTAGAAAGAGCTGATTATAATTCTGTACTGGGCCTCCACTGGCTCTGCTGTCATGAGAGTTCACACTTCCCTTCACAGACAACAGGGTTTGTATTATGCGTCAGGCTTAAAAGATATTAAATGGGAGCAGGTCGTATTGCCACTGTAGCGCAGGTTTCGACCCACAATCCTGGCGTGGAAGGATTTCCCGTTTGGAGCTCGTATGTGTGATTACCTCATTTGGCAGGATGCTGGGAATGTGGCATTTAGCAACACACAAGCTTGTGATTTACATGAGGCATTTAGTAAATGCTCTTGTGCTGCTGCAATGAGCCCGGTGATTGAATTTGCATAAATTCCTGGATCACACTGAAGCCAACTGAAAGGGAGGAGTATTAAACCAAGGTGACTGTCATTTCTTGAATGATAGAGAAGAGGAGATGAAGTTTTAGGTTGTGACAAGACTGAGAAACTGCTGGGACTAAGTCTTTTCTGCCCTGCTTTATGTTTGATTACATTTGTTAGACTTGCAGTGGGACAGATGGCATATATACAGGTCAAAATGACTGAGAGCAAACACAAGTTAGACAGTATATACACCAGAGCCTTTCCCTGAAGTCCTGAGGCATGTTTCTTTAAATCAGCGGGATGTTAAGGTTTAGGTGAGCTGCTGGTCCACTGAAATGTTCCCATATTTATTCTCCCTGTGACTCAGAGTTCTCAGAGCTCACAGTTATAAAATATCTTTGCTTACATCTTCACCGCAGGAACAGATTGCCAAGCTAATGAAAAACTCCCACGGCAGTCTAGATTAACTTCTTCCAGGGTTTTGTGGATGTCAAGTCCTCAATTGCTTTTCTGCCGCTGGCGCTCTATCTCTTTCTTTTCTTCCTCTCTCTATTTCCTCCTCTCATTTTTCGCTGATTTCACCTGTAGAGTAGCTGCTGCTGTCTCCAAGGGGCAAAAAAAAGCTTATTGAGTCAATTGAAGCAAAGAGGAAATTAACAACTACTGGCTGGCTGGTTTTATTGTTTTGTTTGGAGACAAATGTGGCTATATCCTTGCTGGAGGCGGGAGGGAGTTCTTTCCCTGGGCTCTCTCTCAGTTGCTTTGTGTTTTTTTTATGTACATTTTTTCCCCTGTTCAGCTTACTTCTCTATCTCTAATTGCTGATGTTGCTTTTAGTACAAACCAGACATCAGACCCCCTGCCTCAGAACTTACAAAGGCACAATTTGGAATTTATGTGACCACGCACACAATCTGGATGTAATTGAAATGCTTTATGGGTTGAGATGGAGGCGGAAAATAACTTTTAACCCATCACAAGTAATTTTAGCTGTTAAACACAATAGCTATGGTTCAATCAAAATGTAGCATAAAAGTCTAACCAAAAGAAAATGTGAATGCGCTGTTCACTGTCCACTGTTGTTATGTGAATATTAGGAGATGGTTTGTCAAGATAAACAGCTCGTGGCACCACTTTTCGCGTCGGGTGCCATTAAACCATTACAGAAGAAGAGAGCAAAATACAATGGCAAAATAAAAGGGGCTCCTGTCAGATCAGACTGGGAAAAACGATGTAGTGAACGTGATGAAAATATATTGGTTGGTTTCATGTATACAGTTTTCGTCTCTTCAGTGGAGCAGAACCTGTGGTGAACGTTTAAGTCACATGCTTCATGTCTGTTATGTTTTGCTTTTCTCAATGCCCCAGCCTTTCCCATCTCAGCCAAATGTAAAAACTTTTTTTTGCAATGTTTCAACATTTTTTGAATTTTCAGCATTTCCAGTCTAAATTGTAAATGTGCATAAAAACAGGTGGATGGCAACCCTCCTAATGTTATGTTTTGACATCCCTCAGAAAAACAGATTGTCGCTCTTAATTTGCGCATGCATGTCATTAAAGTGATTAAAGGAGAACTCCCTTGATTTTACATTTACAGGTCAGTGAAAATAGTTACACGTCTTGTGTGGATGACCAGCAGGAGATTTATCAAGGAGGAGAAAATAACCTAGATTATGTGATCAAAGTTATCTCAGAAAATGTAGACTTTGACTTTTGTGGCTTGACTCATAGTAAGCAATGTATCGCTTGAGTGTCCCTTTTAATTGAAAGGCATAAAATTCTATTTTGAGCATTTATAAAAGGATCAGATAATATATGTCAGTTTTTCTTATTCAGCAAGGCAGATAATGTTCACGACTTACAATTTCAGGTTTCCTTTTTTCTTCCTTTGTCTTCCGCTAAGTACTACTGCAATTATACTCAGTTGGCAGTTTATTAGGTATCCATAGCTACACATAATAGGTTATAATGTTCAGTTTTTGTTGATGCTGAGGAGAGTTTATTCAGCTTTATGGTCAGTTTAGAGGCTTATTTTTGTTGCATTATACTTGAGGGTTATTTTGATAAAGATGGGAAATTCTAAAATCAAATTCTGGTGATTCAGTGCATTTTCTCACAGGAGATGAATGTCCACAGGACCATCAACAACACTGAGGCATTATAATGTACCAGCCTGCTGGTAACATATTAATCAATTTGATTTTCATCAATATCCTTTATTTGATGTCCCCTGTCATCACTGTCATCTTAACAAGAAGAAGTGTCAGCCACAGGAAGGCTTATTCGCAGCCTAATTGACTGAAGCCAGTTGAGATCATTTGAGGCTAACCACACTTTCTCACAATGAGGTTTTGATGAGCTCAAATCAATGGTGAGCAGGGGGGAGAGTGTTGCATGTAGTGCTCATTAATTCAGTCTTCACACATCCTGGATGCTTTAGACTAGACAGCACACTGAGTCTGCATTTTCAGCATTAAAAAACACACAATAATGACCTTTTGTAAAAGTTTTACCTAAGCAGTAAAATGCATTTTTATTATCTGACAACAAACTAGAGACTCCTTTATGTGCACTGTAATGATTTGCATAACTCATGGGAAAAGAAGCATTCACATTACTGTACAATAGCTTTAGAAATTTAGATCTTGTTTGGGCTCTTAAAATAGCACGCAGATGACTTCACAAGCACAGAGCCAAACCAGGAAGGCACAAATACTTCTGTCTGTTAACACTGCTGAGGAAGACTTAGTTTTGAAAATGATACTTGCTTTAGGAGAAAGTCATTACTTTGAATTTCATTATTTTTTAGCCCTAAAATATAGGCCATCCAGTCTGTAAAGGCATTAGCAGTGTCTTACCCAGCTACAACAATAGATTATCTTTTCATTCTGTCCACAGTGGGAACGTCTTTCTGTTCTACAATAATCTGGCTCCTCCAAGCTTTTCTGCCTGGTTCTTCACACATGTGCACAAGGCTATGCCAGTAAGTGGAACTGTTTAATTTACAGAGGGCCTTAAGATAATATTTACATAAGCAGTGTTGAAAAGAAACCTTGCAAGCCCTAAGGTTATTAACGGTAATTATGCTTCATAAATCTATGCCCTTCCCTTGCCAAACACACTTACGGGCCCCGCGGCTCATATTTGAAGTTTGCAAGCTTGATCACAGAGAAGCGAAACCATGTAGATATACAGATTAAGAGTCAGCAACATCCACCCACTTACCAGCTTAAAAGAGGACAGTGTTACTGGGTGTATCCAGGCACATCAAAGCCTGGTTGTGCTATGAATGGAGTGATACATTGTCTGAGCGATGGGATGTGACAGCGCAGATACAGACTGTCGCTGACATGCCTTCCATCCTGGATTACCAGTGAGTCAGGCTGCGAGGAGTTTGCTTCTTGGCTGCGCCTCTGGAAGCAAGCCAAGCTAAAATAACTTTCCCGCCCCCCACACTCACCACCCCTGCAACGTAGTTCACTATATGTTTATTTGCACTTGGAGTCATGGCTTGGAGAAGGCTCCTGTCCCCTTAGCATTCAGGATTTTGTACATTAAAAGGTTTTTTTTTTTGAATATGTGAAAGTGAGAGCCAGGGCTACTTAAAAACCTGGATGCTATCCTTCCCTTTGGATTCAGCTTAAAAAAAGTACCTTTTCTGACATATATAAAATCCTCTCCCTCTCTTCTGGAGAGAAAATAGACTTTGAGTTCAATGGCCTTGAGACAGAGTGGATTAAGGTGCACGCCATGTAACCAGGACATCTCCAGTTTGAGTGCTAACATGTTGATGTTTTTATGCGGTTCACCATTTTAATTAAGCATGCTCGGTTTTTAAAGAACAACTGTACTCAGCTCTCTCTTATATACATGTTCTAGCGGCAGCCCACTGCGATTTCAGAAAGTCACATATATTGCTATTACTTATTGATATTCTCTCCGCCCACCAGCATGTAATTCACGCACCAACCAGGTACAACCAAACCCTTCATAGCCAGACTGGCCATGAGGCATGTCAGGACAAATCCAGCCAGTGAACCAACAAAAATAAATCCATAAACTTTTCACATGCCCTGTTATATCAGTCTCTTTACCAGCCCCCTCTGTGTGCCTGCTGCTCGAGGGGTTTGCATGAGACCATAGTCTGTGCAGCATGCCTGATCTGGGACTGGGCTTATTTGGTTATGCAGGTCCACCCAAAACCAAAAACGTCAACATCATGGTGACTCTAGAGGAAAAGAAAGGGATTGCCAAATCATTAGGATTCACCCTGCAGGGACCATGAATGGTGACCATGAAAATCTGTAGAAAATTTCAATAGTTGTTTAGATATTTGTCCCTCAAAGAAACAGAAAATCAATCTCATGATGGTCCGAGATGAAAAGTCAGAGGATCATCAAAGGCGGGTCCTGGGGACCATGAATGTTTGTACCGGATTTCAACTTCAGTAGTTGTGAAGATATTTCATCCTGAAACACAAATGTCAGCCTGCTAGTAGTGATGAAGTCCAACCAACAGACATTTCCATCTGCTCTACTGCTAAAAAGGAAAAAGCTTAAATACTGTAACATTCAATTCATGAAACATGACATGCTACCAATGCTAGACACTTTGAGGACCCAGTGTATGATTTTCTTAATTTGTCGGATTTGTAAAGAAATATAAAGTGATAACACAATCTCAAGTGAGGCACATAAAACAATACAGTTAAGAATGAATGTGTAGGTATATCTGTGAGTGCAGCTGGTATGTATCAACACCCTGTTAAAGAACAGCACAGCTGCAGTGGCAGCTCATTCCTTGATAGTGAACCATGAGTCACTAACTCTGCAACTGTAGATCTCTCTGTGCTGCAAGTGTAAAGCCTTGAATTGAGAGCTGATGAATAGGCAGGGAAGGCTCTTATCAGGGGCAGCTGCAACAGTCATTTATCAGTGGAAAATAATGGAAGCGAAAGGAGATGAGTAGAGCAGTCAGCCTATTGCTCCACAGTGTAATAGACACATGACATATTCTCAGTGTCCTGGAATAACACTGTATCTCCATCTTTGTCACTGTTGGCATTGTGCTCCACTTGTAGAACAGGTATCAAGAGCCAAGAATCTGCCACTGAAAAAATGTTTCACAACTCTAGGGACAGTGTGTGGTATTTGATGAAATAACGAACATTTTCTAACTTCTTGGCAAGTCAGAGACGGCATCAGAAAGTACAGTTAGCTCAATTTGATTTTGATTTATAGTAGATCCAAGGATTTATCCTCGTGACACATTCATAACATAGAGCTTTATTATTATATTAGAAAGAGAACCAGACTTCAGTGCAAGGGAACTATAATGACTAAATTATAAATACCTATCTATATACAACGCATTTAACATTCAGCAATAGTGTAAAAGCAACAGCCTTCTTTAAATGGCCTTTTGAGAACGATGTTAATGTTATACTAAAAAGTAGTGGTTAAGTAGTTAATATGAAATAATGAAAGCCATATAATCAGCATAAAATGTAATGTCTGGTAGTGTTATAAGGACCTCATAAAAGTATAATCAACTCGGAAGTATTTTGATTAGTGTTTCAAGCAACATCAGCAAAGGCACTCAGGCAAATATACACTTCCATTGGCTTTCATTAAGCAGTTTGTAGATGTGAAATGGTTTATGGCAGATAAATGTAAAAGCATTTTGATGAAAATTTCTTCTAAAGCATTCAAGTGCATACACTGAGTCTCATTCATAATAATAATCCATACAGGTTTGTGTGTAAATTACAATTGAAAGGAAACGTACACACTTGTAGTTGTTGGTGTAAGGCCAGTCTAATTTGGTCATAGATTAGTCTAATGCAAGTAAAACTCTGTCACAAAAATAAAGAATTTTAAGCCAAAAAAATGAGACCTAGACCTAGAATTCATTGTACCACAGTCCAGATTAAGATAGTCAAGAACTAACGCCGGACCTAATCAAGTGGCCCACGCTTTTGTGACTATTTATACTTGTGCATTAGTTTGTCTGCATCACTCTGCAGTTACACCATCAAAATGTTAGTTGGTGGTGAGGCTCGTATGTCATTCTGTGTGTGCGTCAAACAATAGTGATTGAAAGTGAGCGGATCATGTTGGAGTTGGAGCTGATAAATATTGAACAACAGTAACTTTTACTGAAATTACTGCAACACAGAAAAGAGAGAGGTCGTCAGATGAAATGGTGTGTACGACCTTTGAACTCAGTGATGCAAAAGCAGGATGAGTTTCATGCGTTTGTCTGGCCACTGAGAGAAATGGACAAGACATGCTACCAAGTGGACCAATCACAATCAATACAGTCTGCATCACCACAATATGTAGTTACATGTCAAACTACGGCATAAGGTACGGGGTTACACCTTACGTACGGCTTTATTCTAGAAGAGTCAGAGGTATAATCCAGGCTTGACTCAGGAAGTGACTCAGAACCTTCCTCGCAGTAAACCCACAGTGTGACAAGGTCCTGCTCCTTGAGCTCAGTGAGTAGCTTTGGCAGTGAGCAAAATTTCTCTGCGTTCTTCTGGAACAATGACCCAACACATCCCCAGTGACCCCACAGATATGCTCTATGGTTTACATGTCCCTTTGTTTGGCTGCAGTTATAGATCCAGTTACTAGACAAGACAATTAATGTCCTCTGAAGGGACTTAACATTCATGGGTGATTAGGATTCAGCAACACATGTAACTGTCACCTTAATTAATCCTTTTGTTTCATGTGTGCCAATTAGGGCTGCCCCCAAACAAAGATTTTCCTAGCTGAGTGATAGTCAACACACATGAAGTGAGCCGCCTGTTAAGGACACTCGCAAAAGTGACAATTATTTTGAATGTGTAAGAACAACCAGCAAGGAGATCATTAGAGTGAGTGACCATGCTAAGTGGCTACCGTTAGGCTACTTACATGTTTCAAATGATAAGGCAAGTTTGAGGTTGATGAATGATAGGGGCAAATGTTGTCCTGCAGAGTTTGCATCACGCTTTCTTGGGGTCCTTCTCTAGCCTCTCAAAATGATCACACTTTGGATTTCCTGCTTGAAATATGACATACTCCACATATGTTATTACTGTAGCAGACTGTCCTGCGTTCACATGTTGGTTTGATATTTGATGCAGTGTGTCCCCTAAGATTTGATAAAGGCAGGAAGTGTTGTGGCAATTTTATTAGAAAAACTAAAGAAGCTGTTTCTGCTGTTCATCGTACTTCATTTCTATGTCCCTTTTATTATTTTATTTCTAAATGTGCCCAGTTAGAGGAACGCAAGACGTTCATTTACATAGCTGACTAATGACTGCAGGGACCAGCTGTTTACCTGATGTCTGTCCATGACCGACTGAGTGTCCTCAGTTCTGACCAATTAAAATTCGGTTGACTAAGACTCTTTTCATTGAATAATGTTTGGTGGACCATTAGGGGGCGGCCCTTGAGCAACAGTACTCACAAGTGTGCAAACATTTCACAGAGACCTATTGATAGGATCAGATGTCCCATAGAAACATAAACTCTGAGCTCAATCAGTGTCTGTGCCACTAGGTGCATACAGAAGCACACTGCACAACACTACAAATACGTCTCCTTATGAACTCCCCTGTGAACTGTAGAGAAACACCAGATCCCAAAGTGTCTTATCAGTGAAGTTGCTGTCAATCATAAGTTATCAAGGGAAAGTCAAGAATGGACACTACTGCTGCAAAAATAATGGCCTGAGGGCTTGTCATTTGAAGTAAACTGCTTACAACTCACAATGAACCTAAAATAACCTCATGAAGCAATGGGAGGACCGATGCCTTAAGCTTATGTTTTTGTTTTGTCTCACTTTGACGAGTGCATCACATGCTGTTTAACTGCAGAAGTCAGCAAGATGTACAGTTGGGAAGACTTTTCTGCAGAGAAATCCTTCAAGGCTACTGAAGAAATCAGTGCACAAAAACTGAAATGGAAATGTCCTTCTTTGAGGTAACTTGAAACCAGCATGCATTCTTAAAGATGCACATTAAGTCAGCATTTTTCGTTTTTGCAGCTGGTGCAGCTTTAAGCATTAACACAGTAGGGCATGTTGTTGTGTCCATGAACCTGCAAGTGGGACCATTAGACTTGTACTTTCCTCTAGTTTGCTTAATAAACCCTCCTCTGCCTTATGATTTAGTGGAGTGAACTTACTCAGGCAGTCTATCTAAACACCATTCATCAAGTTCCTGTGCACAAGCAAGGCAGCTATAAGTGATCACTTAGGCCTTTTCTATAGGAGGGCTGGGAGGTGGTCTATTGTAAAGAGAGGAGGCAACGGTCATCTGTAAGAACACACACACACGAACATGAACACAGCCACTTCAGCAAAAGCAAGGGCAGTCACACACACACACACACACACACACACACACACATATTCTGTCTTCGCGGACATGATCACACAATGCATTGCAATGCATTGGGATAATGGCCGCTGGCTGCTGCTGTTATTTGCCTGCTGCTACATTGTTGCAGGCTCAGCAGCTCCCGCATGGGGCCCCTTGGAGGAGCAGCCCGTCTGAAGAGGACAGCTCTCAGAGAGGCAGCGGCGACAGGCAGAGAGCTGCTCGCCCTCACAGCCAGAGCATCCGTGTCCCCACTTTGTGCTCAAACAGGAGTCATTAGTAATGAGCTGTTTGCATAGCAGGGAGACAAGGAAAGGTTCTGTCCTGCTCAAACCGTGTCCTCTTATAGATGTTGACTGTGTCACGGAAACTGCAGTGCTTTGCGGTGAATGTTAATGAGGTATCCACTAGTTGATCGATAAATCAAATATGCAAACAGTTGTGTAAACACAGAATCATGAGCTGAAGGCTGTCTCAGCTGGTGCTAAAATATCAAATATGCAAAAGATGACATCATTGCTTAATGGCTCAGTCTGCATATCTTTGCAGATATGTCAAACCTTTATACAGACATACTGAGCGCCTGGCGCATATGCAAATCTGTGTGTAAAATAACAATATTCAACTTGTTAACATCTAAAAAATGTAATGAAAATATTTTTTTAATTTGGGGGGCAATATGTAAGGTCATATTTTTATAATCATCATATGCAACAAAAACTTCCTGCACCGCTTGCGAGGCTGCTATGTCATTATTATGCATATTTCAAAGTGCAGGTTCTCCCATACAGCTGTGGCCTGTGAATATCTGATGCTTCCTCTAAGAAGAGGATGGATGTCCACTTTAATAATAAGGTTCAGTGTGGTTAGAGCACAAACGCCTGCACACATCCTGCTGTTTGTGATTCTTGACATCAGCTGTGAGGACAGAAAAAAAGTTTAATCTGCACTCTGTTTGTTTGACTCCCATGACTTTACCTCTTAACCAGAGAGCATACTAACTAAAACCAAGAGCTCATAGAAGTGTGTAGTCTTTGTAGTGTATTCTTTTCATAGACGCAAACATTCACAACCAGTCAAATTTTTTTGTAAATGTTGTAATAACTCAGTTTTCACAATATAGACATTTAACATGTGTGCAAAAATTCTAATTATAACATATTGTCCAGCCCTAGATTGTACTATGACACAACAGGGTGTAGGTTTCACTATTTTTAAAGACTGAATTTTAAATTTCTAAATGATTCATTAAACAGTCTGATTTCATCAGTTTTCCATAAGTTTCAATTTAGTGTTTGACAGTAATGCAGTACTTGGTTATGTGTTACTGGATATGGATGTGAGGTGCTTGAGTGTGGAGGCTTTGAAGGTTATAATAGAGGTTGTGATGTAACAGGTAATGTGACTAATTACTAATTAGTGTTGTAATTTTTTTTTCATCAGCATGTCATAAGTAATGAGCAGTTGATTGACACTGACAATTTGTAAGTAACTTGCCCAACGCTACTGAAGTGTGTTTATCACAAAGTGTGATCAACTTCAGGGACTGACGAACAGGGATGCAGCCAGTCTGAGCTGAAAACCTGAAAGTCAGATTTGGGTCCATGTTTTTGTGGAGCCATACCCCTCTTTCCAAGAAAACAAAGTTTGTTATCTCAGGATGACAAGATAATTATGATGCGTTCACAAGGAAAGAGCTTGTTATCCACAGATAACAAGATAATTATGTTGTGATTGTGAGATAACGGGGTTGAGAAAATGTGTGTGAACGTGACAGCTCTTGGCTTCTGCAGTTTTGAAAGGTTTCTTGTAATTGTGTTGTTCATCAAAGAGGAGAACAATGGATCATAGCTGAATTGATAAAAGATCTTTATGTTAAAAAGAGATAGTTGACCCTTAACAAGTCGCACTCTATGTACACTTGACTGATGTATGTGTGGAGTTACGATTTGTTCATAAGACACTCCAAACAGAATTTGCAAATTGCTGTTTAAAAGCCGAAACAACGCAGCAGGAGTGTCAGTGAATAATGCCTGCAGCACTCAGCTTAAGTATTCTTCTCTAGCTTGTTGTCTTTGAAGAGGTTGGGGCAGAATATTTTGTGTTTGATGTTATGCTTTCTTCTGCTCTGCATTTCAAGGAGGCAGGTCAGCCTGTATATATCTGAGCGAAGGTTCAATTCAGTACAATCATGTTGAGGGGTTTGTGTGTCAGGAACAAAAGAACCGGCGTGCTCAACTAAAATATCCCAAAAATAAGGCTAAATGATATGCAAAGAAAAAAATCATATTGCGATTATTTTGGCAGACCAGTCAAGCATGTTCCTGTGCGTCTGGAGAATATGATTTGTAGGCCGGGGGCATCTCTGTAGCACAATGCTTCATTTATGGTGTGTTGTGATACATTTTTACCTTTTATCAAAAGAAATTGCAGTTCCTGTGATTTGGATATTACGCTTGGCCATATTTCGATTTCAGTAATATTTCAATTAATTGTTCAGCTCCACCAAAAAGTATAATGAGTGCCCACCCAGAAGTCACAACACTGGAGAACAAATGTGTCTGGTGTGGGGACAGCTTGTGTCTGGATCAAGGACAGAGGACACAGTGATCATTATTGTTTCACTCATCTCTTCTCATATTTTGGAGCCAGACTGGAGAAATCAAACCAATAACTTTTTAATTGGTTTCAAAATGATGAGAATGAGTTATTATTTGAAGTGATTCTCCAGCCTTTCATTCAGATTACAGAGACTATCAACTACATCAGACCCACTCAACCTTGAATCAGTAACAGCTTCACATCAGGAACACAATGTGAACACTTCAAGAGATTAACAAGTGCCCGTGACAGTTCATTTTTTAAAATTTAATTAATTGATTAATTCATTTATTTTTGCATGGATTTTCTTCAATTGGAAGTTCTCACTGTTTCTCATTAAAACTACAAACTCAGAAAATAATCTTTCTGCTTTGATAAACTGTGTGACCTTTCCGACTGGTGGAGATATTTTGGCTCTAACATCACTTCTAAACCATTTTTTCATCCCAGATTTTTTTTCTCCCAGTCAGAGCACTTTATGATAAAGTGCTTTACAAATAACATCACAAGAGACAATAAAGCACCAAGCACAAGCAAAGCAAGATAACTGGAGGCGATTGGAAAAATGTAGTAAAATGGAAAAAATGGTGTAAAAAGGGTATTCAGATGTATCACAGTGCATTAAGGTGATAAAAACTAATGCTATGTAGCGGTGTGTCGGAGCATGAAGGGCCTAGTTAAGCTTAAAAAAAACAGTTGTAAAAGAAGCTGTAAAGCCATTAAAGGGACACTAAAACTGCTCCCATATTCTCATATCTGTGTGATCCAGTTATACTCACAGCCGCATGTTGCACAACGTAAAGCTGAAGGTAACTGCAGCTACAAAACTAAACACTTTCATTTAGACGAGATACAGGCTTTGACAGCTTTAGTGAGATACTGCACTGTTCAGTATTCGTGTAATAAAGTTCCCTTCTCAAATGTGATCAGATATCATCTGGAGAGAGTTGTCATGCTTGACCTGCTGCTGCTCACCACATCACCACTGTTGTGCCTCACATACACTGTAGATTTAGGGCAGGCACCCTCACTCGCCAACAAGTCCATGTAGCAGTGGTCGTCGCAGAGACACCAGGACCTCGCTTTTGTATGTTTTTAATATTTCATGATGACTGCATATCTGCCTGTGTGGTTGTCATGGTTTTCCTGTTGTTCACTATTGTAGCGCTGCTGCTGAACCTTGCGATCTTAATTGCATTACTGATTGTGAATTAATTTAATGTAATTTGACTGGGCTAATGTTTTCTTTTGGTTGTTTGTTGCTTGGCACATGCATTATGATGCTATCATGCTACTGTTTTCCAGAGTAGTGATATAAGAGTGCTCATGCTGAGCTGGTTTTGTGGCCTAGAACTTTTCATATTTTCATTAGTAGTTGGGTTTGTGTTTTAGCCCTGACTGTTGACTCACTCACTTGCCTTTTTTCATTTTCTTTAATCACTTTATACCACTTCATATTCAGCTCAGTATCAGAGAAACATAATTAATTCAAAGCATTTATTTATAACAGCTTGTTTTATTATCATAAATTACACCTTAACAGTTAATATCCTGTTTCATCTCAGCAGACTAGTTGCTGGACTGCACCTTAAGCTCGAATTTATAGTCATCTGTTTCTCATCAACGCTACATTTCAAAGACTCTCTTGTGGTTATAATGTGCATATATGAATAAAAATAACCACATCGGCTTGGTTTTAATACATTTTTTTGTAAATATAAAGTAACTATGTATGATATAGAAACATAATCAGGTACACACTTGCTTGGAGCCCGCTAGCAGTCTGGCTAGTCACTTTTAAAAAGGTGCGCAGAGGAGCTGTGGGGGAGGTACTCAGGGGCAGAGGGTGCCAGAGGGAGATGGGCAGGACGAGCTGGTGTTCTGATCCTCAGGAATAATATATGTGCTGAACTCCTCACTGTCGCTTGTGCTCTTGCAGCGCTCTGATTCATGATCTCAATCATTTTCATTATTGCTTTCATCACCGCTCCCGCTCTGACTGAGCTGAGGAAGATTCCTCATGGCTCTCGCTTTCATTCGTGGACACTGAGTGCCAGGACTCTGCAGCCTGAAGCTCTCCAGCTGATCACTGGGCAGAAGACCCTGTAACTATCTCCATGCTGAATTAGAGGCTTTCACTCCTTCCAATATGAGCCACTGACACTCATTGACAGAAGCTGCAGATCTTTCTGTGTTGCGTTACCCTCACATGACCTGAGAGCCATGACCTCAGAGAAAAAGATGCATATCAGTGAGGTGTGAGTGTGTTTAACTCTTGTGTGATTGCTTTCACACCTTTTACATACAGCTTTGATTAACAGTCATGCTGCTAAAGTCATTGAGTTGATAAAAAATAGGAAAAAATGTTGAACAGAAAAGTGGCAGAGAACAAAGAAGTCCTGACCTCCTCAGTTTCTCTCTGTCTCACAAGTGGCGTCTCAAAGTGACCCATTTCTCTCTGCAGTCTGAGCTTGTCTCTTGTGAAGAGCAGTGAATATACAGCAGTGCATGAATAAAAGAGTGGAAGATAAGGAAGAGGTCTTTCTCAGACACTCAGAGGGCTTATCTTGAAACTACAAAACTCTGGCCCTCTCTCGGTTTTTCTGACTGCCGTTAAAACACTTCATTCGCTTTAAGGCTAATATTCTTTGACAGTTCATAAATTTCGGACTGGAATGATGGCTTTATTGTCCGTAAAGCCTTATATAGTGTTCAGGAATGATTTACATATCATGGTTTAATGTGAAACTTTTTATCTGCTCTCTCCTTGGAAGAGCTTCGTCACATTTAAATGTGTTTGTTGTAATTTGAACATGCAGGTTAGTGTGTGTGTGTGTGTGTGTGTGTGTGTGGGGGGGTGCCTACTTGTATTATTGGAAAATAATAGATAAAACACCTCTATACTCCTGATACCCATGTCATGGTTTTTGTTCAACTCTATTTCTCTAAACACACTCCCACTCCATAAATTTCAGTCGTATTTACTGTACATACATTCACACATTTACTATTTACTGGATATTCATACATGAGTAAAATGCATGTGGCATGGGTACACACCTACAGCACATAAACACATTCCATTATGATAAATGCTCCTCTTCAAATAAAAAAAGCATGTAAAAGCTGATTTTATGGTCCATGTTCCTCCCCGTCTCATAGGAAACACACACAACGCATCGCACACCCCCTGTGCACTCAGCCTTTTGAGGTGAAGCCATTTGATTGCAATGGAGATATATTAAATTTGCAACCTACCAATAATTCCTTGAGCATATTTAGCAGATATACTACAACCCCCCTCCTTTCTCCACCCCTCTAACCCCCTCCACACCAACAGACGCTGTGTGTTTTTCTAAAGTCATCATTTGCTGTGATTAACACAGCTCCCAGCAGGACCTCCTCGCCATGATTTGCACTTATTAATTCCTCAACTTAATAATTCCTTCTCGTTTCAGCGGTTACATGTTCTGAGAGCACGGATGACAGGACTGGGTGTCATTGGCGATCACATCAACCCGACACTGTGCACGCTTGTCATAACACCAGTTTTACCGTCCAGAGGCATGAGAGATGAAGTGCTGGTGAGTCATCAGTGGGGACCCTTCCCCTGTATTTTCCTGACTGAAATTCCATTGATTGAGAGTGGAAAAGCATGAAAGGCACATACCTTAGCACTGCACATTTAAGCACATGTTCCCTTTTCACAGTGAATTAAGAGCAGCCGGACGGGCTGCATTTTAATGGATCTCGAGCTGACGTTTTATACAGCTCATACACAATGGGCCCAGTGTGGCTGTAATACGCCCACAGGGTGCTATTTTTCAGCGCCAGTGGTGCTCAGAACTGCGTACATTGGGACACTGTATTACAACATGAAAATAAGGGTATTTTGGTCTGCGGTCATTCCTGCTGCATTTGTATATGTTATGCCATGTTCCCATTGCGGCATAAAAAAACCCACACTGGGATGTTACTCAACCGCAGCAGCAAACTGCGCGATGTGAAGTAGTTGGACCGCGTGCAATAAAAACTCCTCCAGGATCATTTCACTGAGGATTTTATTTCACATTAAAAGGTTTTAGATGGTGGAGTCACTGTATTTCACACTGGAATGATTTGGAAGTCAGCTGGGAGAAGAGTATCTCAGGTACAGCTGTCTCCCTGGAGAATTTGAGCTTTTATTTATTACTTTGTTCATTAGAAGAGGGAATGTTAGGAGACGGCAGACACAGTTGAACTCAAGTGTCAGATCTTTAGCCACACTAGCGGTTTAGCTCAGTCTCTGGGTCAGTTTGATCCAGACTGGAACATCTCAACAACTGCTGGATTTTAAATTTTCCCCTCAAGATCAATTGTCATCACTCCCTCGGGCACCATCATCATCATTTGTTCAATAACTTGGCTTATGACAAACACCTGAAACTAATGATTCCCATCAGCCTCAGCTGTTTTTAGTGTTTAGTGCTAATTTGCAAATGTTAGCATGCTGACACATTAAGCTAATTATACCTGCTAAACATCAGCATGTTAGCATTTTCACAGAGAGCATGTTAGTGTGCTGATGTTAGCATTCAGCTCGAAGCACCGCCGTGCTTCGGTACAGCATGCCTTAGTCTTGTTAACTTCTAGATTGTATTCTGCAGCAGGATGAAGCTGCAGTGAGGAATTTTTATTTTGTTTGTCACAACGTGGTTGAATTTGTTCTGCCACTAAAAACAAAGCTCCACACTGTGAACTCAGCATTATGCAGAGTTTCAACAGGACTGCCTTTTGAATGCAGCTGCAGACACTTCTGCCAACAAGAGAGTTTGGTGCTTGATTTAATGACTTTACACACTCTGACAAATGCAGTTACTCTTTTATGAGAAGCTACAGTATATTATCAGTGTGTTGATCCCGACAGCATTTACTGACAAATCCCTGTAAACGTCCACTTCACATTTCTGCCCAGATGTCTCTACACTGAGCATATCTCATCATTAGGCTGCACATTATGTCAGCGTGGAGCTTCTTTTTAAGTGCAAAATACACAATTTCCTACTTTCTCTTGAAATATATGTTTACCCTTTCCATTGTGTTATATAGGATTTAATTGTAAGGTAGTTACATAGCAACAGCACCTGCCATCTTTTACTTTCCTTGTTACTGCTGTTGCTCACACCTTAGCTTTGTATCCAAATAACTAGAAACAAAGCATCTGATCATAGCAGTCCTCCAAAGTCACCCAGTACAGTATTTGTTTAAAATGCAGGACAGCAGGCCGCACTGTGCCCAGAGACAGGGTTTCAGGGTTCAGGGTTTCTGTTTCTGGTACTGGGGGCCACAGAGCAGCTGCCAAGTGCTCTGCATTGGCCTCATTGTAAATATTAAGAGTTAATTCCCTCAGTAAAACGCAGCTGTAAACCATCTGCACCGCTGTTAATCACAGAGAAATCGCCCCGCGAAGAATCTCCACTTGCCTTATTCAAATTGCAGCGCACAAGCCGCAAATATTCACGGATTGCGATTGCATATGCACACACACACACACTCACACAAAGTTTAGAGTCATTGCTTAATGTCTTTGGCAGGCAACAGTAGGCATCTCTCCAGCTCTGGGGTTTGTTTTAAAGATATACATACACATATGCGCGCAAACACACACACACACACACACACACACACACAGAAGTCAGGAGTGGTGTATTTATGATGTGTGATTTAATTAGCTGGCTCTTAAAGCAAGTTGATAATACATGGGCCAGAGACAGAGAGAAAGAGAAGAAGGCAGAGAGAAAAACACAGAGAGATACTCAAGGGGTGTGGAAGTCCATTGTGTCAGCATTTTATCACAGCTGAGTAGCTGGAGGTTCAAAGGTCAATCCCATTCTGCTTTCAGCCACAGTCACCTTGCCATACTGACAGAGCTATCTAAAGCAACATTGACTGAATCAGCCATCAGCCATCAGCCAACACCGCAGAAGCTCTTAAATGGCTAATGGAGCCGCCAGACCAGCTGGGAATACAAACCAATGGATTTATTGAACATTCAGCATACAGCACTGCCAGCAATACAGACTTGACACATATACTGTGGTTTTTATTCAACTGTCTTAACAATTTTGAATATTTTTTACATGTGTTAAAAGTAGAAACTAGCTGAAACAAGTTCAAACAAGAACTCTCAGTTGTTCTACTTTTACAGCTTAACCAGATTCTGACAAACATAAGGTGCTTTTTTTTTTTTTTTTTTTTTAAAGCTTTGTGCTCTTTGTACCTTTTCCCAGCATGTTGCCATCCACTCATGGTGATGCTTAGTTCAAACATCCACGATGTCAGTGTGTTGGAGAGGGCTTGTAGTGTCTTACCAGATCCTAGACAGCTAGTCACAAGGTTATATGTCACCTTAATTCTCTCTCCTTCCTGGTGAACCATACACAACTTGAAAAAAATCAATAAAGGCACACTGAGCACTTGCAAGCTTAGTTATACATTTTTGTTCCTTTACAATAAAGCTGTGTCAATACAAGTAGCAATAAGTCTGGATACCTATAAGTATTTGTATTGATAGCAGTATCGATAAAACCCTGTGGATGTGAATGGGATCATGCAGCAGCTCGGCTCAGAGGTAGAGACACGGAGCTTTACATTTAATCATTGTTACTTTTACATGTAAAGAAGAATAATTGGTCCAGTTAAACTACACAATGTAATTTGTGTATTTATTAGTCACTAATTTCACTTTCTAAAATAGAAATTAGGTTCTTATTATACACACATTACAACATTATTGGAAATAGATTGACCTTTGAGCCAAGCTCTTACCTCCTCCCATTAACACTAATTGAGTTAAAGCCCAACATTCATCATTTCCTCAAACATATGAAAGGCTTTCATGGATTTGACTGAAACTGTGAAAGAAGGAGAAATTATGACATTCTCCAAAGACCAGTGTAAGACTCGTGTATCCCTTTTTAAAATGCAAAAAGCTGCAACAAAAGTCAAGTAAATGAAATAGAATAAACTGTGCTTCCATGCTGCAAATGTGCTGAATCAGAAATTTAGTATTGACATTTTTTCAGAAGATCCAGAAACATTTTTAAACAGCAATTAAGATGAACCATTCAGGCAAGTGGGACAATAATAATACATAGTATACATAATGATAATAATATATCTTGCACAGGACACACACAGAAAAGAAAATGTAAGATACAATACAAAAGACTACAGTGTGTGTCCCTGCTTGTGAAATATCTATCCACCCTGTCACTGTGCCTCCACTCTGTGAGAATAACATAAAAACTCAGCACACGACACACTGCATATTTCACTCTATATTGCATGGAGAACTATCACCATACCTATTCCATAATGGCCTGCGTGCTTGACGCGTGAATAGCCTTTTCCCTTGGTCGCGGTGTCCATGCTGTCTTTTACAGTACAGGACGTTCTCTGTAAAATCCCTCCAGTCCCACAGTCCTGCGTGAGGAGAAAACCCAGGAGTTGTCATGGCAGCTGAACTGAGGCAGGAATGCACATTACCATACTACAGGGAGAGCGAAATGTAGTCAAATGATATCATTTTGCTGCAACCAGAGCTGCTTTGAGTTTTTATTGGCATGACATTAAATCACATTAGGGAGTCAATTTAGACTTTAAAGTTAAATGAGAAAGACAGAGAGAAAGATGACATGGTGAGAAACACTGGAATTTACTGAACGATGCATTTATTTGTTATGATTACCGCTTGTTTTTCTTTAATAGGCTGCTGCTTATAGTATATCCCTGTCTGATTATATTTCGCTGGTAGTATACGTTTTCTATACAAATATGTAGCAATTTAAGCATATTCAAATAGAATTGAAATGAACTGAAGTGAGCTGAGTGGAAAAGAGAGAGAAGGACAGAGAGGCAGAGAGATGGTGCGAGTACACTGAGAAGTCTGTTACGCTGAGGGCTTGTGCAGGGGAGGGCCCGAGCTGTGAATGCAGAGGAATGACAGGCAGGGATTAGAGGGGAGGTGGTGCCATTGAAAAGCAAGCTGATCCAGGGAGCCGAGCTGACACTTGAACACAGCCAGCTGACAAGACCAGCCAGCCCTGCTGCAGTCCTGCAGAGGCAGCTCCCCCCCCTCAACACACCCTCTCCTCCCTCTCCTCTAGAGTCCGGGGTGGGGTGGGGTGGGTGTTTGCATTGGTTCATTAGTCGTCATTGTAGAGACAGATGATGCAATGAAACAGGATTAATGGTCCGTGTACGATTCTTCAGTTAAAGGTTAGGATTCAGAATCCAAATTAGAAAAATGTAAATTTTGGTGCATTACTCTGAGATCTTACTGGGGACATTTTTCATTTTAGCAGCATGGACTAATGACGGAAGAAAGATCACAGCATCTGCTGAGACAACTACTAATTTGTCGGTGGAATCCAAAATGTTCCTCTGTTTTTCTCGCACAAAAAATTGTAAAATAGTTTTTGCAATTTTACAGTAGAAAATTCCAAAATATTTGAGAATCTGGCAACAGTCTCAACTTTGCAATTATTCTTTAATACTAGAATGTACAGTATATTCAATGTACTGTATAGACTGTATGTTTATACAATACACAGTGCAAATGAAATTACATTTAAAAACACAATGGAGAGGATGAATTTAAGTTAATATGAGGTAGAAGCAGTACACTCATTACAGCCGCTGCGTGTGACAAACAAAAGATATCAAAGACAACATCTTAATGTGGTTAATGTGTTTCCTGCTGAAACAGGATGTTGGTGTGCTGCTTGCATCAAAGTCGCCTGTGATGTCATTATTTTGTTTTGGTCCACCAACACCAAGTTATAACAAAATAATAATTTTCATCAAGATGAATTTGTGACCGAATAGCCTGTTACGGCAAAGGAAAAAAAAAAAAAAGCTACCAGTAAAATTTGCAGACATGCCAAATGACTGCAGAGAAACTGCAGAGAAAGTAAATGTGTACAAAGAAGAGGTGCCTTACAACCACAGATCATCGGAACAAGAACTGGAATAACCTTGTCTGGGGAGGCAGCCCACTCACTAAACAGGATGTTGACAAAAAGCCAGTAGTGCCTAAAGCAAGCACATCTCCATATCCTTACTTTTTGCTCCGCTTTCTGAACATCGCACAGCTTCCTGAATCAGCACTGAAGGTTGGCGGTGGATGTAGATCATGCACTGTGGAATCATTCAACATGGAAGTGCTTTGTAGGCCGTCTGGGGTGAAGGAGGGTTGTTATTTTTTTTTCTAAATTGGTCAGTTTAATAGTGTTATGGATCATTCTGCCGCTCTGTAAGCTACATGTGCCGAACTTTTTATACAATGAATATATTAACAGCAACTGGCCAAAGTGTACTCTGAGACAATACCAGCCCTAGCAAGTGGACACCTATTATCTCTGCCAGCATGTTATACCAAGAAAATATATTTAGAGCTTCATACTCTACACGTATCAGCTAAATTCTGATTTACTTTCCTCTCCTCTCCTTCCAGTCCATCTCTTTTCAAAGGGGAGCTGCAGTAGTTGGCATGATATGTTGGTAAATGGTGGGTAAGCAAGCTGTTTGAGATCTGCGAGGTCAAGGGCTGGCTGTGCTGACACGTGTCACACTCAGAGACAGAACAGCTGGAACATGCACCAGACACTGCATTATTTCTGAGTGCTCACACAGGCATAACTGCTTAACTGTCTGAACTAAGGGGCCTGGGCTCATAACGCAGGCAGTACTTTAATAAGAGATGTGGCTCTTGAATGTGCGACTCCCCACAAGGCTCATAGAAGCCTTTGCTTTCTGGGAGTTCCTTTGATTAATAATCCTGACAAGTCAGCCCATTATTATGAAATAAACCGGCACCACTGCATGTGCCATATTATCTCCAGAGACAGAGGGGACATGAGACAAAGCCAGTGGCTCTTTGGGCAGGAGGCTGATTAGGAAGCACAAACACCTCACACCTCCTGCTGCACTGCACTGGGGATTGGTTTGACACTGTGATCCAAGAGATTTTTTCAATCAACGACACACACACACACACACACACACACACACACACACACACACACACACACACACACACACACGCAAACATGTAGACAGTGCACCTGTTGCCTTTGTGATGTTTGAACTTTCATGGGAATCACAGTGGTGCTTGATTTAAAACACAGATGTGAAGAAACTTTGCTGTATTTTTTATTATGTTGCAGGGTTTAGCTAAGTACTATGACAGAAGTGTTCAGATGCTTCACTCAGTACTTGTTGTTGAAACACCTTTGGCAGTAATTTCAGCTTTGAGTCTTGAATATGATGCAAGCTTTGCATCCCTGGATTTGGGGATTTTCTGCCACTCTTCTTTGCAGATCCTCTCAAGCTCTGTCAGGTCAGATTGGGGCAGTCGGTGGGCAGCCATTTTCAGGTCTCTTCAGAGATGTTCAATTGGGTTCAAGTCGGGGCTCTGGCTGGGTCACTGAAGGACATTCAGAGTTGTCACTAAGCCAGTGCAGTGATGTCCTTCTTGAAGTTTCTCCCATCTCCGGAGGATCCTTGGAGCTCAGCCAGAGTGACCATCGAGTTCTTGGTCACCTTTATTACCAAGACCCTTCTCTCTGATTGCTCAGTTTGGCCAGGCGATCACTTTTAGGAAGAGTCCTGGTTGTTCCAAACTTCTTCCATTTAAGTATTACGGATGCCACTGTGCTCTTGGGAACCTTCAATGCAGCAGAAATGTTTTTGTAGCCCTCGCCAGATCTGAGCCTCGACATAATCCTGTCTCTGAGCCCTGCAGGCAGTTCCTTCCTCCTCATGGTTTTTGCTCTGATCTGCATTGTCAGCTGTGAGACCTTATATAGACAGGTGTGTGCCTTTCCAAACCATGTCCAATCAGCTGAATTCATCACAGGTGGACTCAGTCAAGGTGTAGAACCATCTCAAAGCTGATCAAGAGAAATAGGAGGCACCTTAGCTAAATTTCATATCAAAGTGTCTGAATATTTATGTCCAGTTTTTCCTTTATAGGGAAGTGGTAAAATTTCTAAAAAGTTTTTGCTTTGTCATTATGGAGTTTTGAGTGTAGATTGATGAACTCTGAAGACTTTTTTTTTTAGCTGTAGGTACGTCACATAGTGTGTGCTGCATTTGAACGCTGAATGCTCCTTTTTCTTGCATTTGCAAATATATGCTTGTGTGCATCTATCTTAAGTGCACACACACCCACAAAACACACCAACCACAGCTGCACGTCAGATAAACCAAGTGCAACATACAGGAAGAAAAGAGCACCTTCAATGATCCATCAATTCCCATTGGTTTGGTGAGGGGGGGATTTATTGACTGGCAGAGTAAATTCAAGGCTTACTCACTGTCAACACAACCCAAGAGGCAGTCTGCTGGAAAATCTAGTGCTATGGTGCCAGGTCGCTCCACATAATTCCCCTGTAGGGCTGCTGTCTGTGATGAGCCATGCTCAGTGTGGTTGTGTGGCTGCTGAAAGGCCTGTCATTACAGCTGCACCCTGTGGCAAGGCAGCCAGATTCAATCCAAATAAGATCCCCTCTGCCAACAAGCGGACCCACCTAAACCCACTTATCAAGCGGCAAGGATTTGGTTAACATCTCTGGCTGGATTTGGTTAATATCTGTAATATGTAAATACTGTAGGTATTAAACTAGTCATCAAACTATAAACTGTATATCAGCCTATGCCAGCACTGCGCAGGAGGCCGGCAGCACAGCCAACTGGTGATTCAATGATTCAATATAACATGTAATTGATAATTTTTCTGACTGGAAGCTCCTAATTCAGCCCTTACTTTAATTATTATTTTTATTATTGTTATTGTTAGTAGTATTAGTTAAAGCATTCATTCAGTGTTGTAATCCTTTTATTTCACTGTCTTTAACAAACTGTGATATGATGGATCAGAGGCCTGTAATCCTGGTATAAATATAAAATAACCAATGTGCAAAAACACATGTATTTTGCACATGTAGCTCACATTCATTCAGCCTTTTTATCCATGTATAATATAATCTAGATGATGTCAAATACATGTCTGTCTGATTTTAGGCGAAAGCCTGACATGACATCCTCACGTTTGTTTTCTTTTGTCAATAACACAAACATTATTATGCATACATTTTCATAATGTGTGTTTGTTGCTTCTTGTACAATAGGGTCTTGCCTGTTTGTGACTGACGGTCAACAGGTTTGTTGTTACCATTGATTGCTGTAGGATGTAAATATGCCTTCTGTTAGCAAATTGCAGACTCAAACATGGTGTGTTTGCATGCAGCATTACATAACCCTGATGCTCATGCGGCATTTCACAGGCCTTTGCTCACTATTCATCTTAATTTGCTGCATTCATGTTCGTCTCTGATCTTATTCACCAAATTTTCAGCATAAAGTACCTTAGGCTTCAATGTTGAGATGAAATGCTGATGGATGATGGCACTGCTGATACATGTGCAGTGTGTGTGTGTGTGTGTGGAACTTCCACCTACACTGGAGGAAGAGGCTTTAAGGACAGCTGACTCAGACTAGTGGAGATTTGACTCACATAAACAAACCTCTCTTGTCTCTCTTTCTTCCTCTGTCTCTTTCTTTCAAACACACTCTCTCTCTCTCACTTTGAAATTAATCAGTGATGGTCCCTCCACCCCCTGCTGATGGATCTATTATTTATGAGGACCCTTTGCACTAAACTAAATTTAGTGCATAAACTCCACTCGGAGAGCTGGAGAGGGGGATCAATAGGATGGCAGGGGCCACAGTGAGAGTCTCATTTAGCTCTTTAGAAATGCAGGATGTGGAAAGGCTGACCCTGAGTGCAAATGTGCCTCTTGACTGAAAGAGAGCCTGAGAGAACGAGCAATAAAGAGAGCAAGAGGTTCTGACAATACAAGGCAAATTTCAGTGGGTCATTACTCTCCAATTGTTACCTTGTTGCTAATCTATATCAGAGATAGTGGATCATTGATGGGGTGATGTTTGGTGTAATTAGGTTTATACAAGCTCTGCGTTATTGCCTTTTCAGGATGCCACATGTGCTGCATGAATCACATCTGATTTTTCAGCCCCCGTGACATTGATACCACTTGTCTCCTGTCAGGATCGTCACGGCTGTGATTACTCTCTTTCAGTATCACCACACAGTTCAATATTTAATCATACACCCATTTGTATGGAAACAATCAGTTACTCATGCATAATTTTCTCCATAAGATTCTTGCTGAGGAAACATGTGTTTGTTGTCAATATGGCCTCTATGAACAAGTCAATATAGGCTACTACTCTTAGAATAGATGCATGGGATTGGAAGAATAAAAAAATTATTTGCTTCATTAAAGGTGCATAGTCCATATCTGGTGCCGTGTCTCAATTGTAATCCAACCTCAGTCCTGGCAGCACGGTAGTCATGCATTGCCTGAGGTGAGTGTGTTTGTGTTGGACAGCTCCCAGGTGTTAAAGTCACTGAGTATGAAGCAGGGAACTGCTGATAAAGATGTATGCACAAAATATACACATGGCTGCTCAGCTTGCTTGAAATCCCTGGGTAAATAAAGCCTTAAAATATGTGTTTGAAAAACTCTTTTTAAAGGAAATGCTTACATGTAATCCTACATAACCACAGATTACATGTAGGTCTTTAGAATATGCTAATATATCATCCTTAAAGGAAACATCCACCCTCGGAAGATAACGTGCACTATCAAGATTCACGGTAAGAACAACAACAAAAAAGGAGTGAAAACATGGATAATTCAGTCACAAGTCGATACAAGGACAGAGCAACCAAATACAAATGGTCCAAAAGATCAACTGACTGTTTTGAGGCTGGATTTGAATATACTGCCAGCAGACTGAATACCTAACAGAGGACTGGTGCAAAGCCAAGGTACAAGCACAGCTAAAGCTCAGTCACTGCTTGATTTTAACCCGACTTTAACCTGGACTCTGGCCTGGCTCTAGTTTGGTGTTCTGGGACAGAGTTAAAAGCTCACTGATGTAATCCAGCACCTGGACTGGTGAAGTATTGAATATTGTTAGTAAGAGGTTAAAATGAATTTGAAGAGAAACTTGGCCACCATGAAATCAGGGTGCTGTGGGAAAAGTGTTTGTTCTTAGCAGCCTGGCTTCAGATTTCTGCAAAGTTTGAAGTGCAACTACAGCTCCAGAATACGATAAGGTGTTAAGGTGTTAGACCAGACCACATTAGACCAGGCACAGGGGGAGTAGGGTATGTTTTTCTGGTGTTGCTGGAGGACAGCTTTTCTGTTTCATGGTTCATGTTCAATTTGTAGCTGCTGTCAAAAATTAAAGTTCATCAGTAACACTGGATGTTAGGATTATGAAACCAAGAGATGGCTATAGTTTTGTATTTAGATCGCTCCACTGCACAGACTGAACAGATTCAACATAATGCACTTGATGACAAGATTAAGACAAAGATTGTACAGTGACTTCCACATTAAATATCTGAATGGCCAAATGCCAATGCTATGCCAATGAAGATATGAGCTCCCAACCAAAACAAACATGGAGGTTGGACAAAAGTTCATGATTGCTCTCCTTTTTCTGTGTCGTTCTACTCCAGTTGGCTCTGTTGGTCTTAAATTACAAGAGGTGGTCGAGAATTCAGATTTAATCAATTGATGCATTGGAAAGAAAATTAACATGGTCTTGACTAGCAAGACCTGAGGCCCTTAATTTGATAATGAAAATCAAAAGTCATGTATATCCTCACTTTGAGCTATGAAATAAATGCATGTCACGACAAGCTTGACTCCATGGGAAAAAGAGCAGGAAGGAGCGAGTGTGTTCAATGGCATGTCTCCTCTTCCTCCTATTCACAGTCTCACATTAAAAGCCAATCTTGCCTTCTGCCCACAGGGCTGGTGTGGCATATATAGTATTTTTGTGCATTTGCCCACTCACTTGTAGATATGTTTGGTTTTATAAACAATATGCACTTTGTTGTTTAGCTTTACAGACACCCCCATTCAACTCAATGCATTTTCTGATTTGAGCAACATGCATGAGAGCAACTGTGGGTGTATAAGCCATGGCTTTACTGCATTCTTCAGTTGGCAGTTACACCAGTGTCAGTAAAGCCAATGAAGACCAGTCGAGTTATTCACTTCCTTTTATTCTTTCAGGTGGTAAATGTTGCTTAAGCACCTTCCGATTTTATTAGCAGTGTACCCTTAATAGTTAATTTGTTTACATTGTTTGTATTGTGCTTTGTTGTATTGTTTGGGCGAACTGTAACGTTAGCTAACGGCATACTTTTGGAAGCAGCCATCACAAGCGTAGTTCCTCAGGGACTCTAACATGTGACGATTAGTAAGAGTATAAGGACCGTGATAGTTTGTAGTAGTTGTTGATTTTGTTTAAATATGTAGAATTATAAATTTATAGGCTATTGTTGTCTAGACAATATAGCTAAACGAGCTAACATATGGTAATGCCAGTTGACACTTGTTGTCAAGGCAATGGTAGAATCAAGCTTTATTTAAATACAGATAAGCTACATTGTGTTTAACACAGGATGCATGATTTTAGTAGTTAGTAAATGTATAGAGAAGAATTATTTAGATTTTTACTCACCATTGAATATATGGTAATCAATGTATTGGTTTCTATAAAAAAAAAATACTAATTATAAGAACTGATTTTATTTTTATTAGAGTTCATATAGTTAAATGATTTTAAATGGAGTTATTGAGAGAATGTATTATTATTTTGTGATACTGTGATTGTGATATAATACTGCTATTGTTCATTGTTCTAAGCCAGATGAGTTGGCAGTTAAACCCAAAGTGTCAGCAAAGCCACTGAAGACCAGCCAACTTACTCATTGTTTCCTTTGTTTTTTCAGAATAAAACCGACTTTTCTTAAAATCTGTTCATCCTGAGTGGGGTGTGATTCATGGGTGCAGCACTGGCAGTAATTACACTGGCAAATGCTTTGTTCACCTTTAGCCAGCACCAAAGCAAGAAACAGCAAAATGTACCGAAATTCAGTCCTGGAAGAGAAGAGCCTGGACCAAATTTTAGACAGAGACAGGGTACGGCTGAGGGAGGTAGATGAGGGGAGTGAGGGATGGAAGTGGAGGAGGTAGAAGGGTGATAGAGGGGGCATGGCAGTGGAGGGAGGAGTAAGGACCAAAGGAAAAGATCCATTTACCCGGCAGTATATAAAACAGACACAGACACAACACAGGGACTGATAGTGACTGAAATATCAAAGCCAGCAGTCTGCTGGGTAGGCTGGGAAGTGGCTGCTGCTGCTGTTTGATCCAACACACAGCTGCTTTTTTTTTTTAACTAAAAGCTTTGGAGAAGCCTCTGGGTGCCAGGGAGAACTAAAGCGATGTGTAGAATACATCCAGTCTCTCTCTCTCTCTGTCAGTTTGTCACCCCCTTTCTCTCCCTCTCATCTTGTACAAATTGTGCGAACTCCTTTAGGCACAGCGGGATGAGAAAGTATGCATTGCTGGGACAGCATGCGTGAAAGCATTTGCTCTGTCTATGAATTGTGTGTCTACCTGTTTTCACTCGGGCTGGGATAACAGTTTGATCTTCGTCTTGCACGCCGTATCACAGACACACTGAGGCTTCTTTCAGAAAGAAGTGGAGAAAACGATTTCTCCGTCTTCTCCCGTGGCACATCTCTTGTGCTCGGAGGTGAACCACATCTCTGGAGAGAGATGATCAGTGAGCAGGAGCCTGCAGCGGAGCAGCCCAGCACTGTCAGCCCAGTTGCCACCTGGAAGCCCACCAAATGGAAGCATCACCAGAAACGGAGCCGTGTCCTTAATCTGTTGGACTCTACTTGTTGACTGACTTTGAGGAATTCTTTGTTTGAAAGACTCACAACCAGAGAAGCTTTTCTGTATGAACAGCGAGAAGACAAGCATCTTTCTATGAAACACACTCACTAACAGCTGACCCAGTATTGATTTTTCTGTTACAGTCAACTTTAATCATAAAGACATGATGTACATAAAGGAGAAGACGCTCTTGACTTCAAGCCTCGAGGAAACTGAGTCATGGATGCGGCAACAAGCTGCAGTTAAATTTTGTAGATTTTATTGCTGATGCTTTAAAATGAGACAGATTTAATGAAACCCATTAACTCTCTGCAACTCTAATACATATCTCTGCAAGATATTGAGAGTGAAATGTCAAAAAGCCAAGAGTATATTTCAGTCTGTAAGTAAACATTGAACAGGAGCCCACACGCGTAAACACACACTGTAACTATAATCACTTAAGTCGGTGAAGTCTTGCAAAGTTTTTGAATATATGAGCTCTCCCCTGGGAGCCGAAGCTGAGGGAAGCTCATCAGGCTGCAGCAGAGAGTAACTCTATTTCTCCGTCTTTCTCTTCCTCCCTTCTTCATTTCCTCCCACCAGAGACCACAGAGAGATTAAATACAGATCAGCTGGGGGACAGCACTGCAGAGACAGGGACTCGCTAAACAGCAACAGAGAAAGGCAAACTGTGGATGACGTATCACACTGTACGTGTGGTTGTGTGTTTTACAGACTGGGTAACACAATGAACAAAAAGGGTTTAGGAAACACACAAACCGTAAGATGCTTTGTTGGATTTAGGCAACATGCACATTATTCCAGTTGGATTTACAGCAGGTAACACTCACATGATGCACTGTTCGCTTTAGGGAATACACACAGTGTCCTGTTGTTTCTAGGGAATGGATGGATAACTCCAGTGGGAGTGAGGGAACACAAATGACGTTAGTTAAGGAGTGCACACGTGATTTTGATTAAATTTAGGGAAAACGCACACACACACACACACACACACACACACACACACACAGTAGAGAACTCGATTGTACCACTCCACATTATCACAGAAATAGACCACAGAGGAATGAAAAGGTATGGTTTCTTCTGCCAAAGCACTAAAAGAGATTTAGACTCATGAAGATATTACAGCATTGCCGGCGTATGCAGCCTGGCTGCTGTGGCTGGCCTGTGTGATATTGTGCAATTACATATTTCTTCCTCCACAGTCTAGTGCACGTAGAGAAGCGTCACACCAGCCTTTTCTGAAAGGCTACAGAAGCTGAAGTTTGAATTCACTGTAGGATCTATCATTCATTCACTGGTTCTGTTCAGCTGTAGGTGAGGTACATTGCCACTTCAGCAGGTTGCCCACCGCTCAGCCGATACATATTTAACAAGCCGTCTGCACAAATCTTGAACTGAGGCTCTTCAAAATTCGTGTGGAAAATGGATTTAATGTGGTGCAGAGGAAAAGTTAAACAAGCATGAAAAATGGATGAAAGGTTTTGACCATATCTTTCCCTGTATATGGTATCGTTGCAGAATGACTTTACTTTGCTCCAGGGCTATAAATTCAGTTCTATTTAAAAAAAAAAAAGACATTCAATCATTTGAAAAGAAGTGACATTCACTCTTTAAAAAAAATCAGAGTAGAACAAAATCAGCTTAGCCTCTATAGTCTGTATCCTCTATATTTTAGAGGGATTAAATGATGACCTTTAAGCAATGATTTTTAATGGATGCACGTATAGTACTGCAGAAGAAAATCCTTCGGTGTTATACCATCAAGTGAGAGGATAAACACTTTTTCACATTTTCCCAAATGTGTCTGTATCAATTTACAAAAGAAAGCTGCTTAGCATAAAGCCGCTGTTAGAAACTCCCTCCATCTGTAACGATGAAAATCTACTGTCACACATAATCAGAGATATTACATTTCAGGCTTACATAATTAATCAGCGAGTCAGTGAATAACTTATGATGCAAGTCATAAATTATATTTAACCAAGTCATTACTAGGGAAGAACTCAAGAAGCGACTGCTTTTCTCACATGAAAGTAATAAGCTGGGTTGCCTCAGCATGTCTGCATTTATAAAGCAAATTATCCATATATTCACTCACAGTGTCTCAACAGTTTATGCAAATCTTTTTGAGGTACTTTTTAATCATCTATTTTGCTTTATTATAAACATCTTGTCTGGGTACACGAAACGATAAAGGCTGCGGAGTGGAGTGGTGAGTGCAGCTGCAGCGCTGTATGTCTTGCCGTGTCTGCCTATACATGACGTCCTGTCGTTCCAGTTGGCATGAGATTTTTAAATGTGTCTGACCTTTGCATGTAAACGTTTAGGAATTACAGTGCAAATCCAGCTTGTGCAAATATTAATTTACAGGCTTAGAAATGCTAACTTATGTTATCAAATGTGACCTGAAATTGTGAGTACAAATAAGGTACTAGAGTTGCAGTACATCTATAAAAAGCATGCAAGTACATGCTGTCACTGTTAAGGTTAGATGTAGTAAAACTAAATGTCTGGTAAAGAGAAAAGTTGACCCATAAGGACACAAAACAAAAGAAGGAATCAGAAGCCTTCCTGCAACAAGGAGCAGCATCTAAAGCATCATGTCCTCCCATTTGCCTGGAGTAGATGCATGCATGAAAAGCTCCAAGTCTCTTTACATGCAAATCCAGTCTGTGTCTATGAGTGTGTTTTATCTCCGGGGCTGCTGTTTGCTAATCAAGAGCCTTGTGAAAGCCAGAGGAGCGTTATAAGAAGCAGAGTATAATACGCCTGCTCACAGCCTCTCTCTCTATTTGAACACATACCCATTTTACAGCCTTTTAACTTTCAATCTGCCTGTCGTTGATTTTCTGTTCTTCCCACTCGTTTGTTATTCTGCAGGCCTCGCAGTTGCCATTTGAACATATGCGCCATATTAACACTTGAGATAATGCATATCAGCAATGATTTTTGTCATTTGTATCTGTGTCTTTTTTGGGGGGGTGGTTGTTTGTGGTTTTTGTAGCTTGTTGTACTCTGCACATCATCAATGACTGGCATCAAAAAATAATGATGTAAAATCTGTTACAAGATTTATTTCTTAACTAAAAAGTCATTCACCACTTCACAAGGTCTGTACCAGCATCAAGGAGAAGATAAAGCAAGCAAAAAAAGAATGAGCTGTGTTTCCTTAATCTCAATAAGTGACATGCCATTGACTGAACATAAATGCATATATAGTGTATCATTCATTCTCGTTCAGCAGGTACTAATGACGGCCTGCTGAGCAAGGAATATAAACCATAATAATTGCTTAGTGATCAAACCGGTATGAATGTGCAGCACAGTGAAGATTAGAAAGTGATAAGTGCACTTTCTGTGGGTCAGAAAAATGAATTAAATGAAAGATAAATGCTCATGATTTATCATAACATACTCTATCAAGTGACCACAGTTTTCCATCCATATGTCCTCCAGACCATGAGGATGGATACGGGCTCATCTGTGCAGCTCCCTCATTACACAGAACAACACAGACAGCCTTCACTGCTGCCTGCCGTCAGCCTGTTTATGCTGCCTTCTCTGTTTACCCTCTCTGTTAACATTGTGCTCATTATACTGCGTAGCTGCAGATATGCATGGAAAACAAGCTGAGAAAGTCCCTCTTTTATTCTCTCTCTCTCTCTCTCTTACTCTCTTTTGGTGACACTCGCTCACTTATTTACACGTTCTAACAAGCAAGGTCCTGGGTGAGGAAGCCCTCCCCTGTGACAGTTTGTCACATTGTGTCAGCCTGTTGAGTGCCACTGAGAAAACATCACCTCTGCTAATGTGGCATTGTGTGACACGGCCTTCGAGGTTGAAAAATCTACCACTTGTGAACAGTTAGAGGGTACATTACCACATGTCTGCATGTTGGAGGGGCCCTGAGCGAGACCCCAGCGAATGTGAAAGGAGGGAGAATGGGCTTTGTGTGTGTGTGTGTGTGTGTGTGTGTGTGTGTGTGTGTGTGTGTGTGTGTGTGTGGTTTGGGGAGGTGGTTGTTTGGGGACTTGGCACAAGTGATTGCTGGAGCTTGTGGGGTTTGGTGGCTCGGGTGCTAATTGCAGCGTGACCAGTGGGAATATTTTTCTCTCACAAAGCACCAGAGAAAAGAGACGTTACATACGGGAAAATAAATTTCTCACACCCTGTCAATCTTTGCTTATTGTCAACTTGTTTACCAAGTTATATGCGTGCAAACTGGGTTCAGACACTAAAAGAAAAGCTGTGGCAGGTACACACAGACCATCTTTCACTGCCTCCTGTTTGTGATATGTTGATACTAATCCACGAGCGAGTAGTTCAACCTTTGTTGCCTCTCCTACTCCACTGAGCCACAAGTCACGCAGCAGTCTAATCACTGCTGCACCCTGTCATGCAAATCATGCAAAATATATTACATAGTACTTTAAAAATTAATATTTTACATAATCCACTTCATTTTGCTTAGAGCGATGCACTGACCTTTCAGCAAATACACTTTTTAATGAACTAAACTTTGTTTGATGAAAAGACTTGCAGTTTCTCATCTGAGTGTTCAGCGTTTGGTGCCTGTGTGGTTTCAGGATGAAGCGAGACCACAGTTAAAGGAATAGCTGACAAGATGGATACCACTCTCATGTCTGTCCATTGAATATGAAGCTGGAGCCATGCAGGCGATAGTTAGTTGAGCTTAGCATAAAGACTGGAAATATGGTAAACAACTAACCTGGCTCTGTCCAAAGGTAACAAAAAAATCCATCCAAAATATTGAACTAGTAGGAAGCTGCAACCGGTTTTCTCAAAGGGTGATCAGTGGCAACTTTATTCTAAGAATAATATACGCCTCCTGGGATAGTTCAGGTTACTTAACGTGGGGATGTGTGTGGTAGTTATCTATAGTCAGTGCAGGAGATTCAGTGCTCCCAGTTTGGAGAAGTGGACACAAGTAGTGGCACAGAAGCTGAGTGTTGTACTGCTGTGGATGAGGTCAGGGTTTTAGCCACATAAAAATTGCTTACCGAAAAAAACCCAATATCAGTTGAAGTGTATGCTTTATTTTGAATATTTTCACCAATTTATCTTGCTGTCAAACAGCTCCTTCCTTTGGAACTACATTTTCTCTGTCTGTTGAACTACTGTATTACTACGCACAAGCAAATTTTTTTTGTAAGTGGCTAAAACAGGTTTTTTCTGCTGACCCCGTGCACAGCAGTACATTGCTCAGATTCATGTATACATCTCCAAACTGAGAGCACGTTGATCTGAATCTACTGCTGGTAATACACTGACTGTGTAACTACCTCTCACAACCCCACATCGAATAACCCAAGCTATCCATTTAAAGACAATATATGAAAGGATAAGGCCTCTGGACTGTAGGTTGTAGTGTTACTAGGTCTATAGTAAGTATATTCGTCACAGTGATAAAATCAAATGACGCCCTCACTTTATCCTTCCACCAACCGACGGAAATCGAAGCACGGTTCTTTGGAAATATCGACCGCCTTCAGGGTCTTTTATGAAAAGCTCTGCTGTCACAACATCTGTTGATGTGATTTGGAGAGGCAGAGATCATTGTTACTTTAGCATCAGAGAGGGCACCAGACATCAAGGATCAATAAAAACCATTACGGCATTTCGCTCAAAATGTTGAGCAATGCCTGGAACCAAAAAACGAGAAATGTGGGAATTCTTGACTGAAGGATCCTCAGAGTGAGAAAAGGAAAGAGAAAAAAGAATGGGAGCAGAAACGTATCCCCTCGTGGCTTACGATAATCCCAAGAAACATAGTTTTTTATGATGACATTTATCGTGACATTTATCCACATCAATCTCTTAACTCAATTTATTTCACTAAAATAGCAGGTCACATTACTAATTTCGCCCTAAATGATGCCTGTAATAAAAACCCTACTGCCTGTTCAAGGGCTGCCAATAAATTCAGCTCTCTCACCCGCACAGCTCTGGGGCCAATCTTTCTGTTTGATTAAACTTTGCTCCCCAGTGGTATGAAATATCCAAAGGCACTTAGATTTACAACCTACTCGGTTAAATTATTGACACCTCACTGCCTTTGCTATCAGTTTCTTGACTAATCCCCTGTTGTTACCTCACTTATTCAAGTTGGTGACTTCCATTTGACTTTCAGTGATAAAATACTCTGGAGTGTTTCATTGCTACTTGATGGCAGCAGCTACGGACATGTTTACGTTACACATGCAATATCTGATAGGCTCATGCTAAGTCTGCAAGTCTATGAATAATTGTCTGTGTTCAACATAAAACAAGCAGCTGTTGTCTTTGAAACAAAGATACGGAGGGCTGGCTCTGCGATAGATCTAAATAACACAGGCTGTGCAGATAGAATGCAGGGAGAGAAAACGAGGGATGGGGAGAGGTAGAAAAGCTGAGAAAAATACAGTGGGAGAGAGTAAGAGACGAAGGGAGAGTGTAAGCAGACTCTTGGGCAGGGAGGATGTGTAAGATCTGTCTGTGGAGTGAGCAGGTTAATTTTTCATGCGGCGGTTTGCGAGGGCTGGCCCAAGCAGTCCTATAGCTGGCCATGGTTTCCCGAGAGAGAGCTTGTTGCTCGAGACCCCCGGGCGGGTTTCTTGTTGAGTCTGCCTGTAAATTGCCACCAAACTAGTGAATTACTCCATGATGTGTCACAGAGGCAGCCGAAAGCCCTATAGGCATAAAGCCACCGACTTATGTTTTCCCTCACAGTAGCTCCTCAGTGACAGCTAGGGCAGCAAATTAAGATGTCTCAGTTAGAATCCAACAGCGCCATATTCAAAACAGCTGGTCGCCATTGCTGCCAGAATTTCTGATGGATTAAATAAATGTGCGTGCTGCTTCTGCTTTAACAAACAATGGCAAGTAATTTTGTGGAAAATATTGGGATAATTTGTCAGGAAAATTGCGAATTTGAGAGGATAAGACAGAGTCTCCAGCAAGGTTCGAATTACAGGGGAGATTGGGGGTCTGACCCTACTAATTAAGTTAAGACTTGGTTAAGCTTAAAAACAAGAGTTAGAGGGGTGGTTGAAACATTTATATATCCTTCTTACCTATAATTGTAAATATTACAATATATTTCCCATATTTATGCCGGGAAGTAATCTTGTACTACGATTTCACACACCCTTAATATTGGACCATACAATCTCTAAAACCTTGATGTTGGTTGAATGGTCTCATTCACCAGCCTCACTCCCATCGGTGCCTTGCATCTTCAAATATGCTCCAGTACGTCACACAAGCAAACTCAGATACTGAAAGTAAATGTAAGTGGCTGTGGCTAACTATCTAGTATGTTTAATACTCTTTACTTTCTTATGTTCTAGCTAGTTTCTACAGATGAATGCTAACGTTCGCTAGTTTTTGGCTTTTGTCTTACGTTACAGTTTGACTAAAGTCCGCTAGCTAAAGCTAACATTGGCCTACCTAACATTAAGTACACCACATTTTACCTACACCACGTTTTGTGGTGGTTTAGTTGGATAGTCTTTTACCTTCTTTATATTAGCTTTTATAGACACCCACTTTGTTTTCATTCAGGAGTTTTACTTGGGTGTGTCATTGAACAATATTATTCCATGTTTGCTGATGGCTTAGTAATTGTATTAGCAGAGGTGGGATGAATATTAACTACATTTACTCTAGGTATTGTACTTAAGTAAAATTTGGGGTACTCAATATACTACTGTATACTTCTACTCCTACTACATTTATTTGACAGCTTTAGTTACTAGTAACCTTCAAAATGAAAATTTTACACAATGGATATCACAACAAGCTTTTAAAAAACACTTTGTTAAAGGTTAAACCTTTCAAAAAGCTGTGTTTAATCATTTTCACATCTCCGATGCATGAGTTGTTAACAGCTCCACCAAATAGTGATTTTTCCCTCAAAAATTTGCACATGGTTTCATTTCAAGAAATGTTAAAATGATTCAATTATCTCACCAAAAATCAAAGTTTAGAGAGAATCGTCATCATGTACAGACTGCAGACATTACATAAACAAGAAGGATACTTTAAGGATTGTACAGCCTAGTGTTTATTCCCTTTCGCCCTGGAGAAAAAATTATGCACGGTGCTGCTTTGAGCCAGATGCTAACATTGATATGCTAACCATAAGAGTCTAGCATGTCAGCATGCTACCATAAGCTAATTAGCACTAAACGTAATGTACGGTTGTGGCAGATGGTAATGTCATTACTGGGTATTGGACAAATTAAAATTTGAGCTGATGATGATGCTACAATTCAATTTCATGGCAATCCATCCAATAGCTGTTTTCACTCAAAACATCAAATGTCAACATCATAGTGGTGCTAGGGAAAACATCGCTGATCATCAAAGTCATTAGGATTCATCATCTATTAACCATGAATGCCTGCACACAATTTTGTGTCAATCAGATTAGAATCAGATAGATTTGAGATATTTCACAGAATAAGTCAAACTTTTGACTTGCTGGTGGCACCAGGGGAAAAGTCAGCCAGAGGATAACCACAGTTATTAGGATTTACCCACCATGCACCATGTCTGTAAAAGTTTCACAGAATCCATCTTATAGTTGTCAATACATTTCACTAATAGCCAAAAATGTCCACCTGCTGGTGGTGTAACAGGAGAAGTCAGAGGATCACATGGCTAAGAAAGACAGCATTAATTGTTTTAGCAAATGCAGAAAATAAGCATGTGTTAAATAAAAAAAAATTAACCATGGTGTTGAAGGTCCTATAACTTTAATGAAGCAGTTATTTTAATCCAAACCATTTTGTTTGCCTAACCAAGTTTGTTTTCGATTTTAGTTTAACCACACCACAACTACAGAGGTCACAAATCAGACAATGGTTTCCTTTGTGCAACAGTGTTTTGTAGTAGTTTAGTTACAAATGACATATTCTGTTACTTAATTAAGCAGTTCCAAGTGACTTAGTCACCTACTGTACATTGAACCATAATATATGTACTTGCCTTTATCCTTAACCCTATCTGAAATGAAATAACAGATAAAAAAAATGTAGACAATAGTCCGATGCTGACAGTCTTATATTCTCCAGCTGAACAAAATTCACAAGTCAAACCATCACCATACTTTAAGAAAGCTGAGCAATGGCTTCCACAATGGATGAATGTTGTCCTAATATACTGACTGTGCACAAATTACAGTGTGTAGTGAGACCAACAGAATTTATTTTCTTTACAGCAGTGTGGGGATTTGAGTGTTACAGCTGTCTAGTGTTCTACTGTGAAATCTAGGCTTATTGATTTCTGTGAGGCTATATTCTTTACAAAGGATACAGTGTGTACTTGAGGACAGATTTTTTTTTATTGTTTTCTTCAGATCCCTCACCTCTCAGTCCCGTGTCTACGCCTTACAGTATTCTCTTAGAACTATCTCAAAGGAAAATAGCCCTTTTAGCCAGAAGCACCTTGACCCCCGTGACATCAAAATTAATCCTTATCATGGTGGCAGAGGCAAAGAAAAACAATTGTGCTGTTTAAACATCATAAATGCAGGACAGACTCCCTCCCCTTAGCGTCACAGCGCAGCCAGGGCTAAGCATTTCAAAGAGACTTGTGTTTGAATGACTGTGATGTGGTAGCTCAGAGTCTGTAGCTATGGATTAAGCTCACAGCAAATAGTAGCATGGAAGAAACAGAGGTAATCTCTTCCCTCTCCTCCACAGCCCTCTCACCATACCTGTTCCCCCTTTTTTAATCTTCTTACTGAATTAGTTCTTGCAAAGCTGCTCAAACAGAGAGGGTTTTATTCACAGTGGTTATAGGGGTTAAAATAACATGAAAATGATAATGTCTCAAGCTCCTGAAAGGTCCTTTCACTCAAAGATTGATGGGCTCCTCACCTGGTTATTGTTTTCCAAAGCAACATACTGCTGTCTTTAAATTTGCTCCTGTGATTAAAGAAAAAAAAAAGTACATAGAGCCCTGGACAAACTGACCTATGAGTTTTGTAACTGCAGCCATTTATAAATATAGTCAAATTGTGTAGTGTTACCTGATGTATCAGAAAACTTCTTACTCACTCACTCACTCACTCACTCACTCACTCACTCACTCACTCACTCACTCACTCACTCACTCACTCACTCACTCACTCACTCAGTACCGTCTCCGGTTTAATCACCTACAGTGCTCCAGATAATTTACCCTGTAGCACACTATATTTGCATAAAAGTAGTTTCGTTTTGCATTTTGATGTGTTGCTTTTCAGTTTCACAGAAGATTCTCGCCATAAAAGAAAAAATTCCCGCACCTGAACCACTGCACTGACTGCCTAAATATTTCAGTCTGGCTGTTGCAGCTTTGCTTTCTTCAGCTGCTTCCTGCACGGTGAAGATCAAATAATGAGCCAGAGGATTCTTATACGCAATATTTCACACCGGCTGAATATTGTAATTTTCTTTCTTCAGCTCACACACCTTCATATGAGATCATTACCAGTAAGCCTCTGATATTAACTGCTCATCATCAGTGTTTCTTCCCACTCGCCCCCACGTGACTCTTGCTAATGAAAACTGCAAATAGTGACGCTGTAGTTCTGAGGCATCTCTTCTTATTAAATAGCCAAAAGGATAAACTGATACGCTAATACAGGGTGTAAATTCACTTCATTTTTATTACTTATTATACTGTCCTGTCAATTTGAACTGTATTTTTCCAACATACTTTAATCTAAAATGCATTCTGTGTGTAGAGGTTGTCTGACATGGGGTGGCTCTGAAGTTCTGCTACAGTCTCGTCTACCCATTAAGTTATACACATTTTGACATTATGATGTATATTCTCTGATAAAGTTAAAATAATCTTTGCAATAATGAACCCGGCATGCAGACTCACAACCCCAGTAAGCTTCCTTTATTCATCTCAGCACGAGAGAACAAGTTTCTAGTTAAGCAAAGCATTATGCAAATACTAACCAGGCATTTACACAGGAGGCACACTTCCCTGTCACTTGATATTATAATTTATACATTTCCTCTGAAAGTTACAATTACCTGCAGTGTATGTAGTACTCTGTCTAGATTATTATCAGTTGGTTTCTGGGGTTATAGTTTCATGTGGGATGATGTAACAGTGAATATGCCTCTTTGTTATAGTGCTATACATACAGTCATTTTTTATCATTACAACATCTTTTTTAATTAAGTAGTAAATCAGACCTTTTCTTCCACAGAAAATATACTTTTACTTTATACAATATACATCCCACAACCTGGATGGCCTCACTGAAGGCTTTTTTTTATACATTCATAAACACTTGCATATGTGTGCATATTAGTGTAGGTGGAATTATAGTCACAATAGGGGCAGTAAAACCTATAATGGAAATAATTGTTACACAATACAGTGATTATATAATGTCATTGCCCTAATTTCTACTAATCGAAATCAGATAAATTAAGCTGCTTTACTTCGCAGAGGACTCCCTGGAACTCCCAGAGGGACCCCTGGAAGTCCCCACACTGCAGATTGGCAAACACAGCTCCAGGGTTTAAAAAGCTGGGACACGGGGCAGGGTAAGTATGGCAACCCATATTTCAAATATTTACTGTATGGCTGTGACATTTTGAAGTTCATCTGACACTGAAATGCAACTTTACACTTTGAGTTGTTTTGTTTTGTGTTGGTGAACTCAGAGAGTTGGGGTTGGGGTTGGGGGGGGGGGGGGTGCTGAGCCAACATGGTCAGAAAGTAGAAGTTGTCAAAACCTGATAGGTGTGTGTGTGTGTGTGTGTGTGTGTGTGTGTGTGTGTTCCTACCGGTGACAGCACAAGCAGTCAGAGGGAAAGACATGATGTGGCATCCTCTATGGCAGACAGACAGACTGAAATAGTGCCTGATGTGACAAAGTGCCCAACAGTGAGAGAGAATGGTTTTTTCCCTTTTTTTTTTTTTTTTTTTTTTTCTTTTTTTTTTTTTTAAAGACCAGCTTCCTTCCTATGGTAAATTGTAGGCCAGAGGTGGCGGAAATACGTCAGTTATGTGGGTTCTGTGAAGATCGACTGTGTCTCTTAATTTCGAATGAAGGGAATGAGAGGGGGAGAGGAGATTTTAATCACTGCTGTCGCTTTAAGGACACTTATCAAAGCCTTATTATGCGAATAGAAAATACCATGAGCCGCTGAGCAACTGAGCAGCCAGAGGACGGACTGGAGTGGATTTATAGGAAACTCAACATTATCTGAGCTGGAATAAACCGCTTCATCGCCTCATGGAGTTTGATTACACACTGGATGCTTGTCTTATTCGGACGGTTCGGATCATTTAGGAAATATTGCGCATAAGTAGCTCTCAGACTTGGGATCCTTTGCCCCTGAAGCGCAGAGAGGAATATGGCTTAAAACTCAACGCGTACGGGATTATTCACTCATCCGACAGCCACAATCGATACGTGCTCGTTTTGTTTCGGACGGATAGTATCCCGAGCTCTTTATTTGACAGCCTTGGATCATGGATTGGGGTGGTGGAAAACAACAACGGGCAGCGACATGATTTCTCTGCGCTGTCTGCGGTATGCAGCGAGGTTAGGCTTTAACGTTGCTTGTTATTATTCCGATGCAACAAAAGTTACGAAGCGAGTGTAATGCGTGGATTTGAACTATTTCGCCGTTTTGCACCTGCTTTAACGGATACCGCGTCGACATAGTGCAGATTCGTGACAAAATAACGTGTGGATCCGCGTCGCTTTGCTCTCTCTCTCTTTCGCCTGTGTGGGATACTTGAACATTTGCTTATCGTAATGGAGATTGGGGAGGTTTATACTCAAGGTCATTGAGTGTTATAAGGCTATATTTGCTTTGTTATTTACACAAACACAGCGCTATCTTCACGTTATAGCGCAGCTTACAATTGTCAGTCCAGTGTGTGTTAGGCTATTTGTTATTACGCGGTGCAGCGGGCGATTAGGCGAGCACCTACTGTGGAGTTATATTTCTATTTCTTTTTGACACTGCAAGCTTTCTCTAACAACATGGATGGGAAATTGAAGCAGGGTCGGAGATGTCGGTCCAAGCGGGAGAGGGTGCGGAGGTTGCGGGAGGCAGGGAGCAGAGACGCCCGCAGCCCCGACCCCAACTCCTCCTGCTCCGACAGGGAGGGACACAGTCCGGGGAGGGACGCCGCCTCCCTGCCCGGTAAAAAGGCGCCGCACCCCGCATCCGCCGCCAGAGCTCCGCGTCCCCCCCGGCGAAAGAGAAGGGAGTCCAGCTCGCAGGAGGAGGATATCATTGATGGATTTGCTATAGCCAGCTTCATCAGCCTGGACCGTCTGGAGGTAAGGTGGTACCCAGATCATTACCTGTGTGTGTGTGTGTGTGTGTGTGTGTGTGTGTGTGTGTGTGTGTCAGTATGTGTGTGTGTTCATCCTTCATCAGCAGAGTGGTTGTCAAAGAGGGGGTCCTTGAACCCCCCACCCTCGCACCCCTGTCTAATTTGTCTGTAATTTACTTGAGATGATGCCAATTACAGTGTGGATTAGGTTCACACTTCTAATCATCTGATGGTGTCTGATGGTGTGTCCCCCCCCCCACCAAACCAACCCAAGGTGTCCCAGATCAATCCTTGGTCTGATTCTCATCACTTGAGGCTGTTGACAGCTGTACAGTTCAATATATGTGTCCTTATCGGGACACCAGGTCTATGGGTCCTGATGTGTCTCTTTGAAGTCCTTGACATGAAAGTGTTTGACAACCATTGCAGCACACAACTCTGCCTGCTGAATATTCCAAGTTAATGGCTTTGTGAATGAAATGTTAATCATTGGCAGCATAAGAGTTGTTGAGGAAAATAAGCAGGTGCTGCTGTGTCAGTAGTGGCTCTGGCTTGTATTGTTTTATATTCTGATTCACCATGAGTTGTCAGTGCACTCTTAACATTTTGCTCTTTGATAAACAGCCTATTGCACTATTAATCAGTTACAGCCTGATTCACCATGTGCTGATAACTCTGTTTCTGTCATTACTGTGTGGTATGTCTGATGTCAGAGGAATGATTTCAGGAAGAAAGGAGGTTCTCTTGTGACATCCTCTTATCTCTGTTATCTCATTACGTTCCAAATGACAAATAAAACATTGTTCCCTGTGGGATTTTAGGCTGACTGACAAGCCAGGCAGGTCTGTCTTTCTTTCCATGGCTCATTCTGGGAATGATAGCGCTGCTGCTGTTGAAATATAAAACACTAGCTTTAATATACATACCTAACGTATTACATATCCACTGAGGTCTGTATATTTTAAGATGATGACCTCATTTGAATGCTCATGGATCATACCACAGGCCACCTCATTTCAGTGACAACCTCCCATGTAGGCTTAGCAATGGTATTAATCAGTCGTGATTGACTCCTGCCTCCTACATCGTGCTCAGCCGGTATAATGTTTGAATGCAGATTTGCAGCATGAAATATATTGTCCATCCTCATACACAGAATGGAAGATCATCAAATCACCACCTCCCATCTTTGACCAAGTTTAACCTGTCCGGGTCAGCAGTAATTATATTGCTCTCCTACTTAGCCTGGCCCGTCATGGTGCTTAGAGTGTGTGTGAAGGCAGATAGGGGAGGAATAAGGGGAGAGGTGTTAGTGTGAAGTGTGCATGAACCTTAACCACAAAGAACTATTGTTATCCTGTAATAGTGAGAAATGTAACGTGAGACGGATAACAGACACTAAACACAACCGGGGAAACTATGTAGCTGCTATGGACAGTCATAAAGTGCGATGAATTCCCCAGTGAGTTCCAGAGTGAGGCTGCAACAGTGCTTTCTTAAGATAAATAATTTACGTGTTATCAGATGTGCATACAGTTTGTGTGTGTACCCTTTCTTGTTGATTTGTGTGAGTATTTCTGCCCTTTGTCCTGCTTGGCTGCCACTTGTGACAGCTGCTGACTGTGTAAGACTTTGAAGATGTCATAGCAGCAGAGTGCCTCATACTGGCATCTTCTTCCAGCTTGCTGGTGTCTCCACTGCTGTCAACACAGTGCCCTGCCCCACTGATTTATAGGAATATTCCCTTCTGCGTGGTTGCTGCAGGTAGATGTAATTTCAGTCCAGAGTTTTCACATCTGCCCCCATTATCACCCTGTTTGTTGCTGTAGTGCAGGTTGTGTTTCTAAAAAGTTTCTTTGGATGCTTTATCATAATAGAAATGATGCCTCTTTGTGTTTGAGAGGGAAATTAAGTCAAATAATCATCTAATTTATGTTTTACACATTCCCGAGCAGTAATAGATTTCTTACTCAAGTGCTAAATCCATGTTGAATGAGCACAGTGAAAACGGGGTGCTCTACATAGTGGCTTATGTTTCAAGGCTAAGCAAATGAGGCATGATACAGCTCAATGTGAAATGATACTCACATGCCAGCTACTTGGTAATTGGTCTGATTTGCATGCAAATGGACTGCGCTTATTAAATGATGTTGGGGGATCTGGTAGACTTACATGAGGGCTTGTGCATGGGTAGGATTTTTGTGCTTTTCCTCTTGATTTCCCGGCATGTGGTGAATGAAAAGAGCATGCTAACTTCTTACTAATTTCATTTACCGTTTGCTGTGAATGACAACAATAATCATATTTGTTTTCAGTTAATAAGCTGAAAGAAGTGTGCAGTCTTTGAACGTTGAATGCTTGAGTGGAGCTCCTGACCTATGCTACCTGTGCTAATTGCTCATCAATTATGAGGAGGACACAGCAGCATTTGGCCAAGGAATAGGTCTGACCTATTGCATCATGCTCCGATAAGCTCACACACCCTCGTCGGAGGGAGTGTGTGGTCCTCTCAACCTCTCTGAAGTGACTGATGGCCAACACGGATGCGTTTATGTCAGGTCATATAGTAAGGCTACAGTCTCATTAGCATTCTGCCAACATCAATGCAATGTCCAATCCTCCCTTGGGTCAATGTGCTCACACAGCCAACATACCAATATTTATCTCTGTCTTGTTTCTTTTAATCTCTTTCTAAGCCTTTTGCTGCTCTAAAGCACTTCAGGATGAACATGTTTCATAAAAATCCATGTCACCTTTGGGTGACAATCGCGGGCATTTGATTGTCCTATTTTGGTCTTTAACTTCTCCACAGCTGCTACAGTCTGTTCATAAGAGCCTGAGGTTATGGGTTTCTCCCACAGCACTTTGACTCTAAACACACTCAGTTGGTTGGTGTTGTTGATATTCCAGTTCTGCGCTGATAGGATCAAGCTCCCTTGATGAAGGCTTAGGCAGTACGGTGGTCTCGCCTGCTCCCGTAACCTGTTTCATTACAGCCGAAAGCAATTTGCAGCCCCGGCCGCATTTGATTACGGCGTGTTTATTTGCTTTGAATCCCCTCGTTTCTCGCAGGAAAGCCGCTTACTTACCTGTGCAAATCGACTGTGCAAACACAGCCGTCCTGCTGTGTCACAGGCACCTTATCATGATTAGAAAAATGTTGGGGATGATTCACTGATGATTCAAGCACAGTCAATCAGCTATTGTGGGCTGTTGAAGAGAAAAAGCTAATATGTTCAGTGAAGGATTAAATCATCTGTTGAGTTGAAAGATTGTTGCTATTTTAGAGATACAACTTTAAAAGTAACTGTAAATCATGTAGACAAAATATTACAATGATTGACATTTGGCAGCTCTCCCGATTGCTGAAAGGTTGATTTCCTGGAGATTGAGGGTTTTCACCTGACAGCAGTGCCACAAAACAATTACCAGGCTTAAACAAGGCTTAAACCCTCCAGAAGTCTCCCCGTGGGTATCGAACAAGGGAGCAGATAGTAAAATGACACAATTATCCATCTGTCACAGTATTAATAAGATGTTTGATTTGCTCCATTTGCTCTGTGGGTGACGTCGGAGTGGCAAATCCCCTCTTGTTAATCCGCAATCCTTCTGTTCATCTGCTTTAACATGAATTTGGATTTGTTTGGGTTTTTCGTTCCGCAGCATGAGTTTCTAAATTCACTCTAATGGGGATTTAGGTTTAGTTGATTTAGAGATATTACAACAGTGTTAAGGGCAGGAAGCTGAAAGGTCAGCCAGTCGGGTGGAAATGAGTTTCATATATAGAAGCTACTGGTGAGAGGTAGAGTTAGGCTCTTTAGTATTTTTTTTTATGTATCCAGAGACGATTTGCTAAACATGTTTGCTCTTTTTCTACAGTTTTACACACTAATCATCATTAGCTGTTGGCCACTGAGCAGCTCTACCAAAGCAATATGAGGAAATTAAGTCTCTGTCTCCAGGGGAGCTTGACAGTAGTTGTTAAGGAAGCTGTGAGTTGCTGCTAAACTTTCTTTTTCCCAGCTGGTGTGTGGATCTAAGACAGCAACATTCCAGTTACAACTATGTGTCTTTGTATTTCATCAAGTGCTCTGATAGAGGCCTCAAGCTGAGCACCTGTTAGAAAGAAATCTCTTGTTTTCTTTTTTTTTTCTAAGGCTTTTCCCTACAGTAACCAAACTTGCACCACCACAGCTCAAGTCCCATCACATTCATTATTGGGCTCATTATTATCACTGAGATAACACCATGTGCTCCTTATTAGCAGTTATTAGTACAGCTAGCACTCGAGAGAACTCACCTCTCAAATGACTACACTTAAGTCAGAACATTACCAGCCAAAGACAGTAACTCAAATACACCCTGGTTGCACCTATTCAGAGATGTGCTAACACCCTTCGAGCTGGAGCTGAAGTTGATGCCTTCTTGAGATGAACGGGTTTGACAAATACTAACGTAGTTTGTAAATCTCACCTTTCCCCATCCTTTCCTTGCAGTCAGCTGTGTGCCTCCGCTCTGCAAGTGCACTATCTGATTGAGTAACACAGTGCTAACTGATACTGACACTCGAAGCCACAGCAGTCGTTGCTGTAGTGAGATGTCTTGCTTCCATGGTGAGGCAGCAGATTTGTTGCAGGGGTTGCAGCATTTGTGCTTCGTGTTTTCTCTTTCCCCCGACGGTGATAGCGCTGTGCATCATATGCCGGCACTGACAAACAACTCCGGCTTTAATTAACAAGGCAGCCCCCCGAGGCTCCGCCGCTCATTGGTTGATGCATCCCATGGAGAGAGCTTTCTTAATGCCAGTGGGACATCCCCCGGCCCTGGCTCTCTCTAACTGTCGCACACTGTAGGCGACAGCATGGCTGATAAATGCATGATCACATTCACAAGCCTATTCACTCTCTCTCTCTCTCTCTCTCTCTCTGTCTCTGTCTCTCTCTCTCTCACACACGCACACACATACACACACTCTCACAAACACAGCATTGAACCTCCACAGTGCATCTGTCCAAGCCATCGACCAGTGACCTAAATATATCCATCCAAGGAAGGTTCTAGTGTGGTGTGGACGTGTGTTCATGTGGATCTGGAAGCCTGACAATCACTCGCTCAGCCTTCTCTGTTACTACAGAACTATACCTCATGGATTTATGTGACCCAAAATAAAAGACAAGGGGAAAGAGTGCTTCAGTTTAGAGTTGGAGGTCAGCTCAGACAACAAATGTAACATATATGTATGTATATGTAGGAAGTTTAGGTCTGCAACAAATGATTATTTTCATTACTAGTCTAGATAATTTTCTAAATTAATCGATTGATTGTATCTTTGTGTCTATAAAATGTCAGTAAAGAGTGACAAATGCCCATCACCAGAAAACAGTTTTCCTGTTTGAACTGACATAAGCGTCAGTGTTGTCTAAAGTTTGTGAATTGTGATTTAAATCAGATACTGTGTGATCAAACCATTTGCTCACAGGAGTTGTAACCTGAGTACACATTTGATTCCAGCTTATGGTACTTTACAGTTTACAAAGTCAGCACTGTCAAATTTCAGTCATTCTGCAAAAACATATTGAAGTTCTATACCCAGCCTCAGTAGACACCAGGCAGAAAAGAGATGAATCTCTTTCTGTGTTTCCTTAATTTCTGAGGCTTTCAGTTTGCAGCAGGCAGTGGGATAAATGCACGCTGGCCCTGACGAGAGCTGTTAGTGCTGTCATTTTGAGGTATCACTCGACAGACTGAATGTACCGGCACTACAAAACCTCAGAATAAGAGCCTCTTTGTTTTCAGGTACCGTGACTTGTGAGGAATTGCTGAAATGTGCGTAGTACAACTTCGCTGACGCATATTAAGTGGCACATAACAGCACGTGGGTAGCTTGTTGTAGACATATATATCCATTTCCTGCTCGTCGTCCCGAGCCGTCTTCCATCTTCCTGTCTCAGTGTTTTCATTGCGGTGAATGACAGGATGTAATTATGCTGTGATTAAGATGCTGTCTCCGAGCCTGCGATGGATTAGGAGCTGCACTGTTAGAAGGTTCCCCCCGGTAATTATCCACTGCTGACTTGTTCCCCCTTTTTGCCTTTCATAACCCCTTTCTGGTTCCTCGACTGCTTGATTAATGTGTGTTATTAAACAATGTTAACAAAAGACATTTCATTCGAGCAGTTTGAGAAAAAGAAATTATTTGGAGATAACTTCATAGTAATCATATTTGTCATTCAGCTGAGGTATTTTCCAGCCCCGTGATTTTGGTTAATATATAATGGTGTACTTGGCTGCAGGAGCTCTGAATGAATAGCTAGCAGGCGAGGGCTGTGAAGGATTTACAATAAAAATAATGAAACCTAAATAAAGAGGGCACTCTATAAGTGGCTCATTAGGTAATGGCTGTTTTTCTTTTCAGCCATGTCCTTCACTGACAGAGAGCAAAGAGAGAAACCTGAAAGTCTGGCTTACTTCATCCTTCACATCACTTGAATCCCTTTTCAATATTTTGTTTGCATGTGAGGGTAGGTCATTATTTCCAGCCTTGCAGACTCGCTGAACACAAAGGTCTGGAGGACTGGTCTTATTGAGTAGTGTGCGTGCGGGGGAAAGTATTAATAGTCATTTCAACAATGCTCTGCTGCAGGCCAAGGTGAACATTTCACAGTGAAGTGTTTTGCTTGGTCATGTTGCTAAAGGAAAAAAAAATCTTTTGTAGATACTTGCAGTGTTAGTGTGTCGCCAGCAATCTCTGTATCTGACATGCAGGGTTTGAGCCAGAGCGCACCATCGTGATGATAACCCCTTTAGAAAATAAAATGGTCTTTCTCTACAACCTCCCTGCACCCAGTTATTTCAATAAAATCAGGGGCAGAATCATAGCTCTTCGTGGGCATCGTGGGAGTTTTTTTTTTAAAGGCGTATGGACATCTTTATCTTCAGTTACAACTGTCAGATCTGACTCACCTGTCTGTCATTACATCCATGAGTGTAAAACGACTTGCCAGTCATCTGTAAATATAAAGCCATCTTTTAATGTCATGTCATGAAAACGTAATTTTCGATATCTCAACAATAACAGAGTTATCACTAAATGTGAACTACAATCTTTCTAGACACACAGGTGAACTTTGAAGTTTACTTCAAGTGAAACACAGATCAAGATAAAGTTAAGCCCTAGCAAAAGCGTAGTGAGTACTTTCTTATTCTAGTTTTCATCCATATGATTTTGTAATTTTGTAAAAATTCTCATTCATTTTGTTGAATTAAAAAAAGTTATATGTCTAATATACAGTGTTTAATATTAGTTCTCTCGTATCATTGTGACATTATTTTGTAGCACCCACCAGGTGTACCCAATGTAATGTTTATGGTTGGATGAAGCTGTGACACCCCAGAAAAGTACTAATGAACCTGTATGGCTCCCTACAGGACAAACCTGGCTCAAACACTGGACATATCTGTGGCTTTACAAGATTGGAAGTCACTTAGAGAAATCAACTTTCAACATGTTTAAAGACCTGAGTATATATTTTTATTCCAGGCAGAATAAAATATTAGTTTTTCAGAACTCAATAACATTTAAAAATAGCTAATCAAAATGCCAGCGGATTTATAAAACCTCTACAACTAAGATTTATTTAGCTATATTTAACCTTTGAGTTAGATAGTACAATTTAAGACTTTTATGCCCCTCAGGGATGATTATAACATAGTAATGCCTGCACAAATCAAAAGTCATCAAAACACTGCAGATTACAAATCAGCCTTCAGTCTGTGTGGCCATGTTTTTTTTAGGAAGGCCTCGGTTTCAAAGGCATGACTCACACAGTCGTGACATTGCGCGGAGTCTTGCTGCATGTTTTCTTAATAGATCGCTCTTGGTGTGAGAGCAATTAGCGTTAACAGTTGTCGACATGCTCTTCTGCTACTGACACTCGCTACAAACACCAGCTCTGAGGGGAATAGTCTTTATAGGCCAAGTGATGCTGACAATAATTGCTCAGTGCTCAGCTCCCCGTGTGAAATAAGATACAGTGATACGTTAGTCTGTAGTTTATTACAGCTCATTGTTTGTTGGTATGTTGATTGTATTTGCAGCGTTTAGCCTTTTCTCATTGTCTTTGTGTTTATGTGTGGGTGCGGATGAAGCCAAATAAAGACTGTTGCTTCAGTGTTTTGTGTGATAGCTTTGGCAGCCGTATAACAAGCCGTGGCCAAGATAATAGAGCTTAGATAAGAGAGTGGTTATGCAATGTGGAATTTCTCTCTTTCCCTTTGCGACTTCTGCTCCATTCACTGTCTGGATGATATTTGCCTCACAACTGGGGGCTGAGCTGCCGCACTCAGTTTTTCTGTTGAAATGAAACACCTTGTCACCCGTCCACACTTTGCTTGTGGAATCTGAATCACTGAGCCACTGCTGGTGGAGTGTGTGAGGAGGATTTTGTACTGCCGACATGGGTATATTAGCTGGTCATTGCACTTCTGATATGTGGGATCTCTACTTCACAGAGTTCCTTTTAACTGAATTCATCCTAATGGACCAGAATCTATACACAAGATGTATTATCTTTCAGAAAAGAGGTATTTTGGTTTATTCTCTTATTCCAGCTTGTCTTAGGTGATGAACCGTGAACAAAATCTTTTTTTCTTATATCTCACACATACTGTAAGTGTCATTAGCATTAAGGAACAGGTTCAGATATATTCAAGTCTGTCTAAATACAATCTGTCCATCAAAAGATTTGTGAGTGGCTCTAATCATTTGTTGTCTCCATACTGGCTGTGAAACAATATTGCCATGGAGTGCCTATGAAACTGGGGATAACATCTGCAGTCAAACACACTCATTTAGTTTTGTTCCCAAGATAATATGCAAGAAATGTATAAAAGTGGAAGAGCCAAAAGATATCCCATTCATTGTTAGGTGGCAAATACATGGAGCTGTGGATTCCCTTTCTATTTTGACTGAAGCATTGTTTTTGTTTTTGCATTCATCATGCCAAACTGACAAAGTATGATTTCTCAGAAAGATGAAATAATTCAAACTTTAGAAACATTTGAAGTGTGAATGGAGAATAGGGAAACAAGGGGTTCTTCCTATTTTGCAACGTACTTTTGTATAGAATGAGGACTATAGATTTTTATCCCCAATCTCTTCTAGTGTAGTTTTTCTACATGTTTCACAGCTAATATGGAGAGAATGAATGATTCTAACAACCCATATACTGTAAGTGAGTATTGTTAAAGATAAAGTTAAAAAATAATCCTAGGCTACTGTTTGGTGATTATTTCTCTCATATTTATTGTTTTAGCTGTAGAAGCAGTTTTTGTAATGATTTCACCCTAGGTTTCAGTGGAGAGTATCCTGTGGTTTACATGCTGTTTTAGAGGCTTTTTGACCCTGCCAAGATTAAATTATAGGGGAAACACTAAACCCCTCTGGATTTACTTGGCTTGAAAAATGTTACATTTTAACTTGGGATAAATATGATATGTGCAAAAAGAACTTCCATAAACTTGGGCGCTGGAATTCATGTCCTCATGTTTGTCAAATCTTTGTTTCGGGAAGCAGAATTTACACATCAGCCTACCTACAGTTTGTGTTGCTCTGTTTAAGATATCATTGGTTTTATCAGGCGAGACATGTTGTCATCCCTGACTCTCCTCACTGTATGAATCCTCAGAACGTCTATGAAAGTCAGTGCTGCGGCCTTTTGCTCAGCCGAGGGAAGAAGAATGTGTTTGAAATATAATGGGATATATAATAAGGCATATGTAACATAGCCACTGCAGTAAAACCTGCAAGGGCAAGACGAGCTCTGTCACCCACAGTGAGATCTGGCTGACAGATCTGCCAAAGGAAATCGTCAGAGTTTGTCTCCTGCACTCTCCGTCCCTGTCGATCTCATCACCCTGACTGCTTTTCTCTTTCCTTATACACTATATGGATAGCACTTGCATCGACTTGCTTTTTTTTCCCTTTTTAATCTGCAGGTTGTTTACCCATAGATCAAAGGCAGTAAAATGCATCTGCACCCCTCTTGCAAATAGGCCACACAGCTCATTTCAGAGAGGCCACTTTGTCAGTGCGTCTGAAACGAGGACACGCACCTTAGAGCCAGCAGGGCTTTACCCAAGGCGTGGAATGAGATCAAAATGACACACATACACACACATACACACACACACACACACACACACACACACACACACACACACACTCAGAGCATGAGTACAAGGCCAGTTGTTGAGTCAATAAAGAAAACAGGCAGCGTGTGAGAGTGAGGGAACATAAACAGAACTCTGCCAAGCTACTGTTTGCATTCCACATCTCTCGGCTTCGTAGCACAGCAGCTGCTTTAGCCCTGTGTAGTTCAAATACCACGCTATTCATAGCCACTCTGATATTATGACGTGTAGGTATGGCCTTTAATTAAAGCGTGAACACACCTCAGTCACTGTCATATTGCAGACCGTTCGATTCCATATTGGGAAGTTTAAACAACCTACAATGTGAAACACTTTACTATCATTTACTCTTATAACAGTACGAGTAATTGTAGTGGGATGCTGGGTGTGTTTTTAGAGTCCTAAGTGTTTTTTTCCATCATTGACTTTTGGGTTAACATTGACTACTGACTTTTGTTATTCTAATATTTTCAATATTAACACAAAATATTGTTAATCAGCAGTTCATAGCAAAAATGTATTTATTTTTTAATCACATTAGCTTCACAGTCTGATCATTTGGATGAGCAGACAACACATACCGCAGATGTAATAATGTAAAGGATGGCAAGGAGTCCATCGTTATTAAAACTGATACAATGAATGAAAGCATTTTGGTCTTATATGAAACCTATATAGTCTGGTTTTGTGAATAAAGACAGACAAGACTTAACTTAATTTCCATAGTATAATTTCTCGTTATTCAACAGAAAGGATCTGGCTCAAGGATACATGAGCATGACAGATGCTTGCCAGCACTGAGTGTGGAACCAGGCCTGAGTATCAGCCAGGTTCATAGAGAGAGGGTTGGTCGGTAGTTGACCCTGATACCTAATCCTTGTTAAAGGTCTACATTTTATTTTGGGGAGTCTGGCTCATTCATCATTTTGTGGCCAGTGTATGTTACTTATCAGCCCAAAGCTTCATATTAACTGGAAACCAAATATCCGACTCAGTCATATCATCATTAGTGAAAACTTTGGGAATACCACTCCAAAATGAAAATGGGATATTATTGTGTCTTGCTTTAAAAAATTATTAGTTCCCCTTCTTTTTGAAATATTCTGTCACTGAATAGCTTGTCTTGTATGGCAAGTTGAGTGTGGTTAATATTAGCCATTCAGTGTTTATTTTGTTGCTTGTAAATTAATGCTGGTTGTCTACCGTAATACAGCATCCTGTATGACAAAAGAAGTAGAGGGTCCATTTGAAAGTCAATTACATGTCTCAATATTAGTTACTACAATTTCAGACTCAACAGCTAAGGCCCCACCCTCCCTCTCACCGCACCAGGGTTTGCTGGTTACAGACTACAGCAACATAGAGGGAACTCCTGAGAACTGTTATCGTGGTGCAAAAATCTTCAACACAACATAGCAGATGATCTTTTGTGTAATTTGTTCAGATGATCTGAAGTGCAAAATGAGTGGTGATCATTGCTACTTTATGGGACTGTTCTGTTTTGGTTCAGCCACTCATTGCTTTCTATACATATGGTAAATGGACACTTGCTGTTGCTATCGCCTTAAATCTAAATTCAGTTTGCAAACACTGTCTGAATAAGTTGTTAAACTGCTAGTGTTGGCTTTTATGGGTTAGTCTCATAATATTACATCATTGTGATTAGTCATTAACTTGTTAATCCAGTCAAGTCATGATCAAAATGGATACACCCACAGTTATACTAAATACTTTGAGAATCTGCAATGTAATTAGCGATGTGGGGGAAAGCAACCCAGCAGGCCAGAGTTGTCGTGGAAACGTGATGTCATTATGTTGAGGACAAGGTTGTAGATACTCACAGCAAGTTTCATTTTCAGTTGATTAAAGATTGGCTGAAATATCTCTTGATTACTTCTTTGGCACCTTTGCCGTCAGTTTGATTGGTTCTGACAGATTAACACTTTTGCAGATCACAAAGCCAACAAATAAGTTCCGTCAGCTTGGTTTGAAGAACGTCTGTGTCAATTTTGGTAAAGACCAGACACAGGAATTTTGATTTTAAGTGAAACGCATCATCAGTTATAAGGCAAAATGCATATTCTTATTGTAGCACCCCCTAGAGGTTAAAGCACACCAGATTTCTTGAGCTACGTCCTGATGGGGTCCATGTGCGAGTAAGTAAAAGCGTTGTTGACATATAGCCTAGACCTGTCGGTAGCGTCAAAGCACTTGAGGCACAGACTTGAAGCTCGATGCAAAGCATCATGGGAGTTTCCCCAATCTGTGTACCAAATTTCAAACTTTTTACCCTCCAGTTGTAGACTCCCATGGCAGAAGAAGTAGTTTAAAAAACACAATGAAGAAGAAAAGGTCGAAACACAATGGGTACCTACGCAGGTTCACCCTCAAATATAAGGGAAAACATTTTAACTCAGAAGTGTGGGTGTTTAAAACCTTGCACTGAAGCAGAATCAGTATGATACCACTTTTCAAGACAGAGCCACACATCACTCTGAAGATTACATTTAAAATTTCTTCTACTCAGAGGTCACAGCGGGAAGGCGAGACAAGCTGCATTGCCTATCTGTAGCTATGCGGGAGGCGAGCATCCATCGGTTTCCCCCCAACGTAGAGTCAAATGAGATCACAACACTTCACAGACACTTTGTTATCAGCCATTAATGAGACATTTTGTCGGAATGAATACCTTCCGTCTCTTCCAGTCAGCCTTCCCCAAGGCTCGCCATCAGTTCTCCAAATGTGCGACTAGTGTGAAGTGAGCGCTGAGCGTACAGACAAATAGAGAGACACAATCAGGAGGGTAAAGAGTTGGAAAGCAATGCTGTAGCAGAAAGAAAGAGAGAGTACGGGGGGTAGTATTCCAGCTTCCTGCTTAATTGCTTCCTGGCAGCAGAGGTAAGCTTGTTCTCAGTACATAAATCCTCCTATTTTCATTTATCTGCTCCAGGTGTTGATGAAACAATTCCCCCGTTGGATAATCATATTTCCCCTTCCCGCCTGCCAAGATGCTGAAAGGGAGATGGAGGCAAAACCCCCCCCCCCCCCCCCCCAAAACAC
>NW_019525496.1:4290735-4299108 GCF_002814215.2 Seriola lalandi dorsalis
CACACACACACACACACACACACACACACACACACACACACACACACACACACACACACTCACACTCCTGCCCATCACTCAAACAAACACACACAAACACACTCTACTTGCTCTCTGGGTGTGTGTGAATGGCTCTCCTTGGCGTTTCAATTTGCACAATAATGCAAGAGGTGGAAAACGGTTACACTCACACTGACAGGCTACACCAAGGGGGTGGTGGGTGTCAGCGTGTTTTTTCTATTTTTTTATGTGTTCATGCTGGGTGGTGCTATCCAGAATTGTGCAAACAGTTAATTTGTCAAACACTGAAATTGGTCACCGCTCAGCTGGTCTGTCAGTTAGTTAGTAGATCTGTCATACTGTCTGTCACAGAGTGATGAAGTCATTGAGCAACTGTCACATTAGGCATCATCATACATTCTCTGAAGTGGAAAATTACTGAAAGTGTTGGACTTGAAACATTTAATTCCACAAGTAAATTTACAAAAAGTATTACTTAAGAGAAATAAATATAACAGTTTAGTTTTGTGTGTTACTTCTTTTCATAATACAACCTGTTTGAATAATACTAAAGAATTAGTGTTTTGAACATCAAAACTTTGATCGGAGCGTTGTCCCTCATCATCGTCTCCTCATCAATTTCTCCCCCCTCTCTTCACTGATATGCCATATAAAGGTGTTTTATGACTGGCAGAACAAGCCTTTATTTCTAGTAGCTGACAGTCATTTGGTAGCCTGTGGCATTGCCTTTATCAGTTCTGAAGCCTATAAATGTAACTGAGGGTCACATACCTCTAGAGGCCTCTCCCAGCTTCTATAGCTGCAGGCAGGAATGTTAAAACCAAGGGCAGGCGCAGCAGTGTCTGTGCTGCCGCTGAATAGAGATATACTGCCCGTGGGTTCATATAAAGGTACAGTACGAGTCCCTGCAGTGCTTTATCTGTGATAAAGGGCATCCACATACATTGCATTGGAACATATCGCCGCACCATCATGTTGGGTTATGATTTAAGGTGTAACAGCCGCGTTAATCTGTTGACCTTTCAGGGAGGAGGTTTATCATTTTCTTCTGCCTCAGTTTGTCAACAGGCAGATCAAAGTGTGGGCCAACACCTCCAAAGCTGGCAGGGATTCAGGGTCTTGCCCAAGAGCACCTCAGCAACGCACTTCCCACTTGACATTGTGACATACCCAGAACTGTCATTAAGCACTCCAGTCTTACATATTGGCCTTGCAACCAGATCCATGACAGGAATCCACAGCAGACAAAGGAGGCAAAGTGAGCTAATGTGTGTTTTTCTGGTCCTTCGGCAAAACAGCGGGCATTGTTTGCAGTAGAAAGCACAATGGCGTTTCTGTTCAAAAGCAGCACAAGTGAAAGCTTGTCAGAGCTGAGGAAAGTGAGGGTGAAAAGACAGAGGGGGAGAGAAAAAGCACGTGTTCACAAAAGCAACCTGTTAGAGTGCTGGCTCGGGTTATTTAACCTGCAAGATGCTGCTGTCAGATCAAGTGTTGAGTTTGGGCAGTTTTCATCGCAAGATTTCTCTCTCTGTGTCCTTGTTTCTACTTTTTCTTCTTATTTGTCGTTTTTTTTCTGGCTCTTTAAAACCTGTCATCAGTGCTCTTAGTAGAAAAAAAGAACACTGATATATAGAGTTCGTTCCAATAAGATTGTTGGACTTGTGTTGACCTACTAAAAATTATATCTGCTGCGCTACTCAATGCACCAGCTGTCTTTAGGAAGCCTTTAATCTAATTGGATCCTAATTTGGCACTTCAACAGATTCCACATAACTGTGCATTAAGCATGCCTCTTTCCGTTCTGTCCAATGTGCTTATTACATTTAGACTGCCAAGTACTGAAGGTGTCCTGTTACTCATCTGTTTGTCTTACGGCTGTAGTCTTTCACAGCCCGAATAACATATTGGTCATTTTTTCAAAGGTTTACTCATGAGCAGTTGTCAGTTAAAGAAATGGAGGTAAATGTTTTGAGTAGTGCAATTCCTCTAACACTGGCATCAGTGCAAAACTAAAAATGATACAGCTGTTCAATGCACCAACATACGACTTTCCAACTGCTGCTGTCACCACAAATACAGGTAGCTCACCCACGTCTCCATCTGTTTCTGTTCAGCCTCAGGCACCAGCCGTGGTATCGATGTTAATACGACTGGGGGCTATCATTCATCTGCTTATAATGCAGCAGTATATATAGTATATAGCATGTAATGCATTGTGTTGAAGGTGTAGTCGAAAAGGACAAATTCCACCTGAAACAAAGTTCAAATTCAAATTGCCCTGTTCTCATTTATGAAGTGTGAACTCGTAATGTCTTGGTTGAAATGTTGATTTGAGTCAGGTTACACAACTACTGACAAATATAGCAGACTTCTTCAGACTTGTTTGCTGCCGCATAATATCAGACGTCCACACTACAGAGTTTTTGAGCCCCTAAAATGGAGAATTTTAGTTTGAGAACTTGGGAGTTGTGTTGTAGTCTCGACGGGCAAAAACTCAAAAACACACTTTTGGAAACACCCACAGCCACCTAATTGGGTCTTATCAGTCAGTGGTGAAAGCAACATGGATAATGAATTACAAGTGTTGCTGGCCTTGTTGTCTTTGCTAGCAGATGTTGTGCAGTTAAATTCTGCATTCTAATGCTACAGCTGTCTTTGCTGTTCCTCGTTTGTAGTATTTTCTGCAACTAAACTCTAACAACTGCAGAATAGACAGTCTGCTTCTTCTTTACACCAGCACGCACATGCACAGTGTTTCTTGAATGGTCATGTGACATGTGTTTTCAGGTGTGTCAGTGTGAACGGACGTTATTTCTGATAAAGAGCTAAAATGCTCATTTGGATGGAGAGTGTTTTCGGTTTGAAATGAAAATATATTAGTGTGGATGTAGCCTTAATCTGTTTTGTCAGTGTAAATCAGTTCCCCATTTGCCCAGACGAAACTCATTTGTAAGGTATCAAGAACATGACTAAATATCAGCAGGAGTTGCTGAATGTGAAGAAGTGAAACAAGATAAACAACTTGCAACGCTCTGCCTCTGGAGATTCTTGCAAAACAAGGCGATAGGCTGAAGCTGTTCCAACTGCTGTTTGAAGGCCCTTTACCAAACACACACTATAAATGTCTCAAAGTCATAGCCCTCCATTAAAGTCTTTATTTGACTTCAGGTAATTAGCTGGATAGGTAGAGCCCTCTCGGCTTTGCCTGTTCCTTGAGAAAAGAACAATTTCATAACGGGAGAACATTGGTCAAACAGTAACAAGGACAAGCTTGATACTTTGACAGTGATTAAATAACATCTTTAATGGCAAAATCCACTCCAGTGCACTCACAGAAAATGCCTCAGACCTTATTTCTGTAAATCTGACATCATGTTAAATGATTTTTGCTCTTATAGTTACCAGTTTGGCTTCCCACAAGCATCCAAAGCAGCCTCATTCAGTTTCAATTCCAGTTGTTGTGAGATTCATACAATTTAGTGGGACATCATCAGTGTATTTAACAAAGAAAATTACCCTTCAACAACCTTGGCTGCTGTGTATATATGTGATTATAGTTCAGTTTTAGTGGATTAATTGTTTGAATTCCCCCAAATCTGGGAAGGAACAAGTCAAGGCTGTGTGTGCAGATTCTCCTGCGGTGGAAATGCTGCCTGGTTTCTTTACTGCTTGTGTTTGTGGTAGGTCTGAGAGGCAGCCTGTCAAAGTTAATCAGCCTGCAACGACCGGCTAAAAGCAGACATCCTAACTGCAGAGTGGTTCACACACACACACACACATACACAGACAAAGGCAGGCAGACAAACATGCAGCCTCTCACGTACATGTTTATCCTCATGTACTGCGTGTATGAAGGGATGAAAAAAGAGTTGTAAACATATTTTTCTTCCGCTGGCAAGTCATTAGTGGAGGCTCGGTTAATAGAGACTCAGACTGAACCTGCAAAGTTGCAATGCTATGTTACAGCCTATGAGCTATAGCCTCAACAGGATTGGATGCCTGAAGAAGTTTATTCAAACAAGATGAACTGTTGGTCCCCCTGCTTCCCCCCAGCTGTTCTCTGTAGTGTAGTGTTGCTACAAGAGAAGGAAAAAAGAGAGGGAAAAGTCTTTTTCCTGCCTGGCTAGTGTTACTTGCACTACCTACCAGGATGAACTGTATTTGATTTGTGTGCACACAAGAATACAGCTTTCTAGGAAAGCTCAGGTGAAGGTAAGGACATGCCAATAGATGAATCACTTCTAACAAATTAATCTCCTTCAGCAAAGTCAAGCAGTGAGGTTTGTGGAAAATGTATTGTAACAATACCACTGTCGTGACTGTGGATATTGTAGCACCGCATGTAAATTAAGCTTACTCTACTGTCAGGCTCTTTTTAGCCATGATAGTAGTTGGTCTGTTGCACGGTCCACCTTTTTAATATAAGGAATATTTATTGGACAGATTGAGTTGAGGAATTTTGAACAAACATTCATGGTTTCCAGAGGATGAATTGTGATGACTTTGGTGATTCCATGACTTCACCTCTGGTACCAGTAGCAGATGGACATTTTGTACTTTGTGTTTAAATTGAACATGCTAAACTAAGATGGTGAACGTGGTCAACATTGTAACTGATAAACATCAGCATGTTAGCCCATACTTGGGCCACATGCCTGTTTTCTTCTGGACCATTATACACCCGGTTCCACAGCCCAAATCTGGTCCATATACAGCATTATTGTCAGATGCTGCTTCCACATCTGGACCAATTCTGACACACACACACACACACACACACACACACACACACACACACACACACACACACACACAAACACACACACACACACACACACACAAAATCTGTCTGGCTGTCAGCCAATACTGGAAGATAACAGCCGGAATCTGCTCACGTGTAAAAGTATATGGTCCAGACTCAGGCTGAGGACCCAGGCCAAAAGTGTCATATTGCTATCTGGGGAGCATGGTGCTAGGCTAGTGATAGCATTTTGCTCTTAACACTGCAGTGCTAAGCACAGCCACAAAAAGCTGCTACCATGGCTGAAGACTCTTAGTCGTGTTGCTTTAGTTGCTCAAGATACCAACGTGTAGGAGAATGCGGCGAGAGAAGCGTAGACATTCGCGGCTCAGTGGGATTCATGGCCATCATTAATCACACATTCACCTGGAATTGGCAAAGCGGCACACTTCAGGTGGTTTTAAATCAGCTGTGGCCTCAGAGCGGATCAGCTGTGTAATTGTCCCCATCAGCCCGAGACCGAACACTGCACTGGTGTCTGCTGAGTGTTGAGTCTGCTGATAGTTTCCCTGCTTGTATATAAATGTCACCATGAAATGGCTGAGAAGTGCAAACAATAAATAGCTCTGACCTAAGGTCCACTGTGTTTATATATGTATATCTGTGAGTCTGTGTGTGTTTGTGTATGTAATGGACCCTCTCCTTCAGGTCACTCTCAGCTCCAGAGAAACCCCCCCCCCCCTTCTGAAATGCTTCCTTAAATTGCCATTAATCAGCCTCTAATTGGTATGCAGGCGAGATGGGAGAACACTGGCATCAGCCCACGCTTGCAGGTTCATAACAATGGATTACACCCATATAGGAATACCAGCAGAGGAGATATGGCGAACCAATGTAATATTCAGATGTAGAGGCAGTAATAATAAAAACAATAATGAGAAGCATCGTAATAATACCTAGGAGCCACTCAGCAGACAACCAAACCTCTGCTGAGGCTGAGTAATAATAATGTGTTTGTTTATTATTTGTCATCTGGGTGTGATTGTCCAACATATAAACATGAATTCCATGCTGCTTAGCAGATGACTGATCTAAAAGAACCGTGAACTGTGTAAATATGTGTGTTATGAATTGTCTCGAACAAATTTTACCAAAATGTAATGCAGTTACTGCGAACAGCAGCACAGGCTCCCTCCAGCTTTTACAGACATATTGTACAGACTCTGGTTTTGATGTGTCATGTTACAGCTGGTTAAAATCATATATTTCCAGTAGAGCTCAGACTGTTGTTGCCAGTAGTTTCAGATGAGGTCCCTAGATGGTTGGCAAAGGGTTCCCAGAAGGATCAATTTAGGCCTGCTATTGAATCTGAACATAAATAACATTTATTGTCCAACTGAGCATTGCAATGTTCATTTTTGTCCTATGACCATAAAAATCTTGTCTGCCATCCAGGTTACAGTCTGCTTTTGATAACTGTACTGTACTGTACTGTAACTGTAGAGCTTAAAGCTTGCGCTTAAATCCAAAAACACCAAAATTATCTATTTAACAAATTCTTTTAAAGAGTTCTTTTGATTCTAAAAAATCTAATTAGATTTTTCCTTTTAACAACCATTACACCAGATCACTGAAAAGGTTAGCTATACAAGATCTACTGGGTATTTTGGATAATACCTGTGAATGTTTAAATAATTGTGTCAGTGTGTGGCGTGATGACTGCTTTGTGTGAATTGTCATGTCTATGTTATGATATAGTGTATGTTATTTTTTCCAAGGTCTCTCTTGTCATCACTTAGACTTTTTACACTATGAGGCATCGTCTGGGGATGATAAATATCTACATATATTATATATATTAAATTTTGAGATTTCCCTGGAAAATTTGTGACTAATGGTCATTGAAGGTTGTAAAACATCCATACCACATTACACAGCAATCTGGGCAGTGGATGTAAGTAGTAGTAATGTAGACCGTGTCCCACTGGACTAGATGAGACCATGGCGTGATGGACAATGCAAGCAGGGTGTAAGGATGCCTGGTCAGTGTCAGTTACACTTGACTGATTTGGTCCATTATGCTTGATTGTATTTTTATTGTGCAATTGGCCACCACCTTTTGTCAATGGGAAGCCTTTAATCTGAATTTAATCTCCATTGATTTCCAATCTACAGTATGATATCACAATATACTCAGGGAGGTTAGCCGTTTCCTTTTCTCTGTGATATAAGTGACTCTGTTTTAAGTAGACAGGAATCATTTTCTGTAAAAATTGTATGCTTGTAATTTGTGGTATGCAAATTGTCACATTTAGATATTATAAATACCATGAGTTTTCCAAAGCTTCAATTCAGCAACAATAACACACGTATCAACATGCAAAATGTCATTTCATTGGAGCCTTAATCATCATAACAACAACAATTTGTGTAGTGCTCTTCAAAACTGTCACAGTGATTTACAAAAAATGAAATGATAAAAATAAGAGTCCATTAGATTAGATGAAACTTTGATGATCCTTGTGGGGAAATTGGGTCATCACAGCAGCAGCAGAGCATAGGATACAGATAAGAACAAGAACAATGTGGTGCACTGAAGATATGAGGAGTAATTTAACAAATCATCCATGTGGAGATTGCCACCACATTAAAAATCAACAACAATCAGACAAAAAAACACACGCACGCACGCACGCACACACACACGCACACAGACACACACACGCACACACACACACACACACACACACACACACACACACACACACACACCTTCAATAAAAGCAATGGAAAGTAATTTTTATAGAAGCCTGACTTTAAAAGATGAATCCTGAGTGAACTAAAACCAGCCCTAGTTTTTATTTAAGGGTCTCTGTGGCCTGGTAGCTGGTGGATGTGATGTGGTGAAAGGGTCATATTGCTTTATGCTGGTACTGTGATCGCCTCCTCAGATATGTGGGAGATAAAGGGCAGCGTTGATAGCACAGAACAGCCTGGTGTAAATCTTTATTATCCCTGAAAGGCAATTTGTTTTACAGCAACCAGTCATTAACACACAGCAGAGATGTAACAGGTACAATACACCTCAACACATAAACCCAGGAGCAAGCATGTGTTGCATTAAATGTGTGGAGAACAGCCACCGCCAGTGTCTGTTACGAGCTGTGGGAATATAACATTATTACCTGATGGTGGTGTCATTATAGAAACTTCATATTCATATGCTATAAGTTACTCATACACAGCTGAGGTTTTTAGGGAACAAAAACCGAACAAAGTATCTCGAACAAAGTAACTGGTAGACTGTTATTGTGCTATGTGAGGTATGTTGAATGTTGAATAAGTGGTGATGATTTCATTGGTCAACGTAATACCTGGCTTTGTATTGGTTGGTGAATTTTGACGTTTGGTGAATTTTGAATCTGAGAGCAGAAGTTTCATGAGTGCACAGAAGCAGCCTGACTGTGAGGAGAGGGACTCAAACTGAAGCACAGGACATTAGTGCAGCAACAGTTTGACTGAGTGCAGTCTACTGTTTTGAGCAGGAGCACAGAGCAAATTTGCACTTGATAAGGGGCAATTTGAGAGAGAGAGGGGGGGGGGGGGGGGGG
>NW_019525496.1:4299128-4371007 GCF_002814215.2 Seriola lalandi dorsalis
GTTGAGGGAAAGTGTTTGAAAATTTGAACCTGAATTGAAGAAATAATATTTTCAAACTGAAAGACCATACTCTAGAAAAAAGGTAGGAAAGAACCTCCATAAATGATGAGCATGTTACCATTTAGGTGCTCAAAAATAACATTTATTCTATTATTTTTTTAATTATTTTAGCATTTTATCTCATTTGATTATACTTATATATATTTATTACTGGCTCAGTAATTTTATTTACACAGCAATATATATTTCAAGTTTGGTAATATAAGCTAATATTAGCATCATAAGCTACTGGTCATACCAGACCAATTAAGGCTGTAGCAGTGAAACCCCTGAGCGTGAGAAAGCGTGTGTTTCATTGCTTGTGAAATCAGCTGATACTGATATGACATTGGTTTACACACATGAAATGAATGAAGACGAAGATGGTGTTTAATCAACATCCAGTTATCTCCTTTTACTTCTCATTAAGGAGTAGTTATGTTGGAAAAATCTTATTATCACACTCTCTCTGTAGAATATAAAATAGGCTGTTTCGTCTCTCAGCTTGTGAAGCTATATGATGTTTAGACTGAAATATATCCACACCCAAGACATCTTGGTTGGTTTTTATGGCTGCAGCAGTCAATCAAACAAAAATAATACTTTTCGCTTTATTTTATCCAAATTCCCCCAGATTTTATTTGACATATTTGGAATATTTAAAAACTTCAGGATCTTCACTAGAATATAGAATAAAATTGTGAGTTAATACAATTTTGGGCTGCACAGTGTGAGTTTGTACTTAGTGGCCAACCACTGGTTCAGTGGAGTTGAAACGTTTTATTGTGCCTTTAAAATATTATGGTGTTAACTCGACAACATTTTAAGTTTCTTCAGGCTGCCGTCGCTGACTCCTCACAACAAGCAACTCTCAAGTTGCTTTGTAGCACTGGTGGTTCTTGGTAATTCAAGGCGTCAGTTTCATGTTCACTTGTGGCTTTAGTGCACTTTGTCATTTGAATATCTTGTAATAACAGCATCATCTCATTATTTCACCTCCTTTGTGCTTTGTGAATAAGGCTGCTCCAACTGTTGTGTTGTTATTGTTGCTGACGTTGCTTTTGTTTCCCACGGTTTGAGGCGCTGTTGCTACTATTTTGGTGGAAGAGCTCATCTCGCCGGGAATGAGAAACCAGACTCGGGCTGCTCATGTGGGTTTGTGGTTTTAGTGGTGGAACTGGAGACTGGCTCGTGTCTGTCCGGTTGACTGACAACACTCTAGAAAGTGCAGGGTTCAAAATGATCCGGGTTAATATAATACAATACACAGCATGTTTTGCCTTTTAAATCACTCAGGCTACAAAGCCTTGAAAATAACAGGAAATATCTGTCAGGAATTATTTTGGAACAATTCCAAAATATGGCAGAGCACTGTTTCAATATCACATCTATCTACTTCCTATTTGCAGACTGCAGCCAAGTGTAACCAGACGAAATGTCTTTTTTTTTTTTTTTTTTTTTTAATAGTTTGACTACGTTCAATAACAGGCATTTCAGGTACATTATTAACCAAGAAGATGGTGACAACTACTGGGGTTTGGCCTTTTAGCTGAACTTCACAAGATTTGACAAATCATTAAGCTTTGTAGTTTCCAAATCCGACACACGCAAATGCTTTGCAGGCTCAGTATGTTTGAAACGCCAATAAAAGCTAACAGAAATAACTGGTAGGTTATAATGACCCAGCACATCTTACACTGTACCTTCCTCATATCCCTCAGCAGTGCTTGCTCTTGATAGGACTTGACGTAGCAGATGATACTTTAATCGATCACTGCTGTGTACGTTTTACCCACTTTTTCCAGCCCTGTTTTCATTCATTATTTTGCAGGTTATGTGTCAATGTAAAGATGGCAGGTTGAACAGCAGACTAGAGTTTGACGCTCAACTTTTCAACATTAGCAACCTCTTTTCATGTCAACAGTCGAGAAATGAGAATATTTTGCTATGCAGTGCTCAGAACCTCCAGACTTTTGATGTTTTCGATGCTGACTGAAATGTGTCTGTACAACTGAGAAACTGTCAGAAACTGTCAAGCAGTAAAATTTGGCATTGAATGCCGATGAGATTCCCAGTAAAATGTGGACTATCATTTTCATATTGCACTGAAGCTGGTATTATATGGACACCACTATATACTGTAAGATTACGTTGCCCAGCTTGGTTTTTAAAGTAATATTTTGGGAATTAAACTGCTTAGAACAGATAAAGATAAATATTTAGTGGTTATCCCTCTGTGGATGGAAAACCCACTGAGCACTATGAAATCATTTCCGTGGACACCATAGATCCCAACAGGATCAAACTGTTGCCACTTATTTGTGTTCCTCTGGTAACAGATCACATAAGTCCAGTCCTCACTGAAATTATTAGAAATCCTTAATTTACCACAGAGCATTTGTTTTCATAAATGCAGGGAGAGATGCTTTCCAAGTTCCACCCAAAGTTATCCTCACTCACTGATGTACGACACAAATATTTTCATATAAATCTCCTGTTTGCTGAAAGGAGCCTCCAGTCGCAGCCAGCCACTCTGGTTGGAATCTCAAAAAAGATGTTTTATTTCTCTCTATCTCTGTCCTTCTCTCTCTCCGTCTCCTTTTCCGCTTCATCCCTCTTCTTCCTCTTACACGTTCTCTCACACATCGTGCATTCTTTCCCCCCAGAGCATCCTTGTCAGTGTCAGCTGATGCTATGGAGAAAAGAGGCGAGGTCAATAGTTGTCTCCCTGCTTTATAAATAATGTGACTCAGAGGCTGACAGAATAAGCTTGGATGGCGGCAGCAGACATAAAATGGTTGGAATATTTTCTTAACCGACCCCCCACCCACCCCTCCAACTCCCCAGCTTGACTTGTTTAATCTAGGTGACAAATACTTGTCTGACCTTGCTTGCTGTTTCTTTTCTGTTTGTTGTTGTTGTTGTTGTTTACAGGAGTTTTTCTCCTTCTTTTCCTGCGTCACTGCTGGCGTTTTAGCTGAGCAAGGAAGTGTTTTCTTGTCAAAGAGCCATGTAATCGCATTACCCTCCACATGTGTTTTGGTTTAGAAAGTCGATGTGTGTATGTGCATGTGCTGTGTGGGCTGCTGCAGGAATTTCAATGCAGTGGGATTACACACACACGCACACACACACACACACACACACACACACACACACACACACACACACACACACACACACAGACACACACACGCAGCAATGCACTATACTCTTACGTTTCTTTTTAAGCAGTTAGGGTGGCTGTGTGAAGTGTGTGTGGGCCCATGCTTAGCTGTTGACATTTTGCACATACATGCATGAACATGTCTGCAAGTGTTTGTGTTTACTGATGCCATGGGGTGCACACGCTCCAATGGGATTTGAGCGTGACAGTCCACTGCTAGCTGCTGCAGCCACAGCTCAGGAGAGCTTCACTGTGCTGTAACTGAGCAGTTCACGGGAGGGAATGGTGGGGGTGTAGGGGGATGGAGATTTCCTGTGTTGCCCATGCTGCTCGGGGTGAACACCAGTGTCAAGTGTTGGGTTACAGCTCAGTGCTGCGGTGGTGAATGCAGCGCTGCACGTTAAGCGGCAGCAGTGATTTTGCCTTTGCATTCATCTTCAGCGCTTAACACTTGAGGTACAAATAGCTACCAGGCATGCGCAACACATCATTTATGTGGGGCTGCAACCAAATTATGAATGGATAATTTGTAATTAAAATCGGACACGTTCCAAGCTGATCCTAAGGATGCATATCAATGTTAAAATTAGTGTGTGTGAATGTGAAAAAAAATATTTGCGTCAGTGAATGACACTGAACACTCAAAATACACAGATATGTAACAAATCACTTATCTCTTCTTCCTTTTTCTTATTGGCAAAGAGCAGGGTACAAAACATCCAGGCAGACTAGCACCTTCTCATTTATCAGGTGCTGGTTGTTGCTCTCACCAGTTAAAATGACAAACGTCTCCGCTGGCATATCAGATCAGGTGTCACAAATTAACATTAATTGCGTGAGTAACTTGATGACAGGCTAAAATTAAACCTGGTTATTGTAAGGTTCGTGTGCTCTCTGGAAGTCGATGTCTGTACCCATCCAAAGGTCATGTGTGAGGGAAGACGCTCCACTCTCTTTGCTTCATAATTTATTTATGTATACGTACAAGTATTTGATGTGCAAGTGCAATTTGAAAAGTCTGATTTTAAAACTCATATCCTTACACATTTCTTTACATATTTATACTTTTTTCCTTTTATGTATTATATATATATATATATATATTTCTCTTTATTTTTATCTTTAGCTTTATAACCTACTCCATACTCTCTATTCTTACTGTAACTCCTAACCTAATTTCTCCCTGGGGATCAATAAAGTATTCTGATTCCGTAACGCCACTGTTCCCCTGTGAGTGGACTTTTTTGTAGTTTCCATTAATCCAACAGAGTGGTACATCGTCTCTTTACCGGATTGAATCAAGTCAGTTTCAGGCGTCACATTCTTACACTTTCGCATCTTAATATTATTGATGAATGTTTTTTAGCATTTGGAGTAAGTAGCTCATGAAAAATAATGTGCTAAATGTAGCAGTCTACAGCTGTGTTATTTCAGTGTGTCAGATACATGTTTACAAATGTATTATTACCAGCAGACACCTAATATTAGAGGACTCATATTTGGATTAAGCAGTAGCACAAAAAATGCTAAATTTCTAATTTATTAATAAACTACATAAATGCAAATTCAAAGCACATACACATATGTATCAGTACAAATATGATCATGTTCCATGACCCATGAATAAACACAAGAATCCTTACACACACATGAACGAATGAATGAGTAAATGTGCAAATGCATTTACACATGCACACACACACACACACACACACACACACACACACACACACGTGGGACTGAAAAAGGCATCAGTGGCAGTTTCATTCAACAACAACTCTGTTAGGCGTATCATTTTCAGCTGCTCAACACCATCTCAGAGAAAGCTGCTTTACTTTTCTAAGGGAAGAGCTCCCAGAGCCGAGCTTGGTGTCTGATTGAACGTCTTTTTTTTCGTCTCTCTAACATTTTAGCGACAGGGTTTGAAATGCCACTCCAGCTCCAAATTGACTCTTCAGGGTTCCTCCGCTTTTCCTATCTGTCATTCAGCATTAGACTGAGGGGAGAAATTCGGGAGCCTTGCTCACCGCCTGGACCCTGCAAAATAGAAATTGCTTCAGTGGAGCAAATTATATGTGCCATTTCCATCTATCCGCATATTACTTAATGACCAGTTTTTTTCTTTGAGTAACATAGTGGGCAATGTGGTATTGGTGGACATCATGTCTTTAAAGTGTTGAGCAGTGAGAGTAGATTGTGGTGTTCACAGTGTCAGTGGCCTCTCCTGCCTGCTGAGCTCACAGGAACAACCTCAAATAATCACAATCATTTCTACAGTATGGATTCCCGTTACGATTATGGTAACGTTTTTTGTGCTTGTAACTGCCGGCAGCTGCTCTGGTAGCACAGTGTGTATCACGTTGCATGATTCACACAGGGCCTCATTTGATTACAGGCGCCAGAGAAGGGGGTCAGAGGCAGATCTGATGACCATGCAGTTCAGGAGGCTCTACGCCGGTTTCCAGGACATCCGACAGAGTCTCTGTTTATGGCTCCGAGCATAATGAATGGTCCAAAGTGTGATTTAAATGGGCTAGCCCTGATCCATCTAATTGCTCCCCACTCAGTGTAATTACAACTTTGTGTGCACTTTGCTTGGGACTTCATACTGGCAGCAGCTAGCAGAGCTGCTGTTGTAGCATTTTCCTGTTTATGTTTGATTTCTCTCTGCTAGGTTAGCAGGGAGATAAAAAATATTAATTTCCTTCCTGTTTTCTGTAAAGTGACTTAATTTAATGTCCGATTAGTTTGCTTGATTTTGTTGTGCCTGTCCATACAGTCTGTAAATGTACTTGGGTATCTTTATAGTCTTTTAATTTCCTCCCTGTTGTGTAGACATTGGGCGTCTTGCAAGAACACATTTTTGTTCTTCTCCTAAACCTCTCTTACTTTTTTTCTGTGAGCTTTGCTTGTTTATTTGATCCAATTCAGATTCTCCAAACTCTCTTTAACTCTACAAACTAGTTGAAAAATGCTTGTTTCAGCCCGATGAACTCGCCTGTCCATGAGGAAGTAAACAATCATTAGATTTCATCATTTCCGTAATCTACGCCCTGAATTGCATTTTCATTCAAAAAAAATGTAATTTAAGAGTTGAAAGAAGAACTTCCAGTCCTGCCATCGGAAATCAGCAGATGATTTTATACAGTTTGCAGTGTCAGCAGTCATGTTAGAGGAACCAAAACAATTTGAACATATTTGTACAGTTGCCAGTGCCTTGTCATCAGAGCAGTGTTGTACTGTGACAGAAGTAAAGAGGGAACAGGTTTGACATGAAGTGAAACATGTTGCTAAAGCCAAGTGGGTCATTATGTAGTTGGAGGGGAGTCAAAGGGAACATGAACCATGGAGAATATATGGTATAATGATGTTACACCGTCGGGTGCAACAGTCTCTCCCTAAAGACCCAGAGGCAGCTGATGGAATGACAACTGAATTTCATAAACTGCCATGCCAAAATATGAAATATGAAACTTCAAATTCATTCAGATTAAAGGATGGAGTCCTAAGCACAGCCCGGACGATACAGCATATTTGATTGATTGATAATATTTATTTTCTTTACATCACCCATCTCTGTCTTGAAAAAACCCTGTTTTAAAACATATCGTTACCATTTCTGTACTTAGGTATCTTGACATTTACTTCATCTTTACTGTACTTTTACCTGCCAGTATATTGGTCTGGTTGATTTATAGGTCGGGCTCTAGTCCTGAGTTAAATAAGTGTTTTTCCCCGTTAGGATCCAGCTTCACATGAGTCACATCACAGGTCTGGACCTTAAATGTCAGACGATGCAAGGTGCAAAATGTCCATCAAAATATCTCAGCGCCCCAGGTGAAGTCTTAAATTTAATCTGTTTTGACAAACCTTCACATCTGAGATGCTACTCGCTTATACGCAGAGCATTTTTGCTTGATAAGCAACTTAAAAGATTAAGTTATGATCAAGCACTCTAGTCAGTTAATTACCTGATGTTCAGATCATTTCAGTTGGTTGTTTTATTCTGTCAAATGTGGGAATGATCTGTGTGGGAGTTGTACGTGTCTTTATAAGGCAGCTCCCTACTGTATATTCATAAGCATATGTGCGTGTGTGCAGAAGCTCAGTGACTCTGTGACTGTGTCGTGTGTGTATGTGTGTGTTTATCCAGCTATGCATGAACGCTCCAGCAGGCAGGCCACGTGTGTATTGTCAGTAGAGTCCCAGGAGACTTCCTCCAGGCGAGCCGAGTGTTAATAATAGACTGATTTACCTACATAGTGCTGCCTAACTTCCCTGCTGCTCCAGGGAGCTACTACTGCTTGGCTGACTGACTCTGCAGCTGCACGTGCACATGCACGCACGCACACACACACACACACACACACACACACACACACACACACACACACACACACACACACACTCCTTAACAAAACAGGTGTCAAATACAAGTGGCACCTTTGTCAGTCTGCTTCACCCTCTGGAAACAGTAAGAGACGAGGAAAGCGTTTAGCATATTCAAAGCAACAGAGGTGGTGTCAAATTGCAAATGAGTTGTAAAAAAAATAGTATGATTAAGATTAATTATTTTACAGCACCACCTGTTTATAGAGCAGTTACAGCACCTCAGCCAAATGCTAGCCTGCTGGCTTTTGCCTTGGAATAATTATACAGTATATATGTGTTCAAATGGGGCTTTGAGTCACTCGCTCTTCCCCCTTTCCTCTCTCTGGCAGAGCTGCTTTGCTACATTTGAAGTTCCTGCTCTCAGGGTGATGTTTGTTCTCAGATTAATCTAAGCCCGGTGGCTTTTGAGACACCGTCAGATCGTTAGCGACGACTATGTCATGTATTCACAGCAGGGTGGATAAAACACGTGTCTCAATTTGTCATTGGGAGCCTGCAGCGGCTCCGTCAAAGCAGCCTTTCAAAGACTGAATCAATCAGTTCGTCTTATCTGATGCCCCTTCACTCGGAAAGTAAGAAGGGACTCCACTGATTTAAAAGCTAGATTAAACTGATCTGTCACCACTCAAACCTTCCGCTTCTGAATGCGTGCCGTATGTAGAACTATTCTTATCCTAATGTGAGTTTATTATCCAGCAGATTAACCCACATTCTGCTCAGTTCTCGTTCTAATTATAAAACAGCACAGAAAGAAGTGCATCAGTTGCCTTCAGCCATTTGTTGGATCTAATGATGAACTGGCAATTATATGACAATCCTCAAATAAAATATACTGATAAATAAATAATATGTGACAGTTAGAAAAAAGATAGATACATACAATGGTGCCAAAACTATTCAGAATATGGTAACGGATGAAACCGACAACAGGTCAACAAGTAAAAAGTCAGAATGGATTAACACTTACTGAGCAGTGCAGTAGGTGCGGCCTGTGCTATTTATTCAGCATTTTCGAGGCTTATCTTCTGAATGACAGCTGCTTCACCTATGAACTCTATTTCCTTTTCAGCTGTCTCAAACCTCTGGAGATATTTTTCCCTCCAGCTGAAAAGGTTTTCTGTTTTTCCGAAGCACGCAGAGCACACGAGTTAAAGTGTGGATGTCAGGACAGCTTCGTTTGCCAGCTCCAGTATGAGTAGCCTACTTGGCAGCTGACCTGGTACAGATAATATGGGTACACCTAACAGGCGCTGGTAAGTTTCTAATGTTTGGAGGCGGGCCCGTGGGGAGATCAACGCTCCACTCAGCCAACACAAGTCTCATTTTCTACAGCTTGAATGGAAATTGAAGTCAGCTTTTAGCATGAATATCAGAACTTGGCTGTGCGGGGAGATCATTACAAGGAGTTTTGGATTCTGTTGCGCGAGCTGAGGTCACAATGGCTCATCAAATTTTAGTGGCTGCACTGAGGAGCGCACTGGTTCACATAGCGTATGTTAGTGTGTTTGCCATATTGGATTTTAGTGGTTCCTTAAATGGAAAAAGATGCAACAGGACTTATGGAACAACTCTGTCTGTTGGACTCAAAGGCTGCTAGACATTTATGTGTTTGATTTACTGTAAATAGCCATTGCACTTAGTCTAGGGTGTGTACATGATATCAATTGTCTTTAGGCATACATCTCAATCCGTCCATAGCAATAGTGTAACCGCTTTTCTCTTGCACATTTATTAAACTTGATGGGTGAAGTCATAGAATTCACTCCAGACACATCTGCTCTATGTTCTCAATCCATTTCTTCCACTCACCTTTCCTCCCACTCGACACGCTGAGCGCCACTGTCATAAGACACAAGGAGCTGATAGTGGTGAGAAGGTAGATTTGTCCTGAAGGACGAGGGTGACTCAGAGGCCGCGAACAGAGCCAGACAAAGAGGTGAGAGCTGTACGTAGGAGGAGATGAGTAATGAGAACACAAAAAGGCCAAGAAAAGAAGACAATGCCATGATGAAGACGGGTATTTGTTCTCTTCTGGAGTCTGAAATAACACATTCAGCATTGTACACATACCAGGCTCATGTGGAAAGTCAAAAAACACCTAAATTGTGTTTTTACGGCATCGTATTTAATTTGCTGAGCTTTTGTCTTTGAACCCTGCTGCAATTTGGAATTTAAAAGCTCACAAAAAACCCTGCGATAAACTGGCAATCGATGTTGATGATAGTAATGTGGAAATACATCACGTAGATGCAAGGCATTATACTTTAGAATACAGTATACCACCCAGCCCGAGGAGCAGGGGAGTCAGCAGCCAAGTCCTGATCTGTGTGTGCAGTGTTAGGGAGCCCTGCTGCTCGGCTGCCTGCCCTGCAGCCCAACATCTGCTGAGCGCAGGAAGCATTTGAAGGATAATTAAAAGGACTGGCTTCCAACTCATTTCCCGCCTCCCATGGCTAAGCAGCAACATGCTGCTCAACAACGAGAACTGCAATTATTTTGGAAATTAAGAAGAGAACGCAGATATCAAATGTGAGCAACAAGCGGATGTCTTCGTTTTCGTGTTCCAGTAATAACAGAGGTTTACTTTTTTTCCTTTTCTTGCTGGTAGGTCTGATTAGTCACCAGCCTATAGAGGTCAATGGGAAAACTGTTATTTTATATGACAGCGGGAACACCACTTTCTTGTTTAGCTCTCTCCAAGCATGCAGTGGACTCGTGCTTGATTTGTGAGTCCAGGCTTCGTGGTCTGTGAAGCCGGCTGAAGCTCACGAAAGGCAGGGAAGATGTGCATTCTTTACCCGTCACTAGGTCTTTTCAAGGAGATACTCAATAAAGCTTTCCATCAGTTTAAAGGGGTTGTTAGCACATGCTGTGAGACAGGGGAGAAGTGAAATATCACATAACCTGTAATGAGCATTGAGTTGCCTGGATGACAATAATGAGTGGGTGTGAGTATTAAGCCTGGTTCACCAAAGGCTCAAGGCTACGCTTTGTCTTCCGAGCAGTAATAGTAAGAGGAGGCATAAAACTCTGATTTCACTTTTAGAGGGAGCTCATAAAGAGGGACACATATCACTTCCTGCTACATTTGAAAGCTGAAACCATTTATTGGATTTTAGCTGTTTTTTGAAGTCATTCCTTTATGCACAATCATACAGTTTGTCAGTTTGAGGAGATGTTACTTCTTATTTCTGTGTGAGTCACCAGGGACTTGTTATGTCCTCTCTTAAAACCTGAGTTCATCCAGTTGTGCTATAACCCACAGTCCAGCTCTGTGAGTGAAGTCCAGCCCAGTCTGCAACCCTGCAGCCTGCCTCCTTTGTGGGACACCAGTCATGTGAATAAGACCCAGCATGGAGAGCCAGCTGTCCTTTTCCTGCCAAGTCATGTGCAAGTCACAAAGCAGCAGTGCCACTTGAAAGAGAAAGCAATAATCAATTTTGCAGAGTTAGGCTCTGAAAGGCGTGTTTTGTTCTCCAGGCCTGACGATTTAGGACTGTGAGGCCAGCAATGGCGTTTGTCGTTTTAATGGAATACACTGCGCTCTATTGTCCAGAACCCCACGAAGCCGAGCATAAAAGTCAATTTTTGTATTTCTGTATAATAATAGCACATTCGAGAGCACTAAATTTGCAGTCACATTATGTCTTCAGCTATTTTGGCATGTCAATGAAGTGGCTTGTTTACCATCCACTCATCCAGGTTAAGACAGTGAAAAAGCACTGAATGCACTTTGACAGTCTCATGGAGCATAGATTTTCATTGGGGCAGCAGAGAAAAACCAAAGCTCTTTTGTTAAGCTGGTATCTGTAAGTATTTATGGCTGCCACAATTGGCTTTTGTTGGCAAACATGGGGGGGAAGTCGGGGTGATTTGCACACTGGCTTTAAAGTCTTTTGTCAGAGCCAGGAGAGCATCATTCAAGCTCTGCTGCTACTGGCTGCAGTGAGTAAGATGGGGTGGAACACAGCTTTTCTATTTCCCTGGGACATTGTTTATAGGCTGAGGATAGTGTCTGGGAGCGTAGAGGGACTTGTGCTGTGTGAGGCTGGTACATACCAAACAGAGGCATTTGCTTACCTAACCTCCTTTGTATCTTTCTGGTAGTGTGCCTTTAGGTAAAGTGCTCTGAAGAGACGTTCCCACTCAGGCGATGCTGATGTCTTTTCCAGAGCAGGATCACTTAGTTACAGCCTGTGTGTCCAACACAACAGACAAAAAATGACTACAATACCACCGCTTACTGCTCTGGAAGCAGTGTCGATGTTTATGATGGCATCTTTAAGAAATACTGTTACATGACCTCAAATCCATATGTTTTTTACAACAGAATTATTTTCTAATTTGTCCAAAATTAGCGTATAGTCTTAGCAGCAAGCCTTTTGTGATTATGCTATACTGTATGATTTTAAGACATGACTGACAGTGTCGTGCTGTCAGGGCAGGCAGCGCTTGACCAGTCAAAGCTAAAAATAGACATAATTTAAAACGATAGCGGGAGCTATATCTCTTCTTACATCTGATCTCAGAACAGCTTTCTGTCCCATAAAGGATCTGATATTGCCTGTTTGAATCCATCATGTTATTTACTGCCAACTTGTGGCAGCTAGCTTGACTACCAGCTGTCGTATCTACTGTTGCTGTCATTTTCATGGACGTGTCTTATTGACAAAGGCAGGGGTTTGTGAAGAAGAGAGGTGAACAGTATTATTTTGATGTTTATGCATGTGTATTGAGGATAATCCTGGGATCTCTGACAGGTTACTAGCTACAGCCAAAGTGTGTTTGTCAAGCTGTCCTTGACTCATGCATCATGAGCTACATTTATTATAATAATGGTGCCATTCAAACTACTCATCTGGAGCCATGCTACTCTGAGGCTCTGAGTAAATGCTGTGACATCATCATTATCATGTGAGAATACAAACATTTGATATTCAGTCAGTTATTTAAAAAATTAAGATTTTGACCTAATAATGACTCTACAGGAGAAGAGATTACACAGTCATTATGATTCATTCTGCGTGGGCCATGGACATCTGTTAAAATTTTTATCATACATCTGTTCATATTTCTATCAAACTTCATTCAATAGTACATACACTGCCATCCTTAAAGCAATGCTGCTCATAAATTTAAATATGGTAATCGCATAAAATGAACTTGGTACTATATTTACTGATAACAGCTGCAAATGGGGCCCAGCTATAGCAATCATGACAAACTGCGGTTAGCGGTAGCCGTTAACGTCTGACACTATTGTGATATCAGTCTGTTGACACCAAATGCTACACTGCACAATTCTGCGCTGTTGCTAGCTTCTTAAGCTAATGTTAGCTTTAGTTGAACAAGACAGGCTGCTTCTAAATCCCGGAGGTGTCAATTCAGAGCTTTGAAGGTGATAAGCCTAAAACTACAATAGCTAATGATGTGTTTAAAAGTTTAACTGGGAGATTGTGATAAATCTGTTCTCCAGCTGCCTGTCTGTCACACTCGACAACTACCAAGCTACCAGCTAGCTGCATGAACAGTGAAAAGGCACAGCGCACAGTTTACTTTTTCAGAGATAAAATAATGGTCAAAATCATTTCGGTGTAAACATTCCAGACACCGACATGCAGAGATTGAATTAACCGCAGTCAAGTTTTTGTCACAGGACTAATTAGCTACAGCTGAGTAAATTTAGCATTGACAGCTATTATAACAATTGCCAGCTTTAAGTTTCACTTGCTACAGCTTGTTAACACACTGATAATTATCTAATACCAAGTTCTAATTAAAATATTTGAAGGTTGCATTCTTTCAAATTTCCATTTAGATAGATCATTAGAAAATAATCAATGCTTTCGCAGCAGCATACGGTTAGAAAAACTAATTCGATACTAAAAGTCCTAGATTGCATTCATGCAGCTGCAGAAACTATAGCTATTTTTTCTTACTTGATATATCTACTGATTATTTTTTAATTTATCACTTTATTCCTTAGTCTGTAAATGTCAAAAAACATATTTAAAATGCCCATCACTAGTTTCCAGAGCCAAAGTAACGTCATCAAATTAAATATATTTGTATTTATTTATTTATTCTTCATTCAATGAATGACTCAGTAGTATCAAAATTGCAGTTGATTTAACAATTTACTGATTACACTGTTTCAGTGCTGTTTTGTTGACAGCTTGGAAGCTTTTTAATGTCCTTACCATGTCCGTGTTACATGTTTGCTCTCCCCTGTCGGTGTCCACATGTTGGCTGTGAAGTGCTCAATGACCCATGACCAATTGCTTCCATTTAATTACTGTGATCACACATGCAGTGTGTCTTTGGCTTGGTAACACAGAGCTCCCCAAGGAGCACGAGCAGTGTCACGTAGGTCAGTGTCTCGTTGAAGGTTGTCCCCCCTCCCCCTGCCTACTCCTCCCAGTCATATGCCCTGTCCCCGGACCAGCTGGGTCCTGTGAAACCACAACAGACAGACACACACACACACACACACACACACACACACACACCACTACTACCTCAAATACCAACCTCCTTTGCTGTTCCATATACACCCTTCCCCTCGTTTCACTTCTTCACTTTCCTTGCCTCAATAACACTTGCAATGGGTTCAATTAACACACGGCTCGACCTCCTCACCCCGCAGCAGTCCCGCAGGACAGAGTTGGGATTGTGCTGGGCTACCTCGGACCTGAAGATTTCCTCTTAGTGGGATGGAATGAGAATAGACTCAGCAGCCCACAGTGGCTCCATTCCACGATGTGCCATGTACAGTAAAGCTCGGCTCTGCTCAATATGATGGGCTCTGAAGCCTCTTCGGAATGTAGTAATTGAGAGAGGGGGTGTAGTGGAAAATGTTGCGATTGCAAAGCATGTTTTTTTCCTGTAGTGCAATCCTCCTTTTTGAAAAATGAATCTGTTGGCTAAGAACAAATGCCGCCTTGCTTCTCTGAGAGAGCTCAGTATTTTCAAAAACAATTTAATGAAAGCTTTTGACTCTTTGCACCCTTACCTTCTCTTCCTCTTTGCTTTCCATTATTGGCAGGCTTTCTTTTTTCATTGAGCAGGCTGTTCTGGAGAATGGCAGAGTCTCATTGGACATGTACGCAGACGCGTTTCCATTGAATCACATTGAATCACCTCCACTGAGTTTTTATTTCCACTTGATTAAAAGTATTTAGTCTTGCACAGCAGAGACTACCTACGCTCCCAAACCCGCTGAACCACTTCACTGCCTGTGGAATGTCAAAAGCAAGTCTCTAAATCTGCAGATATACGGGCCATTCCATGTGACTCTTCTTGCCGACTGCTGATTTAGTGAAATGCATATTTAATGTCTGGTGTTGAATGAGTTAGCCATCCCTCATCAGGTTCAGAGACTCAGCTGGTCCTGCTCAGTGATTCTGCTAATCCCCTACCTGCTGAGTTGACCTTTTTATAAACCAAAGGCAGCTTTACTCAGGTTGCATCTAAATAATTTTTTCCCCAGATCTTTTCATTTCTACAAACCTCCTTGTTGGGAGTAACTGTGTGCCTATAAACAGAGTGCAGCAGATTTGTTGTTACAGTTCAAGAGTTCAAAGGAAAAGAACCTGTTATCTACTGTATATGTGAAGAAACATTTTTAAGCTGCTGATGCTCGAGGCAAAGAGTACTTCTTTAAATAGTTGAGATATCCCCTTTTTGGTTTTATCCAGCAGTAAATAAAATGTTATTTTGATTTTGTAATCCAAGACAGTGCAACCATTCTACGCCTTTGCAACCACACATGTAATAGCCTTGGGGGGGCGAATGCGAAGTCCTGAGCGTCTGTCCAGCTAGTTACTCTGTAGTTCAGGTACATTTTTGATATCTTTCTTTTTATTTAGCATAAACGTAATTACACCGACTGTTCATTTTGTCTCTTCATGATAAAGTTATGTTGCTATGGATAAAACATGTTCAGAATATTCACAGATGAAGGGACGGACTCCAATACAGCAGCACTGCAACGACACATTCTAATGTTCAGCTTATGTTGAGACCTTGAAGGAGAACACACTTCACATTCATTGCTTCACATTCAAACCTAAATGTTATCAGCTTTTCAAAAGGAAAGGAGTATTTGTTGTGTTGAACTGCACTGTATTACGTTGATCTACTGTATATTGTGTCTCCTAAAATACCAACCATCTTTCGTTCTGATCCCAGGATGCGTTTGGTACCGTTTCTCTCCGGGCTCTTGCAGTACCATCACTCCTGAGCCCCAGAGGGACAACATCACTTTGTACATTATTTCATCATTGTAGCTTATCACATGTACAAAGCTGCTGTTTTACAAAGCTCAACCTCTGCTCTGTCCCTTAGGTATTTCACACAGTTATATGTGTCTAGCTTTATCTCTGTATTGAAGAATGATTTCCTGCAGCCACAGCTATTGACGTCTTTGTTTTACTTTTATTTTCTGACATCATCTCTTTCGCTTTCACTTGCACACTTCACCTGTGGATGAACAAACGTCAAGGTGCAGTGAGTGAACACATCTTCTTCCAAACTCCCTTTGACAATGCTAAATTTGGTGTTTAAATCAGTGTACAGGAAATGCAACACACCAAGTATCTGGAGTTCTTTTTACCCATTCAGTTTGGGTTAACCTGTAAAATTCTGTATGCTTTGACTGTTTATAATGCAGCACAAAGAGCTGAGATCTTTTACCTAATTGAGCATGTTAGGTCGAGTCTTGCAGAGTGTAGCAAATCTCCATGTTTGACACACTCACTGAGAGCCCATATTGTTTAAATTGCCAGTATTTTTGTATGCATGAGTAACTGATACAGCTCTGTGGTGCAGAGTGATCAGCCCATTTGCAGTTTCGAGAACGTCTCGCTTATTTGCAGCCGCACCAGTGATACATTTTCTATCTCTATAAAAAGGTTAACTCTTCAAAGATAACTGATGAACTGTTCATGCACAAAATAGCAGCACAAAGCAGCGCACTCAGCGGGCTGTTGGAAAGATAATTTTGTAGCCAGGAGCAATAAGCGTCAGCTATTGCAGTCTCTCTCTAGAGCTACTATAGGTAAGCATTAAGAGGAAGTGTAGGACTCTGCTTTTCTACTGAATGAGTCAGCACTGAGCGAACTGGCAGCAGGAAGCTCTGGTATTCTGTCAGACAGAGCAGCAGAATGTGTCGCTGTCATACCCGAACATGTTGCATCAGTTTAATAAGACGGAATTAGTCCTATGTCACTGATCTGATCTTCAGCGCGAGGAGTGTAAATCATTTGTGGTGACTAATGCTGTTGTGCCGCCAGTGATGTTGCTGTGTTTTGCTCCAAGGCTAAGGTTAAATTAAACAGATAGAAGACACTTTATAGTCCTGCAGCAGTGATTTATGTGATGCTGGAGACCTTGGTAGCTTATACATTTAGCAGATGCTTTTATCCAAAGGGAATTAGAGCAGGTGCAAGATTAGTACAGTCTAAATTAAAGCCATGCGTCACTGATATTGCCAGCAGCCAAACTGCAGTCTAATCTGCAGTTGATTATGTAATAATCAAGTTTTCGGATTCAGACTAAACGTGAATATTAAATCATGGTCTTCAAGTACACATACAGTTTTCCATCCTGCCACCGTTCATAAGAGCTTAAATGATTAGTGGAATAGTTCACCAGTTGATAGACAGAAAAATGATCCGCAGCTATATGTGATAGTCAATTAACCACTGAAGTCATTTTTCAAGCAAAAATAAATTAAAGAATGCCAATCATTCTCTGGCTGCAGTTTCTCCATTGTGAGGATTTTCTTTGTCACAAATCATTGTAAACTGAATATTTTGGGGTTTTATGCCAATGATCAGACGAAACAAGACATTTTAAAGAGGCAACTTTCAGCTGTGGAGAGATTTGATGACATGCTTTGACAATATTATAGATTAAACAATTATCTGATTAATCAAAAAAAAGAAGAGAATAATAATCGACTGATTTATTAGTAATGAAAAGAATCATTAGGTTAATGTACATGACTATGAGACTTATGGCACTTTTGATTAACAATTCTTCAGGGGAGGAAGCTTCTTTTTGGATGTGAACTCTGAAATAGTTACACAGTACACACAGTCACAAGGAGGGAGAAGATACTAAAATCTGCTTTTTTACTGAGTCAACAGGTGTTGGTGTGGTGTTGCCTTCCTCCATCTTTTAAAAGAAGCAAGACATGGTCAATATTGATTGATACACCATCAGCCTGATGGAGGAAAACTCTATCACATACAGCCTCAGAAAGTTTTGTTACGAATGTCTAAAGTGGTTTGAAGAGGAAAAGGTTTTAGAGCACTCTATAAACAACACTTGGATCTATTAGTCAAGGTTGGAAGAAAATTATGGCAAATATGGAAAAGTGTATTGAATTGCTTAGCAGAAATACCTTTGTTAAAAAAAAGTGGAATGGTTTAAAATGGCGAGATTGTATTTGTAAGTGAAAAGTGTAAAAAATAAGCTGTGTGTCACAGTTAAAATGCATCTAAAGTGAGAGTCTAAAACCCACAAGTCTACTCGATCAGTTAGCATGAAAGTTTAGTCAGCCAGAAACTTGAAAAACATGGCTAAAATCTGTCCGGTGTAAATGCAATGACACAATATTTTTCTTTTCCAGTAAGGAAGGGTTTGTTTAGCAGTACTTGTTTATTTCCAAGTGATTTTTAGACTTGGTTTTAACGCCACATATATCTGGCAAATCTCTTCCTCGTAAAATCTCAGCTCCAGTAATCCTGATAGAGAAGAAGAAGTAAAAAGAAGACAGCTGTTGGGTGGAAAGTGTGAAGTCATTTATCATGGTTGTGGGAGGCAGAGAGGAGAGGAGGGGGTAAGGAGTCGTCCCCGGGGACTCCTCCTGTGGCGACTCTGATCTTGTCTCGGAGCAGGCTGGGTTGGGATAATAAAAACCTTAACAGCCATTAACTGAGTGAGTCACAGTGGGCTATTCCTAATGCCCGGCTTGTCTGGGGCTCTGCAGATACAATGAGCCGGACCAGGCCGCGGCTGGTTACACTGCAGCACGTAGGCCCACTCCAGCTAAGCTTATACAGCTGTCACTTGTAGAAATGCTTATGACCTCTTGACCCTGCCTGTGCTGGATTGTTGTATTTGCCAGATTGCTGGCTTTACCATTCTGAAAGCTGTTGAGGGTTGTAGGGCTTTGTAGCGCCTCTGGTTGAGTTTCATGCTTAGTTATTACAGATTTCACCTGCTAGAAAGAAGTGGGTCAGATGACATCAAGTCAGGAATCAAAACTGCTGAATTTCAAAATCCGAGTTTGTAATCCACAAAATACCAGTCAAAAGTTTTGGAACAGCTCCATTTTTTCCAGCTGTTATTTAAATTGAGATAATTCAGCGTCTCAGTGTTTAAAAACAAAGAATCATGGAATCTTGTTGAAATAGCTTTAATCAAATTTTTTGGCTCCTACAGCAGCCGAACATACTCGTGACATTCTTTCTACAATGAAATATTGTTCAGAAAATTCGGTCCGACACAGTTGAATTTGTAGCTTTCATCTTCTGTCCAGTTCGTTCCAAACCAGCTCCATGGGGTTTAAGTCTGGAGACTGTGCTCGTCTTCCATCATATGAAACCACCGTCTGGCTCGTTCCTTCTTTCTAATGTTTCGGCTCATTATCTTGCTGTAGGATGAACCCCTGACCAACCAGTCTGTCTTCCTTTGTTACTTGTCTTTTTCTCCCCATTCTGCGATAGGCAGTACTACTTCCTGCAGTACAGTCTTGTCACAATAATGCATCAGGTTGTGTAACACAGTTTGTTCCAACACTGCCTTTTTACAGGCACGGTTTGTAAGTCATCAACAAAAGTTGTTGCAGCTGTAGGAATTGTGAACTGTCAAAGCTTCACTTACTTCCATAGCTGCAGGAAAGCTGTAAGTTAACCAGCTAAAAATCCCTTTTTTCTATGTAACTGATATTGTTCTTTTTTTTTGTGTGAGCTAGACCTTTTTTTTCTATTTGGGCAGTTTACTGCTTTCCTTTGTACCACTGAAGGTTATTCCCTGGACTTGAACTGCTGAAGTTTCAATAAAAAAGCGTTTGACTGGCAGTGTATGACAAGAGATTTATATATGCTTTAGGGTAATGGCATTTCACTTTGCTTCAAGGATTTGACTCATTTCTATAGTTAAAGAAGATGTTGCATTTGAGTGTGACATTGAAAGGAAATATGAGTTTTGAAAAGAAGCGTGCAGGCAGAGAAACAGCTCCTCATACGATTAAAATCACAACAACTGCTCATTGTACTTCCCCACCTCCAGGACAGTGACTCATCCGTTCCTGCTTCTTAGGATGTAGCCATGGTGTTATATGGAAACAAAAGGTTGGTTGGGGATTGAGTTCCCAAAACCACCAGTCAGTACACTGTTGCCATTCATGTCAGTTTGAAAGTTGTGATGTGAAGGATTGTTCAGCAAGTTGGAGTTTTTGGTTGTGTCAGTTAGTCTGAAGTGCAACCGCTGCAGCTGCTCTAAGGTGAAAGTGTGAAATAGTGAAAACTAGGTACAATGTGACTCTCTGCTGTTATCTCTCTGGGTTAGCTAGTTAAATACCAAATATCATTAACCTTGAGCTGGGTTGTTTTAGACTACATGAAATACACTTTACCTCTCTGTGTCCTCTCAGAACATTGGAAACATGACACCTAATATACAACATATTAATTTAACACAATCTGCTATTAAGAGTTTCTGCCATAGTCAAGTTGAGTTTGTAGTTTCTCAAGCTGTTCTTAAAGCATATCTGTGTTTGTCTTGCACACCTGATCGCATTCAGGCTACATATAGTTTAATGACAGCTTGATTAAATCAGGTGTACAGTCGTAGAGCTGGATCAGAGTTAAGTTGACAACTGAGAGTGAATGTGTTCCAGCTTATCATAACTGTAGTACTAAATAATTGTTTTAGGATCTATTTAAATGATTATGATATGTCACTCAGCCTCCTACATTTAGTATATTACATATGTACCGCATGTGTATGACAAAGAGTAGCTGTTGGCAGCACTAGTATTGCAAAATAACCTTTTTTTTTATTTTTTGTGGAAATGTATTTTGAAATATGTTGATGAGATTCAGAAAAAAACCTGACAAGGTGAAAAAAAATCATTTTTCATTTCATTATGACAGCCAGCTATTTGTAAATGCTAATTTTTGTTTGTGTAACACCACCTCAAACGAGACTGAGACATTTGTTTAAACAGCACTCAGCAGTCAACGCCTTGTTTTTACAGTGTCTCAGTGCTGCAAGTGGTTTTGACAGTGAGCCTAATAAGGTATGACTTTGCCCCCCTCTGGCATGTTGCCTTAAGAAATGCGCGTACAGTATCTTATGATAAGATCTTATCTGGTTCACTTTCTTATCACTCTCATTTCAGCTGATAATCATCAGATCTGCCAGTTAGTTTTCTGTCAGCGCGCAGCTGTGTTAACAATAGAGAGGTTTAATGTTGGGGGATTTCAGAGGAGCTAAAAGTCAGTGTCTGTTCTTCAAGGAGAGATACTTTGCTCCTGGTGTTAGCCACGGATTGGTGGATTTACGCTAACAGTGTTCACATTCAGAAGGAAATAAGGCACAGATGTTGCATACAAGAAACCAGGCTACTGGGAGAACTGGGGTTCTCATTCACATGACATGTGAGACATGAGGTTACTGCAAAAAGCCCACAATAACCTAAAAATAACTTCAGCACTTGACTATTTCTGTGATGTGCTGAGAAAATAGGAATAGGTGCATATCTGCTTAACATGCTCTCAGAGATGGTTTCCTTCCTGTGCTCTATATAGAAGGCCACCACATTAAATTTTTACTATGAGTCTTGATTGCTTACATTGTGAAAGGCTCTCATCTCCTTTAGCAAAGATGCATTGCCCAGGATATCATGTCCCTTGGTGTGAATAAGATATGATATTGCTTTAGATTGTTGAAACTGAGACAACATTGGAAAAGAGGATGTGGGCAGCAGCAGAATTGTCAGGCTTACAGTTCAATTCATGATCTGACAAGAGGAAATATTCTGTGGTAAGCTGATGACTTAATAGGCTGGAAATCATTTAGCGTATTTCAGCGTTTGAATATGAGCCTGAGCTTTGAATGTGTCACCTCTGTTTCCAATCATTCATCTTAAAGCATTCAATGATTTCTCTGAATACAACCTGTGACACTGAAGAAAAGAGAAAATATTCCGTATGGAAAGTTGAACAGATGTGAATTTATTTTCTCTGCTCAGAGTATGAAGTTTGTGTAGAGGTAATCACTTCTTCTAATTGCTGTTTGATAAATAACCACATGAGCCACACAAGCATCAGAGAGGTTAAAGCTGCAAAGTGCAAACTGGCTCCTCACTGTCTCACAGTGAACAAACCAGCTGCATGTGGCATCTTTGCTTTTTGTTTACGTCACTGAAACACAAAGCTGAGTTCTTTTGAACAGATTAGATCTGCTGCATTTTGAGGTTTGCTGCAGAACCTTTTTTTTTTTTTTTTTTTTTTTTAAGTTGTTTCCTCCAGTATTTTCATCGTTATGACTTTCCTATGCTGCTAGCGTTACCTAGCTTGATCATGCTATATGATGTGGTCAGTTCAGCATTAATAGTCAGTTATCATTTGGAGATGTGGGTGTGTGCTCGCAGATGGCGTTGGGGTCGAATCCAGTATCAAATTCTTATTGAATCTTTTAAATTCTCGTGTGTTGTATGTACAGCTTTCAACATCATCAAAGGACTTAAGTTATAAATGACTAAAAATCAAATGTGTTATCTTCTTTCGTTGGATAGGGGAGCATCTAATTAATGTTAAGGCACTGCCGACACAACCTGATCATGAGATGAACAGCAGAAGATATGACGTGTGACTCCTCAACACGACCACGCAATGATACAGATTGTTACACTGGAGAAGACTCACCGCCCTGTTAGTCTCGTTGAACTGTGAAAACACACAGTTCAGTCACAGTCATACTGGTGTTTATTTCACCGACAAACAATCTTTGGTCACATGCAGACGCCAACTTCAAGGGAGCACATTAACCACACAGCAGCCAAAAGTTTCTGCTTGGCCTGTTAAATTGTTTAAAGAATTCACAGAGATGGCATTTATCATTTAAATGAAGGCCATGAAAAGACTTCTATTGGTACCTGAATCTTTTGTACATTACTCAGTTAATAAAGATACATGAGGAGAAAAATGTTATAAGAGATTTGTTTGTGACACTGAATGTGTATATTTTATCCACCGGTAACCAGATGCGAGATTGATTGGTTATTTATCAATTACTTTAATCCCAAAAAAAAGGAATGTCACAGCTTTAATCCTATTGATGCAAACAAGATAAATAGACAATACAAACGTGTTCACACTAACCACAGTTGACGAATTTCCTCTGCCCTGTTTGGCTGAACCTGAAGTGGATTTGGACTGCTACCAGGACTTCCAAACACTGGGAGCAATCCAGCACCAGCCATTTCTCTCTCACTCGCTCTCTCTGCCTGTTTGTCCCTCTCTCCCACCGGCTGACAGAAAACCACAGGAAGCCGCTGTCAGCTGCCTCTGGAGTAGAGTGAGCGATGCAGGAAGTGACCATCAATCCCTCCTCATTTCCTCCGCTCTTGTCCCTGGCTGCTGGTTTTGGATGGAGCTCTCCCCGAGCTGCTCGCCATCAATATGCACTAATGATAGGAATTAGCAATGAACCACTGGACGCTGACATTAGGCAGATCAACAAGATGCTTGTTCCTCTATTTAATGGTACATGGCAAGCTGCTAGGGCATAGAAGCTGGACCCTGCACAGATTAGGTCCAGATTGAATTAACTGTGGCTGGACAAGTATGAGGGAAGCCTTTAGTGGTTTGTATGGTACGAGAGTACATGTGGTAAGGCTTAGAGGATTGAGGAAACGGAACAGAGTTTACAGTGGGCTGAAAAGCCCCAAGTGATCTGCAAAGCACATTTTTCCATGATCACCTCTTTGTCCTGTCTGTAACAAAGGCAGGAAACATCAGAAGATGTCTGGTATTTTACAACTGCAGAAAGTAGCCCCCATCCAAAACCTACACCCACAGCAGAGTTGTATGTTAGGAAGTTAGCTAGACAGTAAAAACCCATAGTGTCCAGCCAGTATACATTATGCCACGTAGTAATTCTGCATCTGCTGGGGCTTGATATCATACGGCTTGGATGTAAATACAAATGTGAATTTATTTATTTGGCACAGGTACCAAAATGAGAAATTTAAACTTAAAACACAGAGGGTTTAATGTCCCAACATAAGCTGGCATAAAAGAACGTTGCCAAATAAAGAAAAAATGGAAAGAATAGTATAAAACTGGCAGTTATGAGTTAAACTTGCACTAAGTAATTTTTTGGCCACCTTGGGGCAGTGGAAATAAACCATAAACTGGCATATTATCATCTTTTTAAGTTAGTATTACAATTGTCAGCTAACAGTTACTTACTAACACATCACGCAACAGATACAGGGCAGCGCAGACACTCACTTAAAACTTTTTCTTACCACAATGCGAACAAAACTGCAGTATTCACTCACCTCTTAGCTCCTCTTGGTGCCTTGGTGTTGGACTGCTACTGTGGGTTTATTACAGCTTTTTCACTGAAAACAACTGCCTGGAAACAACACTGATGAGAGAGGTGAGAGGAGCCAGAACAGTGGAGTTGACGGCCATAAAGCCAAAATGATGAGCTGAAAGAGACTGCGGTAAACTTCAGAGAAGGATTGTAAATAATTATCTCTGAGGTCGTCACTAACTATGAGTGACCCCTTTCACATTACACAGATAGATAATGAATATAGCAGTTTAAACGAGGAAAAATCGACAGTTTTTGATGCTCAATGCTGTGGACACATGATGCTACTCAGTATTGAAGTTTGATTCCCAGTCCAAGCGTCTATAGAAGGTTAGCTATAGCAGAATACTGTCGTAGATAAAGAAATAAAAGCCAGACAGAATTAATGAAAATGACAGATTAACCTTTTTGTTTGGGAAGGATAAACGATTTAATGCTATTTAGCCTATTCAGCTTAAGTCCATGGTCAATACTGAAGAGTGCTCTGTGGATAAAGAGACATTTCTGCTCCTGGTGATCATGTCAGCTGTCTGTCATCGAGTAGCGTTGACCCCATGCTGACCTGTATCTGCAGAGGATGTTGTAGCCTGAGGCAAAAGACAACCACTGTGAACAAATTCTCTGGTATTTCTTTTTATTTAGTTTGCTGGGGAATTTCAGTGGGAGGGAAAGGCAGATGCCCTCCAGGCAAGCAGTGCAGAGAAGGCTGAATGTGAAAGGGGAGAAAAGTTATATGAATCGGTGAGAACCGGGCAGTTTTCAACCTTTAGGAGTGATACTATTGTTGTTTATATTATATTTTTTTCTTCGACACACTTTTTGCTTTGTGTTTTGCTTTGCTCCATCCAAATAGCCCAGATGCTGACCCTCCACGAGTGGTGTTAGCAGCTGGAATTAATTTCCCCTAACCGCAACCTCGTGTTATCCTCATTCCCTCCTCCAGTATATTCTACTGGGAAGTTACTGTCTCGCTGGCACTGAACGACTCTCTCTCCCTCCTGTGATAAATATTGCAGGCTTTTGCCAGTCAAGGCCAGACATTGTCAGGATATTGCTGTGCTTTTAGCACCAGAAGGACTTCCGCTTCTCAGCTCTTTGAACCAGGCGGCGCAGGAGACACGAGACAAGAGCGTAATTGCCAGAGTGGAATGTGCTGTGTACCAATTAATGGCAGCCTCCTTTGAAAGACGAGTATTGTAGGGGTGGGGAAGACTTTCGGCTGCCATTGTTGCCTCCTGATTGAGCCCTCTTTGAGAGAGGGAGGCAGTGCTTGTTGAAACATCTTACAGCTGAGGCTCCACATTGGGCTGAGAACACCGAGAGCTCCAGGCGTTAGGAGAGATGCACACTCAGTAGTGATATTGCTGGCACATCATTTCCGCCTTCTTCATTTTGACTTTCATTATTAAAATTGGACAAGATATCATTACCCTCAGATGCTTCACTTCAAATCTTTTGACAGAGTGTGTGCTTTACGAGGGAGTATTCTTTGAATCTCTGTCAGTGTCTACCCTCTGCACAGCTGTTACATCACACACAGCTTGTTGGGTTGAGTTTACATCTCAGACCTTCAAAGGTGATGCAGCCCAATTTCCTGGCTTTCTCATGTGATAGAGGAAGCCTGTCAGCTCCATGTGCTGCAGGAGCCTCATGAAAGCCTCATTGCACCCACATCAAACAGTGAGATGGCCACAGAGAGCGTGTAGATGGCTTTATAAATTTGCTGGCTGCAGAATGTATGGACATATTGCATTGTTTTCCATAATCACACCTACACACAGCGTGTAAAGCTTTCAGGTTTGCAGGAAGTGATATCATAGTAAAAATCCCCAAACAGCTTGAGGATATATGTCGCAAACATGATCTGTTTTCTTTGATATCTAAGAAGTGATTGATCTTTGATTCTCTCTTCGCTGTGCAAGGCTTTGTTGTGATATACATAATTCAGACTGGCTTTGATAATTCAATGAAACACATCAAACATAACTCATACAGTGCATGCTGTTTATCATCCCCTCTTAAGCCGATCTTTGAGTCAGTGGGTTATGAACCCAGCAGCAGCTTACCATGTATCAATAGCACTGAATATAAGAAAAACTAATTTCACCACAAGGGAAACAGCGGCGCTTTCCATTGTAGCAGCAACCCTTTCAGTTTGAAACCAAACATTCCTGTTGATGAATGTGGCTGCTGAGAGCATAGAGCTTTTGAAAAAAAAAAAGAAAAGAAAAGCCCATGAGGATCGAGCTTGCCTTGCTTTTCAGTGTGTGGGAAGAGAGGAAGAGGAATGTTTAAACCCCACAACTACCTTTAGCCTGCCATGGCCTTTCATTACCCGGCCTTGCTGAGGGAAAGGGGAATTGAAAGGTTTGCTCAGGAAACACAGCCGACAGAAGGCAGACTACATGTCAAGTGAGCCACAGCTGTTTTGTAGGGCAGTTGATCTGTTCTTCACGGCTTCATGAGTCACTCTGCCTTCCAGCTATGATTTCAGAGCAGAGTTGTATTTACAATTGAATGGTAATTGTAAAAATGTAATTGTTAAAAGATTAGCATATTGCTCTGAGTTACACTAATCCGATTTATAGTGTTCCACTCCATCACAGTCTTTAAACAGCTTATTGTAAAGTCAGCATGGGCCTAAAGGAGAATAAAAAGCCGCCTGTATTAAGTCATTCAGTTTTGATACGATGTCTTATAGTGAATGAATTGCGTTTCCGTACACAGTGAATGTTTAAGGAGTAGTAGTAGTAGAGAAAAATACATGTATTCAATTTCTTACCGAGAGTTGGACGAGTAGGTCAGTATGACTAATATCTGTCTGTTCAATGCGAAGCTGGAGACAGGAGACGGTTAGCAAGCTAACTGTCTCCTGGCTCCAGCTACATTTTTAATTGACAGATATGAACGTGGTATCAATCTTCTCATCTGACGCTCAGCAGAAAAGCACATAGGCGTCTTTCCTAAAATGCCAAACTATTCCTTTCAGTCTGTCTTTGAATAGTTGATGGATGATCGATCATTTCATGTATGATTTTCTATCAGTTTTACATGAACCCCTATTCAGAAAAGGTTCAAAACGAGCTGTAGTTGCCCTGTTCAATGAAAATCAGCAGTGTGGAATTGTTTGCGTTGTTGTGGGAGAGGCAGAGCAGCAGCAGGAGCAGCAGCAGCCTGGCCACAGAGAGGTGTAGTGACAGGGCTGACGGGGATCTAGCCTAATATAAAACTGTTGTGTACTTGTGCTCAGGCTGCCGAGCTCAAGCAGGCACAGAGCTGGAGACGCCAGGCTGTGGAGACAAGGGGCATGTTCAGCAGCCGAGCTACAGCAAATCTTCAAAGGGAGGATTTCTATGAAGACGTATGATACATATTTGGGATGCGAGGCAATTTGTTTGACTCTTGCCTCACCGTGAAAGTGCCACGTACAGCAGATCCTTGGTGTGATACCAACAACACTTCAGTTTCTCTTAGCTTTATCAGCAGAGCTAGCCCTTTCTTCTGTCTTTTCCTTAGAAATAAACGTTGGGTTGGAAAAGGACATAAATATAGAACAGTTTTATGATGTTAATGTGATGTTCTGAGCCTTTGTAATGTCAAAAAAATCATTTGAAGTGCAAAACAAAAAAAACAACAACTTTTTAGTTTTTTATCACTCCTATTGTATTTTTCTTACTTCTGTTTGGCATAATCATATTTTAAGTGTTAGAATCACCCAGAGCTACAGCTGGATGATGCAAATAGAAGGATACTGTGAGTTTGCTGTGGGCTGCACTGGGGGACCTTGTTTTTTAGCCTGTTTGCGTACATTTGAACAAATTGATAGAAGTTCTGTTTCCACTGTTCTGTACAGACAATTGTGGCAACACTGGATTACTTTGAGAAAGAAGAAAACTACCACATGTGCTGATTATCTGAAGTGATAAGGAGTGTCTTTTATCAGTGTTTTGTAAATTATATACAGGATGTTTATCTGTGATGCACATTTAAGTTGATTGATTTTTGAAGCAAATTGCCTCATTCAGATGCTAAAGGTTAATCCACTCACTAATGGCATCTCGAAAGCCATGTGGACTAGATCAGTAACAAAGCTATCTGAGAGATGCCATTCTAACATTTACTCAATTTTCCATCATGATAGCTGAGTGACAGTTCCCATATAGAAATAGGAAAAGCAGCAATTAATCACATTAAGCTACTGTCTGTTTTTTGCCAAGGCTGGGAGCTGTTATGCCAGCTGTGTGCTGGCAGCACTGCAATTAAATTATATTAGAGCCAAAATACTGTGCTTTTTAAGTTGTGTCATATAAAGCATCTCAGTGGTCTTGTGTGATCTGAGCGATGTCGACTTGGCGCTGATTAGAGCACACTCTGAACTGTGTGCTTTGTTGATTCCTTTTGTTGTCATTAAGAGCTGCGTTATTGCCTTGCTGCAGGAGGATTTTCATTTCACATCGTCTTTTATGGACTAAAATGCCTGTGGCCTACTTTCAGCTAATGTACTCTCGGGTACTGAAGGCCTATTGTGTTTCCTGTAGACAATCTTTTTAGTTACACAGCCTTTTGCTCCGATTATACTGCTTCCACTCTGTCTGTATGATCTGCTGTCATGGCAAACCACTCTGCTTGATGTCAACATAAAGAAAAGACCCACAGTGCACCTCAACCTGAAAAGAGAAAAAACTCTTTAAGGATTGTTTCCTGTACCAAGCTTTTCACACCCCGCCAATGTCTGAACCCATCAGTTAACATATTGGCTCCACTTCCCCTATTATGTGCCTGATGTAAACTGCCAGCCGTGTGCTGTTAGCTGTTGAAACATGTAAGAGGCAGGCTGATGGAGGAGATGAGCATCCTAAACAGACTGCATTATTAGATACACAGCTGGAAGCAGCAAGCCTCTCATTTGTAGTGCCGCGATGGGAGCATAAACAACGGTGTAATCTCCCCAACTTCAGTGATGTAATCAGTGGTAAAAACTGATGATAGTCTATTCTGAATGAGCCGGCCGTGGCGCTGATGCAATATGGCTTGTCTTGATGATAGCGCTGCTGTTGTTAAGCTCACTTTCGGTGTTTCATTGTATGCTTTCTCTGCTACCAGTGTGAAGGAAAATATGTTCCACAGACATGTGGGGCCGCTTAGCTCCAGATAAATGGTTATACAGCATACAGTATATCCTCTCAGCCCTGATCCTTCACTGTCAGCACGGTGTTTGATTTTTTTTTTCTTTTTTTTTTTTGGCTGCATGTCAGTATTTAGACTACCTGTGATTGGCTGTTTAGGGGCCCACTGAGCAGTGTGGACAAACAGCAGAGTCTCCGATTAATAAGGGGTGAACGGCGGTCTGCAGGCTGGTTACTGAGCTCATTAACCTGACATCTGCCCCTGAGCACTTACAAACACACATAGGCAGATACACACTGCGCAGCAACAGCCTCTAGTAACTGTAACTCATCAAACATTGATAATGTCGTAAAAAAAACAGTGGTCCAGCATTCAAGCCACTCAGTACATATGAAATATATATGTATGCACATATGACATATGTTGCCATCAGTCTGCGCTGCTATAGACATCACAGTTCAAGGATTATTATCTTTTACTGGCTCATCTAACCTGAAAGCGTAGCTTCATTAAAGGAAAATCCAAGGGGAAAACATCAGAGTAACCTGTGTTACTCTGACAGGTGGACCCTTGGTTTCAGGTGTTTACGGCTCGTTTACCTGCATGTTAATTAAAAGTTAATAAAGGTTTCATGTCAGTGTTACTTACAGAAGTTTTTTTTCTGTTTTTCCAAATAAGGGAAATCAGGAGCAGTCAGTTGTTGGCTGTTGTTGTTGTTGTGTCGTTTTAACCAGGATGAAAGAATAGTGAGTGAATAAAACTGCATAAGCACCAAACAGCTCAAGCGGCATGTGTTTTCTCAACCCAAATGACAGCACTGAGGATTGAGAAGTCTGACATTCCCTTCATCATGTTCCTCAGTGTCTCTGCACAGTAATGAAGCACTCTGCTTTACCAAGCCTACGCTTCATTTAGATGGGCAAAGTACATTTGTGACACTTGAGTTGTCAAGATGTGAACTTACACTTCCAAGTTTGAAAGTCATGAATCTAAACATAAGAAGAAGAAGTAGTGACCAGAGTTTCTGTTTGCCTTAAACATACGGGAGTTGCACAAATCGCACACAGACCGCTCATGACGTATCACTGGAGAAATCTGCAGATGTTATATTGCTGCTGACTGGTTGTGTAGATCCCATCATTTCATGGCATACGTAAGTGTATCATTACTGCACTGCTGTTATTTTTCTGGCTACATGCTACAGTGTAGATAGCCAAATGTGTGTCCTGGCTTGCATTCAGACTGTTTCTAGTACTCTTGCAGAGATGACACATCATTTCAGTTAAATAGTTTTTGACATGATTTGGTGGCACAGAAATGTGTGAATCTCATTCAGAACTGCAGAAGAAGTTATGAGTCTAATATATTCAGTGATATATACTGAGGTTTTGGTATTTTGCAGAATAACAAGACAGATAACAAGACTCGACAGGAGTGTCAAGGCTGAGATACTGTAGAGAGCTAAATGCTTCCTCTCAACTGAGGTGCTTTGATGAATGCTGACACATATGTCTGCCAACCCACTGTGCGTTCAATTCACAAATACACACTTCTCCGTTTTGACTGTTGTTAGGCTGAGTATATATAATATGGCAATTTTCATTTTCAGCTCAAACTACAGTATGTCTTTACTTTTCAGTGCCAGAAAATGTATTTGTGCGGTGCTCGACTCCATCAGCTAATGGACGTTTGAACCAGCGCTGAAGCAAACCTCTGCCAGACGAATCTTGTACCGTGTCCACTGCTACATTCGTTTGCGTCTTTAAAGAGAATGTGTGACATGCTGTTGTATTAGTGGCATTAAGTTGATATTATTATACCACTATTTTGGCTGCGTCTGGACTGTACTTCATCTATCACCTATTGTACATTACAGATGAAGTACACCGCCGCACAGAGCAGCATGATTACCCAGCTTTCTCTCTATTAAGTTTCCATGACAGTGGAATGCGCAGGCTGGGAAGGTCGCTGAGATAAGTACTACTTACCATATTCAGCGTCGTTTGAACTAGGTAATTATATTCAGCCGGAGACATTTCTCCTCCCGCTCCCCCATAATTCCTCTCTCTCTGTTTCTTCACGGCTAGTTTAAGCACTGGTGTTGAGCTTTAACAAGGCCGCTTTTGTCCCAGATAAAGCTTCTAGACAGCACTCATCAGTGCAGTGTAAGATCCCTGCCTGCCGGAGCACAGAGTGCTGCCCTGGGGGCATCTTATCACTCCGCTGGCAATCACAAATACCCACTGAGATAGCTGGGCTTCTCAGTTCTCTCAGTGGGGAACCTTTCGGCTGAGAAAGATGGCTTCTCTCTTTCTGCAAACACATCCAACTGGCAGCTTGGCAGAGAGACAAACATAAAAATACAGAGAGAAAGCGAGAGCTACTGACAGACAGATGCCTGCAACCCACACAGAGAAGTGTTGGACTCTTTCTACGCATGCACTGATTGACAGATTGGCAGACAAGATGGAGATGAAGGCAGACAGAAAGCTGACATATGCATATAACACATAACACACATGAAGTTCCATTTATGTAATTGTGAGTGCAGACACTCAAACACACGCAAACACATGCAAACACACACACACACACACACACACACACACACACACACACACATACTTGCATTCCACACCTCCACACGACAGTGCGCCTGCATTCCTGCCATATTTTTCTTGGAGTCCAAGAATGTGGAGCTCCACACGTGGATTTCTATACATCATGTCATTGAATTCAGCGTCGGTTCCAAATGGCATCCTCACCGCTCCAGCCTGCCAGTCATTCGGACTCACCCGTTGTTCTACCCTGGCAAAATGACCACAGTGTCAAAAACTTATCTCAGCCACAGTAGTGACTATGGCTGCAGCCAGAGAGCACATGTCATGTTTTGTATTGATCTTTTTCTTTATGTTTTCTTACTCAGCATTATTATATATGTTGATTATGCTTGTTTTTATCTGCCATATTTTGTCATGTATAATACTAGATTTAGATATTATTGGAGGCCCAGTTAAGTACTGTTTGGCTTCCTGTCAATGTATCTCAAAGGTCATCGTACATACTTTCCCATTATGGTACTTTCACTAATAGAGACATCACCATTCTATTTCATTTGTTCGTAAAATAACATGGAGCTGGTGTCATGTAATTACATAAACTCACTGTGTACTGTATGATGAATGTATACCACTTAGTGCTTCGGGGGGGGCAGATGGTCTGTTATTATGCTGTCAATGATTCAGGCAGAACAGACAAGCCATTTGTCTTCATATTGTAATGAGTCAATGTTTCGAAACAGTAATTACCTTTTTGACCGGTTGACAAATGACAAGAATAGTAGCATACCGTCACACACACACACTCACACGCACACGCACACACACACACACACACACACACACACATCACTGCGTGCTCAAACACAAACATGCCGACATGCACACACAGCTCCTGATGCAGTTGGAGGTCGTGTTGACCTTTAACCCCCGCTGTCACATCACCATTGATTCTCTTCCTGGATCAGACCTCATTATGTGTGGAGCAGTCAGCCAAAGCCTGTGCCTGCTCCCACAGCCCCCACCCCACCCTCACCCCACTTGCCACTGATATCATTTCCAGTCCTGATTGTGTAATAACTCAGATGGATTACATTAACACCTGCAATCAGACTTCACTGTGAAAAGCTCACAATCTACCTCCTGTTGTAATATTTACCTTGACCCTGACTGACATTCACATTCCAGCTGGAAATATTATGAAAGTCATTCAGAGTTGAGTCCTGATGTTGGTGATTTCAGGACACTGTTGCTTGGATTTTGCACTGGTGATATATTAGTTATGCACATCAAAAATCAAATTTTATGATGCCATTTCCTTCAATAGTTGAAATCTTATTTTTGTTTATTTTTTCAACAAGAATATTTCAACCAGTTTTCAGTAGAAATGATTTCTAGGATGTTTATAGAAATGAGCGTCTCTATTTTGAAATGAGACAGAATTAGGCTGAAAATTAGAACTTTTATTGGTACCAGCAGCAATATTGTTATTGCACTACAAATACACAGCTACAACAGATGTTGTCACTTCTTTAAAAAATAAGACTTTACGAAATTAGTTGCAGACAGTACTTTTAAAGAGATTTTTACAATTTCTTTTGATATTTAGATTGGTTAAGCATGTCTCTGAGCTTTTGTGAAGGTGCCTTAGTCCTCACAACATCAGTGAATCAGTCTGCTCAGTCCCAGTGCAATCCAGTCATGAGGGATGCCTGTTAAAGTCGGGTTTAACAAGCCTCACAGAGACTCCTGGCTCTAAGTGATGCAGTTTCTCTACACAGAGGAAATGACAAAAAGCTATTGTGTGTATAACCTCCCCCAGAAAACGAAGGTAACATTTAAAGGGAGTGAGTCCGGAGGATAGAGGAGAGTTTGCTTAAAGGACGGTCAGAAAGCTGCAGTGTTTTGACTTGAGGTAAATGTCACAGTAATGTCAACTGCTTCCAATCCATAAAAAGAGGAGAGGAAGGTTAAGTTGTTTTTGTCTGGGGAGTTGGTGAGTGAGAATATAATCGGGAAGAAAGTGATTATTATCATCATTATTCTTTGTAAATGGAAAAATAACTTGTTGAGATGGTGATTTGTGTGAGCTGTGATTTATCAGCAGGATTTAGTTGTGATGGAGAGAGAATTTGTGTTTGTGCTGTTAACTTTTAGGAAGGTCAGGTATTCACACATCTTGAATTGGCAGTGTACAATCAATATTACATGTCTGCTCTTTTCAGTGTGGAGATCCTGCCTTTCTTACTTGGCAGCTGCGGATCCAGACATCTTCAGCAGCGGATCAGTCTCTGTTTACTGTTTATACTTGGTATAAAGCTATAACACATTTTTCAATACACAGTGAGACACCCACCACACGTAACAGTGCTGGCTCAGATTGTACCGCAATTAAAAAAAGTGAAGTGGCATCGACACATTTATGGATGTCTCTTTGAAAGGAGCAAACATGTTCCAGAGTGTTGCATTTTGGGTTGTTTGTAGTCTTAATGTTGCTATGCTGGTGAGTTTATAGTGTGACTTTCAGACTTAGTGATCTGATGGCTTGTGTAATGTGTTTTGTTGCCACAGAGGTCTCCTGGCATCTTTACTGCAGAAATGAATCGTGGAGGAAAATCAAATGTCAAGCAGCCAGCAAACAGGCAGCCTGCCACTAGTTTGACAAAAGATGCAGGATGGTGGAGCCACACACAATTCTGCTTTAATGGAAATATTTCATGGTTTATTTTAAGATATTTTTATTTTTTCAAATATGGTATGTGGAAATTAGTCTGAATAACCTGTAAACTTAGTTGCCAGTTGGTTTCACCACATCAGACCAGTTCAGATAATAATCAGCAAGTAATCACATTTAATATACTGTTACAGTTACTGCACTGTAGTTAACAAAACACACACATATTATACTCTAAGCAGTCTAAAACCAACACTCCAATGATTTGACCCAGGCCAATAAAAGCAGCTACATATGGAGAAATTACTTTTCTGGCTTAAGTAATGGTGCATGTGAGCTTCGGTCTAATCTAGGTCCAACTGTGCAGCATTGATTTGTGGGCTGAATTTCCAGCAATAGGTCTGGCAGGGGTCAACTACACAGGTATTTATGATAAGAGCAACAGATTGCTGTGAACGGATGACTTCCTTGGCTGTGAGAGGGACTCTGGGGATGGGAGGCGGGGTTACATCACTCCAGCAGAATGTAATAGGGATAAAATGAGGTGCTAGTCGTCTGAAAAATGGGGCTAGCATTGGCAGCAGTGGTTTTATAAGACAGTTTGAATATTAAGTCGCTGGACATAAAGGGAATAGACCTTTTAAAAGTCTGTGGCCTGGTGTCATTAACTAGGCTGAGAGAGGCTGGGAGAGACTGAATGGATGAGGGTAAGAGCAGTTCCCTGGAGAGGCAGTGGAGATATGTTTCACTTTATTTGATGGTCTTTGAACTTAAGTATGTGTGTGTGAGATATTACTTTTTTATAGAGGCTGTAAAAAGTTTTGTTGTGTAAAGAGACACAAATCCGGGTCAGCTGAGGCCTGGGCTTGTACTGGCAGGCCCAGACACACTGTGGCTGCCAGCTTTCCCTGTGAAAACGTAAACAGACAGTCACAACTAGCACACAGCACGCTGATCCACTGCTCTGTGCATAATGCCCCGTGGAAAGACTGAAGCAAAACCTGGCAGTGTGAGCGATTTGGAGGCTAAGGACGCTTTTTCCTCCATATAAAGTGACTGCGCGGGCAGCGTTTTCATGCAAAGCATCAAACTCCTTGCAGCCAGTATTGATGGAGGGAATGTGTCATTGGATGAGTGTCACACCCCAGTGGTGAAGGAGTTTTTGGGTGGAGGCCATCTCATGCAGAACCTTGCCGGGTCTGAGAGCAGCATCAGAGAACACATGTGGAGACAAATACAGCTGCAGATTAATTTCGCTATTTGATCTTTGTATTTTGGGGTTTTTGGGAAAACCCACATGCCACTTGTTCCCAGTATCATATCCCAGTATATGCTTTACGCATCAAGCATTTAAAATTAAAGTCTTCTTTTGTAAGGTACTGTAAAAGCTGCATTTATTCTCCTCTCTTCACAGTTCAGATTTTTTTTTTTTTTTTTTCCTCTTCACCTGAGCTGAGGTTCCTGTGGCTGTTCCACATTCAGACCCATCCAAATGAAAATTCATTTCTTTCAGTTAATTGACTCACAGCGTCATTCCCTCAGCTCCCTCAGAGTTGTGAGGCACAGTCAGCTGTCAATTCCAGATTACAGTGTGCTGTTGTTGGAGAGAGGAGTCCATTGTGTTTATCTGCAGTGACAGCTGGCTGGAGGCAGCAGGGGGAATAGATCTGTCACTGTGCCTAGTTCGTCTGCGATCTGGCATCTGCCCAGACACTCCACCTTTGGATGGGCTGACTCAAGTACACCTCTGCTTTGTCTTCACCTGCTCCTCTCTCCTCTCTTCTCATCCTTCTCTCTGTTCTCCCCTCTCCGAGCTCTGCGGGATCTCTTGCAGGAACTTTTCTCTGGCAGCAGTAGATGTGTGGCTCTGTGACCTGCGTTGACTGAGGGCAACTAGCGATATTCATTGGCTTTGCAGTCACGGCTTGGCATGTTAATTTCACCTGTACTTATTGACGGCCAGGCAGAGTGGTTCACTCTGACCCCGGTTATACAGCAGGTGGTCTCCTGTCCTGCTTGTGTTTGCCAATTACTGCTCCTTGCCTCCAGGATACAGATTCCCTGATGTCCCGCTGTGCAGGAGTGCCTGTTCACTGCGATTATTTCATCATGCTTGCAGTTGAGCTGCAATAGAAAAAGGCAGAAAGATGAATCACGGTTAGCCCTCTGCTCTGATTCCACTCTTAATTTTCACAGAGGGGGTGCTCTAGTAATGAATCGTTGCCCCTGCAACAAACCTGCTCCTCTGACACACAGGGCTTTATGGGGGCTGCCTGATGACTTGGCAGCTATTTAATTTTATCATTTTGTGAAGCAGTTTTCAGTGAAAGGTGCTGCACAGCTCTGCAATATGTGTCAAAACTGATGCTAGAGCACTGGCTTGACTAAACTCTCCATTTTGAAGTGCCACAAGGCAGGAAAACTAGATCCTCTACCGGGACTGAGCACGGGTCAGCACAGAGGAAATTCCTCTATTTGTAAACTCAAAGGTTAGTTTGTTTTTAGCTGATTCACTAAGCGCTGTCCGTCTGTTCACACTCTTGCTGCAGCGTTTGATGTGTGTCTCTTTGCTACTTGTGCGGCGCTGTGTTGACATTTGACCAGAGTGCTTCTGTAATCTGTTTTTCTCTTCTCACTGCTTGTGAGCAGGAGCTGTATAAACATGTCCTTCCTCCATGGGAGGCGAATGGATCACTCCTCATTACAGGGAAGGCAGGGAGACGAGAGGCGCACAGCCACTGCTGCTGTTTGATCCTACCGAGTGGAAGCAGGCCTGATGTAGACACGCATGTACCATGTATTCATGCACTTCCACGCACATGCACAGACACGCACACACACACACACGACAGCATATCTGGCAGATGGTCTCGCATCTAAAGCAAGGTGCATAACAACTGAACCCTGAAGTAGGAAAATCAAGCAGCCAGGTTTCTTCACCCATGTGTCCCAAACTGTCAGCCACACGGCTCACCTGTACATCCACATTCTACTCATCTGTTTTCACCTCAGATGAATAAGTTTACGTATCTCCAATGCAGCCTCTCCTCCGCTGCCTCGGCTTAGAGACATGTTACCTGTCTCAGTCCCGTCTCACCACACCTGAGAGCACAGATACCGCAGCGCCTGAGCGGGCGTCATGGTAACCTGTCCAACACCTCTGCCTCGCACCGCTGCTCTGACACAACAGTAGCTGATGAGACATCATGCACACCCACCGGACTCCTCAGACTGGGCCACCGGTGCTGTGCTTTTACATGCCCCACTGGATGACTGACAGGCTGGTTCCTACAGGGAGGCAGCTTTTGGAGGAGCAGGGTTCACACTCAAGTACGGGGCATCTCCCAGTAGCAGAGGGTTAAAGATGCCACTTCAGCTGGTCATTAGCTGATTTAGACAAACTGACTTTAGTTCATTCTTCAATTCCTCCCTAAGCTTCTTCGCTGCTGCTTGCTGCTGCTGACTTGTGCTAATTACTTCCTCCACCATGCAGCCATCTCCCATCTGGTTTCTCATTAATCAGTCTACTTACAATGTTATCTTTCTGTAGCATTGTTCATATCTCAGTGACATGTGTATGCTGAGCTCTGGCTTGAGGTTTTGCAAGCTTCCTCTTGAAACTGTTTGGGTTCATACAGGGAGCACACTGTAGAGCGTAATAAATTATGTTTCATAAATTGTTCATATTTTTTTTAAATAAAAGGTTTATCTTTAAGACATAAATATTCCTAGTCTGAAATGCCACCCAGTAATGACAGAAGAACCCAGTCTGTGTTCATTACTGTCCAAATCAGGAGAAACCCTACAGCCTGAAATCACATTAAAAGAACAACTCACTTTTTCTTAGTTCTAACTGTCCGATTTCTCTGTAATTGGAACTTTATACTTTTAAAGAAATTCCCCTCACTTTCTATTCCACAGTGAAGGAAAAGTCTTCCACAAGAGTCTTACACATAGATTAAGATAAAACTTTAATGATCCCTGTTGGGGAATTGGGCCATTGGAGCAGCAAAATCATTTAAATAGCTCGGATAGAGGAAGAAAGAAAGAATATAAATGGAAGTTAAGCAAATGAGGGGGATTAAACATAACAGAACTGTGATTTACCACACAAGGACATATTAGAAGTAAAAGAATGAGAATTAAATATATGGATAACAACAGTTCTGTTCTGTAAATTACAGCAGAACATACAGGATCTCTGCTCTCTATTAAAGATGTGCACAGATGGGAATTACTTCTACCCACAGATCCGGGGGCGGATGCTCAGATAAACTGAGTATGCTTTCGTACTTAATATTTTATATTTTATATTTGCACTTGTAGATTACTAGCTGTTGAAGTAATGCTGCCCAGTAGAAAAAAGCATGACAAGGTGCAACATGACATTTCTTCACTTTCAATGCCACAGCATTTGAGTGCTACAGGTGAAAACAAGGTGAAAGCTGAAAGAAATCAATACTGAAGTATCTTGTTCAGTCGCTATTATAATCATCAAATCTGCTGTGTTCATCATTCTGTAGTATTACCGTTTATTGTTATTTTTATATATTACATATTTACATATTTGAAGCTCTCCTAATCATGAGATGACCCTGTTTACTGTTACAGTTCTTCTTCCAGCAGGAAAGGCAAACGTTGTTTGTATGTGAAGATGAAATAAGATGAAGATTAACCAGATTAAACTAATGTTAGGCCTATATTCATTTTAAAAAAACTACTTTCATGATAAAATTTGCTGCGGTTTTCTTTCACACTGTGTGAAAAAATAAAGGGGTGTGAGTATGTTTCATAGTCACATTGCATAATATAATAATATAACATAATAATATTTCAAGTTCAGCATACAGTAAATGTATGCTGTATGTCTCATGTACAGGTACATGAGACATACTAGTGGCCTGGACTTTAGTGACCCTTCCTCACTCGCTCTTGCAGCTGTATTGCCAGCTTCATCTGCAGGGAAATCACTGTCTGTTCTCTTTTCTCCTGACACCATTTCTATATCTCTGTCTTACTTCCTCCCAGTGAAGTGACTTGATTCCAAGGCCTTAGGTAACACCTAATAGATCCCTTTCTCCCCCTCAGCACTACTTCATACCTGTTAAACACAGAATTAAAGTGCACTTGGCAAGGTGCTATTATATAGCAAGCACTGTTGCATCCAGAGTTAAACACAGCCCTCTCTCTCTCTCTCTCTCTCTCTCTCTCTCTCTCTCTCTCTCTGCTCACTTGTCTGCTGCAGGCTGCTGCAGCCTGGAGGTAATTGTATTGCTGTCAGCCCTTGGTTGATGAGTTGCCAACGTAATTGCTTTACGGTTTGACCTCTGGTTTTTCAAACAAGCGCCCTGGTCAAGGATCTGCACTGGGCAGATGAGGGATGAGAGGGCGGCTGGTGTATGCATTTGTTTCTGCTTGTGTGTGTGTGTGTGTGTGTGTGTGTGTGTGTGTGTGTGTGGGTAGTGGATACAGGATAAATATGTTACTCGTCTAATGCTCTGTGTTGCCCCTGTGTCCTCTGTTGTTCTTTACCACGTCTTAAAGTGCAGTTCTCTGTCTCATTTTAAAATCAGCATCTGAGTGAACTGAATTGTTAGGTGTATTAAATGCACAGTGATTTGTCTCGCTGACACTGGTACAGAAGAACAGTGAAAGCAGTACATACTGATACACAGGGTTCAAGGACAAAAGGACATGACACACAGCACAGCCAGAGTGCCAGACGTTATACACACACATAAGACTATATTTATCTCTCGGCATGTTCTTAACGTGGTAATTTCATGTCTACTGCTGCTCTTCTGCCAGAATAATGGGGATCAGAAATCATTAGCTTGTCATTTGTCAAACAAGAACTTAAAATATTTAAACTATAAGACAAAGCAATTCATCATGTTGCAATTCCTTTCTGAAATGAAACAAAATAGCTATTTTCTCCCGAACCAAGGGCTAAATCATTTTTTGCAATTTCCAAATAACAAATAATGAGATTTTAATTACACTCATTATTAACAACTTGTCTTAACAAGCTGTAGAACATGACACATTTTTGTTTTTGGCAACCACTGGGTCTGCTGGCTTTAATAACAATTAACATTAATCAACATTAACTTTGTGAATTGGCCAATTTTGGCTGTTGTGGTTTAGTATGCTCCCTACTTGCCAGCAGTACTGTTTATAATTTGCCAAATATGGTTTCTTCAAGTATAACAGCCACTTTGTATCATTGTTATGTTTGTAAATAGAAATAGTGTGTTTCTGGTGTTCAAAAAGTCCAACAAAGTGGTGAGTCATCAGGTGATTTTCAGACAGGCAGTTAGCAGCTGGCTCGTTAGAGGTCGTTAGTAATGCAAACTACAAACACCTGGTGTACTGTTACCAGTAGTCAGAACCCGCCAGTTATGTTTTTGAGCACATCATATCGTGGGTTTTAAGTTTACCACCTTAAAACAGTAATAATTGCTTTTTGGACACTTTGTCACAGCAGAACAAACTGTAAATGCTACACTGACACATTATCACTGAATGTGGAGGACATCTTCACAAACAGTTGCTTGTTTACCAGCAGATATGGAGCAACATTAGCATTCACTTGGAGTCCTGCTTCTGGCCACCTGGTGAATGTAAGTCCAATATTCACTCTCTTTTTAGCTTGGTTTTGGTGTTTTGGTCTCCCGGCTCTATAGCTGCTAAATGCTTTGCTATGCTAGCTGCTTGTTTCAAATTTTACCCTTTCCACCTTTTCATGATGGCTTACATTGGATTTATCTGAATCTGATGTTTTGCTGAAAACAGTCGCCTGGTGTGCCTGAAAAGAGGACTGATGTGAGCAGTGAGAGTCAAACAATACAGTAGAGTTTTGGCTGTAAAACCACAACTCTGAACTGACAGATACTAAAACACTCCATAGACCTGAGAGTAATGGCAAAGTCTCTGTGACATTAAATGACATTGTTAAGATAAAAACCTTGATCTGTGCACCTTTAAAAACCAACATTTTTAGATCTCTGGGATTCATAGCTGTGAAACAGACATTAGCTAAAGCAGCTAAAGTGCATAGTTGTTATCAATAGTGGTCATCAGCCAGATATCAAAAAATTTAAATGATCACATTTGACCAAAGGTTTGTCAGTATTAACATAAGTGAACAATTATGTATCTGGATCTCATGATTATATATGAAAACTATTAAGCATCCTGTATACCACTTATGTAATATCTTACTAAATGTGAGCTAAATATTTCTATGGGAAGCTTGTAAATTTTGCTTAAGTTGAAACATTAGTAAAGACAAACGGTAACATACTGAATCATTAAATCAGATTATTTTCATGTAAAAGCAAAGTAAATTTAATATTATGCTTGAACTTGTATTGTTCAATACCATGTGAGCTACAGATTAAGGCTTGAGCAACATTACACATATATAGGAGCTTATTGGTTATTTCCCCTCCACCAATGGGAATAGCTGTTGCCTGAGGTTTAATTTATAGACCAATATTGTAATATTGCTCAGAAAAATTACAAGTTGTATTATCTGAAGCTGACAGCTGTTAGATGGAAAGAGTCAAGAGTTGCTGTGAGGACATTTATGTGACTGTGTGTGTGTGTGTGTGTGGATGGGTGTACTGAATGAGAGGGGTGCATAAGTGGAAGTGAAACCAGTGCACAGTTCACACACAGTGTATTTCAAAGAAACAGAGGACTTAATCAAAAGAGAAAGAAAACAAGAAAGTAAACTGCTGAGATAACAGAGAAACACTGTGTGTGTGTGTGTGTGTGTGTGTATGTGTGTGTGTGTGTGTGTTTGTAAGCAAACCCAGAATAGGCAGCCGCATAATGTGAAATAACTGCAAAGCATTAATAAACATGGAGCTGGTTGTGCCTGATCCCGATGGAAGCACACACATAGAAGAAGGTTTCTCTAAATACTACACACGTTTGCGTGTGTGTTTGTGTGCGCATGCAAACAGTGTGTCAGACTTATTCATCTAGCAAAGCGTGTGACAGCATCAGTTCACAGCTGACTCAGTGGTTGGGGAGCGATCTGGGGTTGCTTTTAGCTCCAACAGGAGCACTTGTTTTTGTTGCCTTCGTCACAATGCTTCATTCTCTGTGGGAGAAGCTCATTTTCCTCCCTGTCAAAAAAAATCTCTGTGATTTCTCTTTTGGTAGCAGTCTGAATATCCACACGTTAAATCCACTCAGATGACAGTTTATGTTTCATATTTAACAGGGAGTTGTCTGAGGTAAATGATGATTACCTTAAGGACACAACAGGGAGTGATGAATCATGCCACAACTCAGCATGTCTTGTAGCTCAGAATATAAGAGCAATAATACAAGTTTTTACAGCCCTGGCCTTGGAGATTTATGTGCATAGCAGACAGGAAGGTGTCTTCTTCAAATTACACAGTTAAACAGATTTGTTTGTAATTGCAAACAAATCTATAGTTTCTTAGGGAATAAATTGATAGATCTGTTCCAGCAGGGGTTTGTGTTGTTAAGAAAGGAGATTTTAGATGGCTCATTTCTAAAGCTACTACTCCAACATGGCAAAAGAATCTAAGTTGATGCTTTTATATAGGTGATGCTTATCAACCTCGGCTCCCATCTTTCTTGTCATACCTCACTGATGATACCAATAAAGCAGAGATAGTTCAACAGTAATTTCTAAAGAGTCTTTAAATCCATTATAGTACAGATAAACTTTCTTGTTTGAGCTGTCTCTCTTAGCTTTACCATCACAGCAAAACAAAGAAACTGACTTGTGCAGTGCAAGAAGGGTTTGTTGTGTTTGTTTTAAAATAGAGTTCATTAAATGTTAAAATGAATGATGACTGAATTCCATTTAGCTGTCCCTGTTCGGCTCACTGTCACTCTGTCAGGACTTACTGAAACTTGAATGGAACGAAGCCTTCATTGATGTTGTTGGTAACATCTGTGCTTTTCAACGATCCCTGGATTCAGCTACTGTTAATATCTATGTTTGTTTGTCAAGACTCAAAGAAACCCACAGAAAAGAATAACTTAACTTGGATATACTTAGTGCTGTCATAATAGCAAAGGGACAATATACTATAAACCCATAAAAGTGTACTCAACAGATTTTACACATCATTTACTTGTCATAGGAACTTCTACTACTCTAAATATGAAAATGACATGATTAATGTCTTCTGTGGCTCTGGGGGGAGCTTTCCAATGTTTGAAAAAATAACCTGTCATCTTGGCTATCAGCTTGCATCATGGGAAGTGTAGGACCTGTTGTTTTTGAGGCTTAAACCATACTAGGCATTAATAGTCCGGATATCACTAAAATACCCATTCAACTCATTCTTATAAACAGAAATTGTATGACATCCAGTTGTTGAGCACTGAGAAGTCACAAAACAGATTTCCATTAACAGCCTGTTACCTTTCCACTCTGCATGGTGTTCACTGTATTATTTATACCAGTCACACATCTTTTCAGATCTTCACAATCTTCCTTCAGGGCAAACAGAGTTTTTGACTGAGTCAGCAGGGGTTTACCCGAGGGTTAAGATGGAAAAACCTTGTAACTTGAATCTGAGCAAATTTCATGTTTTGACTTAAATCATCAGGTCTACATGGGCGTGTAAAGTTTCAGGAAGTTTCATTATCATCACGCCTAGAGAAGAATTTAAAGAATATGGCAGTTATGTTAAAAAAAGGGTGTAGTTTTTGGAGCTCAGTGTTGCTGTGACTGCAGTGATACAGTTGGAGGCTGCAGGCAGATCTGAGGTATCTCCTCCTCTGTAAGTCTTCCCTGGTTGGGATTCTGTCAGCCTCCTGCTGTGTGAACAAAGCCAACTTCTCACACCGGTTCAGCTCCCAGCAGGATGCGTTCAGAAATTCGGCTGACGTCAAAACACTTCTGCCATCTTCTGAGTTAGTCAGTGGTGGGAAGGAAACTCGTTTTTTAATTTGTGCCTTGATTTGGCTTTGTAGTGAGAAGAGCGAGAGAATGAAAGTCACACTGCGAGCATTCAGTAATGCAGACAGAAAAACGTTTGTTAGTACTCAAAAGCCTGTCGTTTATTGTTCCTGAAGAGGCTTGCAGTTCACGTCCCTGGTGTGGTTTTTAGCGGTTTTACCCATGAAAAATATAATTAACAGTTGGTTCAGAAAATATGTTGGGCTGATTTGTTGACAGTGTGAGACCAACATTACACACTTATAGGAGTTTATTTGTTACTCTCCACCAATGGGAATAGCTGTTGCCGAGGCAACACTTTCTCTCTCTGGAGAGTGTGAGGAAGGAGAAACCCGAGGAATGACACCCGGCTGTATTTTGGGCTGCAGTGTGTGGGCTGAGCAGCAGAAAGGAGGGAGCTTCCTGTGACAATGGGTGGGAGGTTCGCAGCTCATATTGGCCTCCGTAGAAAGCCTCTTTCCTGTCAGAGAATCTACTTAATAGTCTCTAGAAAAGCCTGTGTGAGGGCAGACCTGTGATATCTGGTAGGGCATGTACTCCACTTTGAACCTCAAGAATCAGACATTTTTATAATCACCATTATTGTTCTGCTGGTGATGTTTGGCATGAATAGTAACAGCCCGACAACGGCTTCTATTGTAAAAACAAAAATGTGCTGCCAATGTGCTGCCTTTTGCCTTTGACTCGACCGTTGCAAAGTGTGTTCATTCAGACAACACACCAACTGAAAATTTTTGGCCTGAGACAACAAGAACACCAGCACAGAAATGAGCAGAGATCAATACACCCAGCTGTGAAGAACCATAAAGAGACAGAGCCCACAGGTGCATGCCAGGGTGGCAGTAGGGTGGGAGACGCATCAGCTGCAGCAGCAGCAAAGTGATCAGCAGCAGAGAGTGAGCAAGTGAGTTTGACAGCTGATATAAACTACTCAGTTGGTGGCGGCCAACTCAGGCGACACATCAGCTGATGCAGGGTGATACATCACTTTACTGTTGTAAGGTTAACACCTCAGAACTGATCACCAGGATTCAGTTTTTTTTTAAATGCAAATGTGTTTTTCAAACACCAGCAGTTTATTTATACTGAATGCTGTATGAATGTAGTATCACATTTCACAATAAAAGTTTTTAATATAGTTTGCAATGTAAAATTGCAATTATCAAAAAAAATGATGGTGCTTTATTGTTGCTTGACATATACACACAGTTGCAACAGTGCTGCAGTGTGAACAAGCAAATTAAAATCCAATACAAAAATGAATCCAAATATTGAATAGGCAATAGTAACTCAACATATACAAAGTACACTAAATGAATTAGTAGTGAATAGTTACAGTATTCTATGACCCCCACATAGTCAAAGTGAGTATAAGAAAATTAATAATGACATGTAATCTCTCGTAGGTTGTATTTATACTCTATACAAGTATTACAAGTAAAGTGAAGTAAGGAAGCATAGTAACAATATATACTGAGAGCATGCAGTGATAGTAATAATAGCTTTGACAATGTTTATAACACATATCCCCTCAACAAATAAGTCATATCATGAATGGACACAAACTGACTGGAGAATTGTGGAGGTATCTTGATCAAACTCCACTTGTCTTCCTTTGTCTCGCCTCTTGGCATCTTTTACTCCTGTAATGTGGAGTGTGTCTCTCTGTACTCTTGTTTCCCCGAGTGTTTTGTCAGAGCTTTTAAATAGATTTTAAGCCAGTGTTTATTGTTCTGCTGCACCGGCCTATTGCTGCTGCTGCTGCTGTTATCGCGGCATTCCCCCTATTTTTCTCCCCTCAGCACCCGCTGGCCAGATGGTGTCACTCCAGGAGCTAATTCAGCCTTCACATGTGTGCTACACAAGCACACTCATAGCAACATTCACAATTTAGGATTTGCTTAGCTTCTCACATACACCCTTACACATACTGTGACTGCAGTATACTTTGCTATACTTAAAATAATTGCGTGCATACACTCACATATTAACACAATATGCATATATGCAATGAGGTTCACAACAACAGGAATATTTGGCATACACATAGACAGCAGCAGACAACACAGTCCAATATATACACACATATTCCATTTATTCATTAATGCACATGTGCAAAAGCTTGACGCAGGTGTATAAACATGCATATAAAGACTTAAAGGGTCATAAAACCTGCAGTTTCATTGTATGTGTAAAAAATACAATCAAATGGGTGTAGAATGTAATAGAGGAAGGGGGAGGGAATGAGAGAAAAGAGACAGAGAGTGGATGGAGGGGGGAGGGCTATCACCACCTGCACGTACTATAGCATTGTCTCCAGGTCAGGAGAAAATGTCCAGGCCAAGAGCCACTGGAAAAGCATCCTGCAGGTTTTTTTGTGAGTGCATCTTATTTCAGTTAATATTGAACAAAATATTACCTGAACCTGAAAATTACAACAGCCTCTTTCAGCTGCCACAGGTTAAGCAAGATTGTCCTGCAAAAAAAAAAAAAAAACGAGCCCATAGGTCATCTGTGCTATTAGCTTGATATGATCTATAGTGTCGTTTTATCATTGGGTGACCTCTAGCAGCCATAGTAGGTAAGTCAGTAAGTTTTCAATTGTAGCTTTGTCTTTGAGATAGCCCATTTGGGCGGCAAGGCAGAACAAGCATCCCTCATGTCACTACAGAGATGAGTGATAGAAGATATCTACCTGTTTTACCCATAAGACTTGTTTTTAGTTCACACAAGAATATGAATAGCTTGTGTAATCTCAGTGGCAATTTTGAAAGCTATGTTGTACGTGTTCTTTTACTGAGCATCAGTGTGACCTATATAGTCCAAACGTTGGACTTGATACTGTCGTTGTCAGTCATTGTCTTTTTTTATACACTTCTTTCTCACGTCTGACTATGAAAATGACACAAATACTTGGTAAGGAGGAGGGATTCGTTGAGAGGTGTAAAACTACTGGGAAGGATGCTACACTTACTCAGTCTGAGTCATGCCGTGTACAAAAGTATCTACTAACTACTTATCTCTTGAATGTGGTAGATCGCTGACAGGAAGCAGGATTTCATAGCTGACATACATTTTTATGAAATGTCTTGTAAGGTCTTGAACAGTAATCAGCATGAACTAAAATTATACTTTGTCTTCAAGACTAAATATTTGTATATTTGTATAATATTTAGATGAGCTTTATCCAATTAAAATTATTATTGTAGGGAATATAGTTTTATGTCTCAAAATGCATCAGGTTGGTTGTCTTTTATTGACAGCAATGGTTGGAGTAAGTATGAGAATAATTATTATGACAAACCAAAGTCTACAGAAAACATCATGTTGTACCCTTCGAACTCATGTCATAGCTTTCATGTTGATGCTTCTACCCACAAATCATCTTGACAGTTATTCCCACATGATTCAAATTCAGCATCATGCGCACTGCTGCCAAACAGAGAGAGCAAACACAGCAACTGAGAGAACAACAGTGTGTGAAGAAGAAAGAGAAAGAAATGACAAAGTGAGGGAGGTGGCCTGCTCACAGGTTTGCTCCTTTGCTCCTCCATTAAGTGGACGAGTGTGGCAGCAAACTGACCTGCCAGGGATTAACACCTCATGTCTCCTGTTCATTCCCCTGCCTTCCCAAAACACATCGCATACAGCAGCACTGCCAAAAAACTAGCTTACACTCACAAAGGATTAGGCCTTTAACTGTGAAGTCAAATGAACAGGAAAAATACACCACATCGATTAACAAAAGGTGAAAAGGATGCGGTTCATTTAATCCGTGTGCTAGCCAATTATGCAACATTGATCACTGTAGAAATGTGTGCTCTCTCTTGTTCACAGCCTGATAAACTCCTTGGCACACAAATGCTCTCTTTTCTCTCTTCGAGGCAATAACCCTCTGATTATATGCTTTGAGAGAAACAGGGAGCCTGGGTAAATGATTGTATGCTCTAAGTTAATCAAAGGTATGTTTGATGTAGCTGACAGTGGCATTAGATGGAAGGTGTATGCTCTGCTGTCTCTGCGGAGCGTCACATGCACGAGACTATAAAAGCAAGCGAGTGCTGCATGATTAAATCAATCCAGTCTAAATCATGACAAGTCAGAGTGATTTATCTGACATGCCAAGAGCCGCGGTAATGCGTACAGAATCAGTCCAATAACTGAGCAATAAATCTGCGCAACCACACCTCAGCCATCTTAAAAGGAGCTAAACACAGCTGAAGTAGTTCCACAAATGACTCTGCTGCTCTCATGTCATATGGAAAGAGTGGAATTTACTATTTTAGTATTCACCCCCTAGAATACCTTTCACATCAGGGTGACTAGAAAATACTGCTCATCTCAGCTTTCAGATGGCAAAGGCTAATTTTTGGCAATAAAATTTGTGAGTTCAACCTCTAGAAATGTGAATGTCATCAACAAGGACATGCTGTGCTGTAGCAGCCCAGAAATATGATACTGAAAATAAGTCTTCATAAAATGTACTATATCAGTTCATCATTATGTGATTGCATATCATGATTTTAAAGGCTCAGTAAAACTGCAGCAATGCTTTCTTTCATGTGATGTAAATTATTTTGAAGCCGAATGTTGAAGCAGGACATTAATGAATGATGATTATGTTTACAGTGAGTGTAAACCAGAGTTTAATTTGATGACAGGTATAAAGGTGGGTCCTGTTTATGTTCATTGTCTCTCACCAAACAGAATTGTGTGCACCCCTGTATCTAGTCAACATGTTGCATACATTTACCTTCCACATAAAATATTTGCATACAAACAAAACAGGAGCCCCATTGAGAAACATTGTTCTACAGTGTACAGTATTTTTAATCCACACTATAAGATGGATATTTGAAGCATCAACACAGAATAAAACTCAGATCAGCTCGTCACCCCTGCCTTGTTGCTCTGAAATTAAACCAGATTTAGAGCAGAAGGTGAGATTTCACACTCCCATCCATTTAACACCTGTAGTTTGCCTGTTTCAATTTGGACCTATATAGTCCCAGGATCTAAATCAGGAACTAAATTTAGCTTTTATAGGCCTCCATGATGACATTTCCCCCACATTGTCTAATCTTTACAAAATAAAGTTTTGCATTGAATTTATTTAATAGACAGTTTTGCTACAGCACCAATGCTGAACAGAAGCTACTTCTACAGTGGCAAATTTTCAAGGGGTCTCTGTAATCTCTTTGTAGCACTGCTTAATGTCGAGGGAGGTGTACCCTGCAGAGCTCTTTGTGTCTCCTGAATAATTACTGGCCTTAGAAAGAAGAGAGAGCAGTGGAGAAAGCGTGATGATGTGCATTAGACACCGCCATCTCTCTTTATCTCCCTCTCTCTTTACACACCCTGTCTATTTTTCTGCACTCCAGGCTCCAATTGTGGAGCTCCTTTGCCTTCTGGTTTATGCATACCTCATGAAGACCCTCCTTTGCAAGCAACTTTAGGGTTGCTGACATTCCTCTGTGCAGAATGCATAAAGCTTCCTTTGGGAGCTGAATGTGCTGCCACAGTGGATCTCAAGGCCCCAGTGTAACCACGTAAAGCCGTGCACTTTATTGTTGCGGGTATGGAAACCTGTGTTGGATTTTATGCACTCATACCCATACACACATGCCCGCTCATACACACACATGCTTGAGTCCCCATGTAGCCTGGAACAGCAACAAAGCTCTCCCGTACTGTTGCCAGGGTAACATGGTTGGGTCAAACCAGTCGAGCGGTCTCTCCTGCCGCACCCCCCACCCCCACCTCGTCCACTCACTAGCACTATCTCTCTTTCTGTTTCTCTGTCCATCTTCTCCTCTTTCCCTGTTCTTTGTCATCTACCATCCCCCTCTCCCCCACCCGCCGGCTCATCGTATCTTAAGACATTTCTTCTCCATTTCATTCACTGTCACATGTCTGCCCCAGGCTGAACAGGCTAAAATGAGGGAGATTCACCACTCCGACCACTTAGTCTAGTTAAGATCTGTAGAGGTCAACGGCAATCCTCTTAATACTGAACTGGAAACACCAGGGACATTATAAAGACAGGTTGAAAGTTATGTTTTTTGACCACGCAGGTTGCAGCACCGCTGAGGGGTTAAGAGATAACATCATGCATATTCTACTCAAAAGGCCTAATCCGTAACTACTGTAAATGTGGACTGAATACATCAATGCCATTTTTACCAGCAGTAAAGCATATACTTTGAAATTATTTCCATCAGTATTTTTTCATTTGTAAATGAGTTTTTAATAATACAGAGTGTGCTAAGGCTGCTCCATTATGTGTAGAAAAGAAAAACCCCACGTCAGGCCTTTGGCATATGGAAATTATATTACAACTAAGCCGTCGCTGGCAGACACACAGTGATGGATTACCCTTCTTCTCCTGGAGCTATTATAGATCTATTGTCGTAATCGTGGATTGTGAATAAATGGAAATGACACAGATAGACAATTAAAATCTGTTTATTACTGATAGAGCACAGCAGACCTGAGACAGCAATGAGTGCAGGTGCAAATGGTCCAAATAAAGTGGAATTGCTCAAGCTCAGATGTACATACCTGGCACATACAAAACTAGATTGACACATTTTCATCCAGAAATGCATGTTTTTTTCTCTACTCTCAGTAGTCAATGTTGAACTGGTATGAACTGCATATGTAACCAGTCTTTTTGCTTGAAAATTATACACGAGTCACAGAAGGACAGCAAAGAGAGGTACTGCAGGGATAGCGTCACATGTTCTTTTCTCAGTTCAGATATTGTCCTGAAATGAGGTCACTAGCTGTTATTTTTCTACTTAAAAAAACATCTGAGGACACTAAATAAATTGTTCAGTGAACAATTTAATTCACTAAAACACGAGAGGGGAGTAAAAGGTGTTCAACAAGGCCCATAACCTCAGTTAGCCCATATCAAAGCTTTTTAGAGGTAATGCCATATAAGTGCCTAAGCACACATACACATTCAAATTTCAAGCTCTAACAGTGTAACACTGGAGCTGGAAAGAAACGCCATGCTGCTGTTGAATTGAGCTTGACAGAGAGTAATGTGTGGCACACAGGGACAGGTGTTGAGTATCAGGGGCTCTTGGTTATTTGAGGACTTTGCAAGGCTCAAAAAATGGGTGAGTGGCAGCTCCTCCCCATGCCACCCTGGAGGCTCCATCACAGCACTGTACGCACTGTAAGTCACACATGTGAGCTTTGCACAGCTGATCTTTATACACTTACCCCCAGGCCTTCTCGTGGTCCCAACTGCTGTGCTTGTGCTATTATACAGTTGAAAGTTTTAGAGAGGATGGGAGAGTGGTGACACGAATGAAAGGTCACATGATTTAAATGGATTTGAGCTTGTCGTACTTGCTTGACTGGGTGTTGGACTTGGCCAGCTGAGATACTGAGATGACCCAGAGATGCCACATTTCAGAAGCAAAACAGGTTTCAAGCCAATTGCAAAACCAAGATACTGCAGTTATTCCATGTCTCAGCGAGCTAAACCACAAAGACACAGCAAAACTGCCCCTTTAGAGAATTTCCCCTGACCCTTTAAGAGTCTGGCATTGCCATTGATTTGAAAAGTGAAAAACTACAACAGCATATTGGTGTAATTACTCATTTTGAGGTTTGGCACCAGAATGAACTGTCAGTGTTGGGTGGATCTATCTTGTCTGCATACCAAGTGTAGCTCTGTGAACTGTCATTAGAAATACATGTGTGACAATGGCAGACGAGGATTAAAATTCTGTTTTCATGAGATTTTGATTCACAGACCATACATGGAAAACTATTTCCAATTTTGGGTTACCATAAGTGTCATCTTTACTTTAGATAATGCTTATCTTCTTTGATTGCTGCATGCAAAGACATTAGCTTGCATTAGCTACAGTAAGTACAATTAAAGATGAGTGTGTCAAACTATCCAATAATCTTTGTGGTACTTGTGTGTCTGTTTTTTTTTTTTTCCACCTTGGCTGAATGAGAGAGATCATAACCACAGGGACGCCCTCCAGAATGCCAATAAGACTCCACATTGATGCAAGTTGATACTTAATTGATCCCACCACTTACCGCTGGGTTGTTCACAATGGCACATTTCTATCAATAAGAAAGGAGAAAGTAAGGGAAATTGCAAATTGTAATCCATACGCCTGACTTAATGATTATTGATGCACAGTCTTACTGGAGCCTCAGCATTGCCTATGAGGAGGAAAACACCTGATTGTATTTTCTGCATCCCCTGTTGACAGACTGTAGCTGCTTTGTGTTTGTAACAGCTCTTTAAAGATGGTTCTGTTAATACCATCTGGTACCTCGTGACAAATGAATCTGTTGCTCTGTGAGGTGAGAAGAGCTGCTCTGAGCCGTGTGATGTCGGTGTCATGACATTAAATCCCTCTGTCAAAGAGGTGTCAACCTGTCAGCGGTGTTGATTTAGCATTCTTTCGTGCTGGTGTAAATGGTGAAATAATGTTAGACTGATACATTCTCTGCTGACATTATGGACAACAACATTGTCGCTACTCTGACCTCAATACAGTGACCATAAATTGTCTTTAATACTATTATGCAAAGCATTGTAGGTCTTAGATCCAACTCTTCAAGGTCTTAATGTTTTATTCTTTAAATGAGGCCACTTACATATAGCATAGTACATCTATATTCTGCTACTCTATTGTGTTAAGTGCACTATGGCACAGAATGAAAGTAACTGTTTTTACTCTCACAGTGAAAACAATCAATCTTCCCACAGTCAGTGAGTGTCGTACCCAGTTTAAAAAGTGTTAAGGTAATTTTTTCCTCTAAAGTGGTGAGAAGAAAATCTCATACACTGAAACACTTCATGTGTTTCCAAACAGCTTCTACTGGGACGCTGGGAATTGTACCAGCAAGTAAGAAAAAAAAAAAAAAACAGTTCAGCCACAAACATGTTCACTGTAGCACCAAATAATTTATGCCAAGACTCCTGGACTAGAACATCATAATGAAGGTGTTTGTGTGGGTGGTTTTAGGATCGTTGCCCTCTCCCTCCCTCTACAATTAATTTTTTTGTTATATTTCTGCTTCTGTCATGGAAACCTTGTTCCAAGTTCCAAGTTTTTTGCAGTGCTCGACAGTTGAACACCTTTTGTCACAGAAGTTGTCATTCATTAGCAGTTATGGGGTTAACGCGTTAGACATCTGCTAACCTCCCACCCTCGGAGCCAATAATTTGATTATTCATACGGAGTGCTGAGCTAACTGCGGTCAGGCCGAGCGCTGCTGGCTGTGAACAGATGTTGTAACGTGAACTAGCAGCCCTCAGCCTTGAACTCCATGCAGCTTCAAGCAGCGGCACATCATCCTCTGCTGTTCAGACACACAGTGATATCCGCCGACAGGCTTTACTAGGCAGCAGTGTGTCACAAGCTCCACTCAGGCCTGATGAGATCTGGAAATAAGAGGCAGCAGAAGCCCAGGAGGAGGATACGATTCAATCACTTGACACACAAACAGGCAGGCAGCAGTGGTTTCCACAGGCTGGCAGATGTGCCTCTGTGTCAGCGTGTGTGTACTTCTTCATCATATCGTGTTGGGCTTAACTTTGCCCAAACTGCCAGTGCATCTAGAGCTCAATTTGACCTCTGTCAAGTTTTCACGTCAATGGATAACTCAAGATGGTGGCTGACTATTGTACTAACAAAACACTAAGCAGAAGAATAGCAAGAGAACCTCAGTGTTAAACCTGAAGTAAATCAAATGTCACATAGCTGGTCTCACTGACTTTCAGCCATGCTATAAATTTCTTGCCAGAGTAGTGAAATTATGTAATGTAATAGTGTTCTGATGCACAGACTGTGTGTTACATTCATTGGCTGTGCATTGAAACTTATTGAGGTTGGAGCGCACTATAAATGGGCAGAATAGCTCAATAAAATGGTAAAGTGCATTTATAAAGCACTTTTCTACATTAAATGACAAACTTTGGCTGATGTTAGGTATCAGTGTTTATTGGCTTTTTCAGGCACATGGTGTCGGCTATATCAACGCAAGGTTTTGAATCATTATTATAACTGTGATGTAGAATTGCATTTACAAGTCTGAAACCAGTCACTTAAAGCTAAAATGAAGCAAACCCCAATCACAAGTCATAATAGACCATACACAGCATGGTGCCATTTATGTCTTCCTGTGCAATACTGGTCATGGGGTGAGCTGGGGGAGGGGCCGAAGGAAAACCACTGAGTAAGATACCAGGCAGTTGCAAATGGTGTTTGGTTTCACATAAACAAACACCAATTCCGTATTGGCCGTAACCTAAGCGTGAAAGGAATGATTAGTTTAAGGGGGAAATTGCTTGGTCATAGTGTAAGTGTAGAGCGACTGTATTTTCTCCAGTGTGTGTTAAAGCAGCACTTCACATCATAAGCTCATTATATCTGAGCCATAAAGTGATTATGGGCTCCAGTAAGGCATTGTTCTGCTGTTGACAGGATTAAAGATTTTTAGAGAGAGCGAGTGAGCGTCGTCGCTCTTTGCTCGAGTGTTTGCTTGCTTTGTATAACCCAGCAGTGAAAGGGGCTGCGCGCTTGACTGTCTGCCAGCTGCGGCACACCCTCACTCCATTCTTTTACACATTCATCTCCTGCCAGTCTGTCTATCCATCTAGATATCTGTCTGCTTTGTTCTTGTTCAAAGGCGGCTTTAAGTGTCGTATTTCATAGACTTGTCATCACCTGGTGTACAATTGTTTCAAGGTCTTAAAGAAAATCCTTGAGACACAAAAAGCAGTAAATCTTTCTTGTCAGTGTGGCATTGATTAGTAGCTCTGTCACTGCACTACAAGTGCTGGATTCCTATGGAAAATAATATGGGCTTTGTAAAAAAAAGGCAAGCACTCATACAGCATCCACTGACACTGCTTTGTAAATTTTTATCATTCTGCTTCTTTCACTAGTGACTTAAATTAACAAGACGCTTATCATCGAGGACTACAGTAGCAGTGTTTGTTTATGTATGTGTGTATATCGACCACTTCACTGTATGTATCCTTTGGGTGTATCTATCCATCCACACACTTTTAAATCTGTAAGGTCTAGATTTCTAATAAGCTCTTTATTTGCTACCTCTACCTGCAGAAGAAGACCGGAGTTGTGAAGACACAGGAGAAGAAAGAGCGGTGGAAGGAGAAAAAGGTGGCAAAGCGGCAGAAGAAGGAAGACGAGGAGGTGGAGGAAGAAGAGGAGAATGTCCAGCCCGTGGTGGATCCCCTGGAGAACGGCTTCCTTCATCACGCCCAGCGGGAGCAGGAGAGGATGAACGAGAGGCTGCTGAAAAAGACTTACTCCAAGAAGAACAAAATGGTTAGTGCCCACTTCTCTGCCTTTGTTTTAATTCACAGTAATGCAGTCTTATTGGAAAGTAGTTCAACAAAGGTCACATGTATGTTGCATGGACCATCGGTTTGTGTTTTTGACAAATGAAAGAGATGTTGGCTTTGGCCATGAAGGCAGAGGATGCTTAGGTGGCATCTGAATCCATGTCCTTTGTTGAGCTTTCACTTATTATTTACACAATTTTTCTTTCCAAGAATACACTTTCCATCCCTCTGTCGTCTGCTCCACATTCACTGTAAAGCAGAAAAAAGAGTTGAATTGCATGAACAGAGTCTAACACCCTTGTTCAGTGTGATTTTACTTATTCTTGTGTCAGCGGGGACTTTGTACCACAGTGCTGAAGAAATAGCTTCACTTCACGTGAGACACTTGAGTCCCCTCTATCTGTGCACCATCAAACCACAGCTCAGTGCTCAGCACTGGAGAAAATCATTTTCTTCAAATCCATCTGCTAAAGGCTGTCATGTGGAGTTTTGGCCCATTTAGAGCTGTCTAAAATTGACTTTTTATTGCCACAGTCATTTTGAAAATGGTATATGACATGTTTTGTAACATTTACTTGGCTTTCTTTGTTTGTCAAACAGAAGCTTTTGACAGAGCTCCCATTGTCTTTTATGGAAGTCCTGGTCATTGCCACAAGAGCACAGAGGGACTGTAGAATCTTTATTTGTCTGAGATGTTGTCAACAGGGTATTTTGTAGTCACTAATGATGTTTCTCACATCGTAGTTGATGGTAACTCTGGACACTAGCTTCCTCTCTCTCTCTGCTGTTAAAAGTAACTGTATGCAGTGGCTTTTTAATGGTTTGACCTTACTGTGGTTGGTGCCAGTAGTTGTGGTAGCTATTCTATTTATGTATTTATTTATTCATTCATTTATTCTCAGCAAGAAACCTTTCCTTACTAGGTGTTAAAAGAGAAAGCCAGTGTTTTTCCCATAATTCTGCTGACTGCCTCTATAGACTACCAGCCAACTGTGATCATGCAGTCTCATGCTAGTACCAAGTAGAAAGCTTGTACTTGTCTATTTACAAATGTACTGTACGTGACTTGTGAATGCCGATGAGCCCGCTACCCCAAAAGTGTTTGTGTTTCATGAACAGATTGTTGGTATGCCGCCTTCAGGTGGGTTTACCCTGCCATTCTATCTTTGTTTTCCTTCATGACTGCAGAAGTGGCTTTCTGTTTGTTTATGCAGATAGAGGACTGCCAATATGCCCAGCTTCAAGCACACTGCTGAGCCCACAGACTCAGAGTCTGTCTCAGTGAGATAGCCCATCTATGTGTTAACAGTTTGTTTAAATGGGCGGATGTTTTTATGCTCCTGTTCGAGGCCAGGATCCACCATAGTGCTGTTGAGGATAAGAGGGGAAATGTAGTCAGGAAGCCAAACTAAATAATGAGGCTATGTAGCCCGGAGGCCTCCTCCACAGACAAAAATATCTCTCTTAGATAAGATTTCCTCAGGAAGTTAACATGGCTGAAAATGAGTTTGGCTGTGATATTTAGTTTGCTAAGAGACAGTTGAACATTATGTATTTAGCTGATGCTCTTATCCACAGTGTAAGTGCAATAGGCTGCAATTACTCAAACAGATCTACATTCTAGTCCAGATAACAAATCCATGATATCAGCAAACTGCTGCTGTCATATGAAAACCATATATCTTCCGCTGAGCTGAATTTCATATTTTACAGTAACTTCCTCTCAGGATTTACTGCACATGCTCCCTCGGAGATTAAGATCCTAGAGAGATTATGAAAGTAGCTCAAAACCCACTTGAAAAGTAAAACATTTTTTATTTTCATTATTTTTTTTCCTATTCCTCTACCTTGGTGAGCATTATAACAAAGTAAAGAGTCAGAAAGTCTTGATCTGCTGTCTTAGATGAGGTGTATTTTTTTTGCTTTCTATGTGATATTATTGTATATTGAAGGCTGTGGCTTCATATTACATCTTTTTTCTTTGCCATGTTTTAAGTGCCATTAGTGCAATTGGAAATAATATGTAGGTAGTACATCTACGGATGCACTTGCCTTCAGCTTGTATTACTGAGTATAATTCGGCAATGCAAAACAAAATACCTATTTTTTCCCAAAAGTGCAAATAGCAACAGTCCACAATACGTTATATTGTCTCAGGCAAAGGCTCGCTATGTCAGTAAACCACTGTAATGAATGTTTCTCCAGCACCTTGCAGTGTCTTAGAGGGACATTTTTGACTGGATAAGGCACATTGACCCCAAGTATTGTTAAAATCCCCCAAAAAACACCTCAGTCTTGTGATCCATAGATAACTGGAGACGCCTCCCTTCCCAGCTGGACGGATCAATAAAGACTGCTGGCTTTCCTTTGCCCTGGTGGTTCCCTGTAGCTCTTATTTGACTTCCGGCCCTTTTTTCTTTTATCAGTTGCTTGCTTTAATCTTGGTGTTTGTCTGAAGCATTGTTTGACTCTTTCACTGTCTGAGATCAAGCAGCTAAAATATTTTTTAAACTTGCACAGGCTCTAGTTCTCTGCATACCTTTAATATAAGACTGCAACTCCCAATTCCCAGCTACATTGTATTATTGTTTTGAGAACTAACAGTTATGCTGTGAAACAACACCACCCAATTCCTGTCATAATCACAGTACTGATGAATGAGGCTCATGACATGATCATGTTGCATAACTAATTAATTATAGATTAAACTATGAATTATAAAGCAGTTGATCTGCTCCTTTAAATAAGCATTTAGTAAGCTGAATGAATCCTCTGTGTTTTAGTTATAAGTACAGTTGTGTTTGAGCAGGCCTGTTTGTTAAGACCATACCTGCTTACTACCACTGCTTTTTATCCCACAACCACCTGCTTCCATAATACGATTCGTAACTTGTTCCCAAACAGGAATTTGTGTGGGAAGCAAAGGCACATTACCACATGACCGAACCAACATCTGCTGAGGGTCTTACTGAGCCTGTGTACCAACCTGCCTCGTGCAAGTCTTTCATGGGAGCCTATGAACAATTTGATTGTTTTCACTCCCATTTATCCTCACAAATACAGACACATTTCCTCAGGTTATTGTGTTATGGGGGATGGAGGCGTTCATAAATTCACTGTTGACTCTGGATCGAGTGTTTGCTCACTCACTGCTGTTTACAAACAGTTTCTTTTGGTTAGTTTATGTGTCAACAATGTACATTTCAAGGAATTGTTACCCTGTTCTCCATAACAGCTTACAATGATCACAGCAACTGTAAAAGTTTAACTCTGAGGCTTTATTTTATTGTAGTAATTCTGAAGTGACTATGCAAGGGCAAGTGCTTGGAGTATTAGAGCTAAGGAGAGATCAATAGATCTATTCTTACTTTACTCTCACCCCCTGTGATGATTTCACTCTAAGTGTCCCTGATAGATGGATGGATAGATAGATCCCATGCATCTAAAACACATCCTCTTGCAGATGGACTGGGCTTCGATGAGGAGCCCTTTGTGGATTTTATCTGCCGTAGAAAATGTTCTTGGCAACGGCGCCAACAGACTCGATCACAGTCATGTGCTTGTTTAGTATTCACAGTCCTCTTTGCAGGCAAGTTAGAGTAACAATACCATGAACACACAGTACTGTTAATGTACTCTTACTTACATCAATGAAGGCTTACTGTAGATCCTTTCATGCAACTAAACAGATGTTAGCAGATGGATGTGCACACATAAAGACTTTTGTCTGCTGTGGGAAAAGGGCTGAACAGAGCAGCCATCTGGGTTTTAAAGCAGGTGTTTATATAAGACTGTGATTTTCTCCTCGATCTGATATCAAATAGATGTGAGGCTCATTTACAGCTTTGAAACTGTTTTATGGAATCATGTGAAGTGTAACAAACAATTATTTAGACATTATGCCAGATCATACAGATAGAAAACACTGATGTGTACATTCAGGATGCTCCCAGCACAAATGCACTTGGAGCATTTTTTACTTTTCTCTTCAGGCTGCCCCTCCCTCTAAGTGTCCAGTCCAGTTTTTCTCTGTCCATATTTCTCTCTGCTTTGCTGGCTCACCAGTCAGAGGAGTTTTCCTTAGTGTATGTCTCCCACTATGATCTGCAGGCGAGGAGATGTGTTGCTTTCCTCATGGCACCCTGGGGTGCCAGAAGCTCGCCGCAGGACAGGAACTGCAGTATCAGGGCAGACCTCTACACAGGAGTGCAGTTTTGTGTGTGTGTGTGTGTGTGTGTGTGTGTGTGTGTGTGTGTGTGAGGGAGAGAGAGAGTACACATGTAGGCATTATCCTATTTGAGTACCAACCAGAATATTAACATTGTTATCAATTACAACTTACTTACTAGCTGACTTCAAGGCCTCAGGAATGGTCTTAAATTGTGTGTACATGTGCATTTGTGTATGATTGTGTGTGTGTGTGTGTGTGTGTGTGTGTGTGTGTGAGAGACACTATAAGTGCACATCAAGGTCTAAGGACTATTTTCCTGTCACATCCTATGAGGAACTGTTTCTGCAGCAGTCACATGTTCTTTGAAGATGCTTTTGAAGGCTAGTACTGGCATTGTTTGAATTGCAGCCAACCATTTGTACCAGTTATTTGCATGTGACAGAAATGAAACATAATGAATATGTGAATAAATGAAACACGGTTTCATTTGATTTTTATTTTTGGCAGTCAGGATCAAGAAACGCACTACTGAATTTCATGCAAATGCAATTCTAAATGGGTTAGTTATCCCTGAAAGTTTCAGTCACTATCAGCTGAAACTCCACTGAAGTTCATAGCAGCACCCAAAACACAGTAAGTTGCTGTTGTACTCAGGCAGTTGAAAATCAACAGAAGACACACAACCAAAAGAAAACATGATCAAAACAAGAAAGTCGGGTAAATATCGCATTGTTGTCATTAACAGTGTAGGTCATTACCTTATTATTGTTGTTGTTAAGGTGAATAAACAAAACAACACACCAATCTAACCTACGTTATTTTTAACTGTCATTCTCTGCTGTAACATGTCATAAAAAAAAGCTTGCAGGATCCCCAGCAACATGGCTTTGACCTTCAGTGTGCTTCAAATGGGGGTCATGAATAACACATAATGCTCACTTGCTCAAGCAACACACTGATAGCCACAGATACACATCACCTTCCCTGTCCATTAGTGCAGTGCTTTCCCCAATGCTGCACACACACCCCACTAACAATGTCATATAGGAAAAGACCTCTGGACACTCCACTCTATTACCCCCCCCCTTCCCTCAGGTAAATCCCTCACTATCAGACCAGCCTGTGGACATAAAGCCAGTGTCCTGCATGCCTCTGTCATACTGTAGCTGCTTCGGGATTTCTTCCCCAGCTTTATATCTAGGTGTGTTTATAAGCAGTAAGCCAGCCGGAGACAGATCAGATTAGCTGGGGCATTAACAGTGCACTGGAGCATAGTTCAGGGGCAGCCTGAGAGCTGCGATAGACACAAGAGCACCGCTGCCCATCAGCAGTGGGTCGGTGGTAACAGCCGGGTGATCAGGATGACTGATAACAGTGGGCTGGTTGTTATCTGGGGAGCAGCGACCTTGAGTGGTAGCCGCTTGACTCAGGAGACGCCCAGCAGACAACACAGAAGGGTGACAAATTAAAGGAAAAACCTGAATAAATGGGTGGAGAAAAATAATAAATACAGATGCTTCCACTCAGGTGCACTGCATGGTACAATTAAGCAATTAACATCTAGTCACACTCTGTGGCCTGCATAAAAATGCTGGGCAGGCCCAGTTGAATCTGATGTGGTAATAAGAGGAAAACAGCTAAGTGACTTTGAAAGAGGGTTCATTATAGGGGCAGAGACGACACAAGCTTCAGTCACAGAGACGGCTCAGCTGGCCAATGTTTCAGTCGGGACAGTGACTAAAGTGACATCTGCATTTAGACCTATGGGAAAGACTTCAGTAAATAGCGTTGGAAACATTTGATTAGTGTATTAGTGGGATATGTAAGGAAAAGCAGAAGAGCAACTCCTCCTCAGGTGATTGAGAGTGTCAATGCAGGAAGTGATCAGACTGTGTCAACAAGAACAGTCTGTCGACAATTACATAGAGAGGGATTATAGTAGGGTTGCAGTGCAGAAAACCCTCATTACAAAGATGAAAGCACACGTGAGGGTTCAGTGGTGCTCTGGTCTACAGAGATGTGGAAAAAAGCGGTATGTTCAGATGAAACATGCTTCACCATGTTCTCGACAAGTATGCAAGTGCATGAACTACACTAGGAGTTAAGGCCTGAAAGCTTGGAGCCTACATTGAAGGGATCCAGTGGCTCTGTTATACGGTGGGGAGCATTTTGCTGGTATGGTCTGGGTCCCTTTAGAGTGAGGGCTCACTGCAAATAATACAAAATTGTTCTGAGTCATCACCTTTATCCTATGATGAAACATGTCTATCCTGATGGGACCAGTCTCTTCCGGGATGACAATGCTCCCATCCACAGGCCACAAGAGGTCACTGATGGTTTGATGAGGATCAAATGGCCTTCACAGTCACCAGATCTCAACCCAGTTGCACCTATGGGAGATTATGGAACCACTGTCCCTCCCCATCATCAAAACACCAATTGAGGGAATATCTTTTGGAAGTATGGTGTTCATATCCTCCAGTAGAGTTCAGAGACATGTTGAATAAATGCCAAAGAACATTGAAGCTTTTCTGGTGGCACATTGTGGCCAAACACCTTATTAAGACACTTTATGTTACTTTTCCCTTTGATTTGTCACCCATCTGTATCCCTCCTGGCTGACCCTGGTTCCATCCCGGTTAAACTAGATTACGGTGAATCCTCTCCCCCTTGGCAAATTTCTGAGCTGCAATTAAATACTGCTGACTTATTTCAACAACAAAAAAATTAAATACATTTTAGTGTTCTTTAGACAGAAAACCTTTAACATAGAAGTCATACTTTGCTGGATTTATCAGAACAACTTCAGTATCAATATGATAAAGATATTATGAAGATTTTTCATTTATCTTAACTGAGACTTGCTTTACGCTTGACTTTTTTCCTCCAAATCATGAAGAAATATTTGTTCGTTTAATCTTCTGAAGCTCACACCTTTTGCTCAATTTGCTGTTATCTGCTTATAATGTTGTGGTTGATCAAGGAACTGAAACACTACCTACTGTTGCCCTTGTAATGAGATCAGCCCTAAAATGTGAAATCCTTGATGTAATTATGGGGTTGGAAAGCTTGTAAGTGGTAACGTGATAGAAAAGGCCTTTACTCCTGTTACTCAGGTTAACACTGCAATTTAACAAAGAGCATTATTAGATGAGTGGATAATGAGGTGCACTGCAGAGGTGTCTGCAGGCACATCATATGCGAGAGTGTGCAGGGTACAGAGACAGATGAGTGAAGGAGCGTGACTTGTAATAGACCTTGACAGATCAGTTAGTTAGCTGCTTGTAGCATCAACATGCACATGATGCATAATCACATGTCAGATAATTGTCTCTACCACATCAAAGACGTATAACAGAGGAACACACACGTGTCTGTGTGAGAGAGATAATATAAAGAGTTTCATTCAAATATTAGGCCCCAGATTATTTAAAAAAATATATATAATGCATGATAATGCACTCTGACACACTTTGATGAATTGATTACTGATTAGAAATTCCATGAAAATCTTAGTTCCCTTAGCTAAGAATTGAATTGAAACCCTGAGTTTACAACAGAGCTGTTATTGTGCATCATATTACATTAAGCTCTATGCAAAGTGGACTACATAAGCATATATAGCTATATATTGATGTAAATTGCTGAAGCTATTAATTAATCTGTACTTTATAATTTTACCATTTAATTGTTGTAGATTATAGTTTTTCCAGTATACAATTATATATCTCTTAAACCACTTGCCTTCCTGCAGGGAACCTCAGTAGCAGTGGCTGATGAAAGAATAGTATTACACTCCCTACAAAACTACACAGCTATGCTGGGCATTTGAACCAGTATCCTTATCCAGACCACATTCACAACAAGCTTGTTTTTCTAATGTGGTTGAAACATGCCAGTGTGAATTATGACTCATGTGAAAGGCCACTTCTTAAATGAAAGACATCTTATTTTGGATTGAATCTTTTTAAATGTAAAACTACAAATTAGGTGTATTTAAAATGAGTAATTTATGACTTCATTAACTTCAAGAAAAGACCAAAGAGTTCCAAGAACATTTGATGAGCCTCCAGCACAGTATATACCATAGTAACATTGGAATGACATAATTAAGAAAGTATAAATGGCCCAGTATAAATGAGTAAAGCCAGATAATTAGAGCAGAGATCAGACAGAGAATGTTTATATGTCACTATAACACATGTTACATTAATAACACCGCTTTATTAATTGATTTTTGGCTTATAAACAAGGCTTTTTTTTAAGATGAAAGGTGCTGTAAAAGCAGTAAGTTGCTCAAATACTTGAATATTTAAAAGTGTAAATAGCTGAGCTGGCGATGTAGTTGTTGTGCACTTGTGTTAAAAACTTGAGACTTGAGAGGTGGTCTTTGAGCCACTCGTGCTGATCGAGTGATACAGTAGAGTAAATCCAAGTTAATGAGTTCCCATATATAATAAGATAATGAAAATTGGTGAATGGATTTCTCTTCGGTAAAACTGGCACATATGAGACTTGTGGTAAAAAGGCCAGTAAACTTTTACTCTCCCTTCCCTGAGATGATTTTCCTATATGAAGAAGTGTCTGGGAGTGTGTACCTTTCTCTGTGTGTGTGTGTTCAAGTTTCCTAAATGCCATCTATTTTTGCTCAGCAGACGGCCTGACCACAGTGGATTTAGTGTAAGCAGCCAAACTCGTCCCCATGGGTTTCCACTGGGACTGGTGGTGTTGACTTTGCCCAGGATGCCAAGGGAATGCTGGGAAAGGATGAGGGAACAATCTCACTGGTGTTGAAATGGAGGTGGGGGATGGCATAGAAGGATTTTGTGACCACTGCGCTAGTCCCAGGGGATGGTTTGGAGTTGAACTGGGTCCCAGTCTGAACTGGCCTCAGATGGTTGGCTTTGAAGAGTCGGTAAACTCAAAGGTGGCAGATTGTGGAAAGGGCAAGAATGTAAATGTGACTGTGACAAATGTAACCTATAGGAGTAATCTCAACAAACCACAGTTTAAGTGCGACCTCCAGGAATATTTAGCTCTCCCAGGATTTCTCTTTAGGATCCATCAGCCCTCCCAGCTACAGCCACAGCCTTCCAGCCCCTTAGACAGGGAGAAAGAGAGAGATATCGGTAGAGAGACAGAGAGAGACTGAAATAGAACTGGAAATAAAGGGAAGAGAATGACATAGACCGGCCGAACCCAGACAACCTCTGTGCCCGCTGTGCTTAGCCAGGTGAATATTGCATGGGACAGTGCACAGTGATTAATGTCAGGCCATGTAAGGTGCTTGGCCGGGTTGATCTAATGTAGGTACACACACACACACACGCACACACACACACACACAAACACACACACACATACGTCCCATCACTTTTAACAAGCCATAGTCATTGAGATACAGCAGGGCTACTTCAGAGCAACCACTCTGGGGACAATTAGGCCTGGGAACATTAAATTAGCAGGGATCTAAAGTCATGCTCTGTTGGAGCTGTGGCTATTGCATGCTGGGATTCGACTAGGTAACACAGGCAAAGAGAAACTCCTCATGGATATACTGTGTGCTATCTGATATTGCTGTACAGGGTAAGAACATTATTTTACACCAATGTTAAATTTTGCAGTTACATTCTGTTTTTTCAGGGCAGTCATTAGGTTTTGGACTCAGGAGGCAGGTGTTAGCCACAATAAATTTGTCAGGACATTATTTCTCTGCGCTATGCTAGCTGGCTAGTTGTGATTACTTTCTTTTTTTATGTAATTTATTAAAGTGGGACCTCCCAGGCTACATCATCTTCTAGTTATGCATCTACTGGAGAATCTGTAGCTATAGCAACAGATATATTGCCCCTGGTAGATGTTTAACTAGAGCAGACAGCAGGGAGAGCCACTTTATTACACCTTGTGCTTTATGATTTACAGTATCATTGTGGTTTATATTACAGTAATGTTTAGGGAGCAGTTCAGAAATCTGTGCTTCAGGAAATCTTAGCTGTCTGGGGTCATATTCCTCCTGCAAAAGCTTTCTACAAAGTATCACAGTTTGAGCTTCAAGTCTGGAGTCAGATTTATTGTGAAATGCTTTTATCGAACAGGCTTATTACAAAGTTCTTTTGCAGATGTAAACAAGAAAGAAGATTGCAGACTGTAAGATATGAGAGCAGCTTTGTGTGTGAAGATGTGTACATGTGCAGTTTGTGCACCTGCATCAAACTACTATTACTTTTAACAAGTCTTCTTACTGGAGGTGTCACAGGAAGCACACTGCCACTTTGAACCTGAACAGCCCTTAACAGACACTGAACACGACAGTTCAGGGAAACAGAAAACAACGTGTTAGAAATGAGGTCGCTCAGCCCAGACCCTCAGATGATGCTGCTTTTTGTGTCGCTCCATGTAGAAGTCGGCTGATATTGTCCTTTTAGGGAATGTACATAAAAAGTGTCATCCACCTGTGATGAAGAATATTTCTACTTTCAGAAAGTAGCTGAAATTCCTTAGCAATGCAAAAGAATTTTCATTTTCTCATTTTAAATTTTAATATGTGAGATCTAAGTTTATTTGCTTGTAGCTCTTGATCACTGGTGCTGTAGTGTTTTATAAAATATTGCTTGTCATTTACACAGCATGCTAGTTAACATGACACATTTTTTCAGAGTGTATATTCGTTTGATAAACGTTCTGTTTATGATGCTCTTTTCCTTGTCGAATTTGTGTACCAGAGAAATCTTCCCTGGAATCACCAAGGAGGCAGCAAGTGTCTGCACATGTGAAAGCTTTCATGAAGTGCGTTGAATCTCTGAAAAATAAGCATCTGTCCCAGTGTTTCATCCAAGCAGTAAATAGATTGTAGTGGGTCACAAATTTTATCTGTGTGAGTTTTATGCGTCATTAGTGTCTCTGCTGTTGTTTCACAGATTATCAAAACTTCCAAGAAAAAATTTACTTTATAAATGAAATGATCGGCCTTCAAAATCTCACAGTGGTTAAACCCTAGAAGAGGGATTGTAACTCGGCTCTGTCAGGGGTCAGGTTTCCTGGTTACCACTGTGTCCGGAGGCTGGCAGCTGTCTGGTGCACGGTGCTGTGTTACATGAGGGGCTTTAAGGACGTAGGGATCTTGTGTTTGTTAGGGAGAATGGAAGAGGGTAGCAGTCCTCAGCCTTCACTGAAAAGAGGAGCCTCCTGTAGTTGTGAGAGGTCTTTTGTTTGGAGGCCTGCGTGTTTTGACAGGCCTGAGAGGGAGTAAGACAATAGAGAGGCCAGACGTATCCTGATGCCATCCTGCAGTAGGCTGCTACGCTCCACTCGTATTGTTCTCCGCTGTCTTTACTAATGTTTCATTCTCTGCTTGTCACAGTTGTATCAATTTGTTTTAGTTAATTAGCGCTTCAATTAGCACCTATTTAATTTGATTCCATTTAATCATTGCTTGGCTTGAGGAATGTGTTTTCGCATGTGCGTTCCAGTGTGTAGTTCATCTCATTTACATGCTTCTGTTGTATCTCTGAGTGTTCTTCTTTTGGGTTTGGGTTTTCTCATATGTGTGCACAGTGCCAACTCATATATACTTCTGTGTATTTAGGCATGTGGTCTTCTGTGTGTGTATGCATGTGTGTCTCCTCGTGCTGCTGTGATGAAGTGCTTGTCCACTTGGCGGCGTCGGAACATTTAAGTGTAATCTTTACCACTTTAGCCCATTATGGTCACTACATTAATGGGATCTGCCGAGGCCCCTGCCCCTGTTTTCATAGCCCTGTGCCTGGGGAGGGGGGGGAAGTTGGCGACTTGCAAAGCTGGACATTAACTCAAACGGATTAAATGGGATTAGTGATGTCACTGAGACAGATGTGATCTTTGCAGCCACAGCTTTCCCTTTCTTTCTCACTGTGCTCAGTTTTGCTGTGATACAACACTGACCCCTGCTGCATTAGAGTGCCATTGCACCCACATACATGTTGAGTTGGTGAATGATGCTGTGTTAACCCTTTGCCAGACTGCATCGCATCGTCCATTGGGGGTCACTGTTCCCATTTGAAAAAGATAGGGGGAGGCTTCTCCTCTCTATTTCTGCCATTTTGACTGTCTAATATAAAGCATGTTGGGGTTTGCAATATTGAGCCCGGGTGGTGGGTCTTTTACAGGTTCCATCAACATGTTTCCTGCAGCGTCGTGTAATGGATGCTTAATGTGGCTTCAAAATATTACCATGAAAACAGCATCGCCGGAGATAATGAAATGCTGCTGGAACACAGAGGCTCATGGGTGGGTTATATATGCCAGCACCATTGCTCATATTAGCTCATTAAAACAGAAAGCAGCGCTGCTATACAAGGTCAAATGTATCCATATCAGTCAGAAATCTCCTTGCATCAAGCACGTCCTACAATTACCATAACAGCAATGTAAGGAGAGTCTCTTAAACAGGGTGTATTTAAAATAAAAAAATCAGATTCAGAATGAGGCTCTGTGCGATTTAATGGGTTGTGATTTAGGGGATATTGTTCAGACTTATATGCCTTGGAGCGGGCAGCATGTGTTTGGTTCCTTTCTTCCTCTTTTAAAGGCCATTCACACAGTAGCAATTGAACCAAGGGCTATAATTGTGTTTTCATGTACTATAGATCCTGTCATTAGGCCCCTTGGTCTGCAGGCAGTTATATGATGACAGCTGACAAGGGGGCGCGGCTCCTTTGAGGAAGAGGGGGGGACCACACGCACAAAAGCCACAATTACTTCCTGGATGGTCCCCAGAGCTCAGCGGTTGGAGTGTGTATGTAAAATGATGTGGGAGAGGCCATTTGCAAAACAAAAAGAGCCGAGGTGGTGGTGGTGGGGGGGTTAAGAATGATTGCTTTTGCACAATAGAGCATGTACACCCTCAGGCGGAGGGGTGGGGGGGTTCAGACTGGGGGTTGACACGCCCCCCAGCAGTCCCTGAGGAGCTGGATCCAGATGGGGTGTGGTTCTTGTGGTTGAGGAAAGATGGTCAGGGTTCATCCCCCGGTCCCCAAGGGGAGGAGTTGGCTCAAGGGGTGGAACTCTCAGGATAATATGGGTGTGAAGCACCCAGTATGTTCAGTCTGAAGTCAAAGGGTCACATAGTGTGGTGTGGGGGGGCACAATTATTATTGCACAACTTATTATTTGCAGGTTCAACATTTAGTGTTTCAAAAGTGTTGAGAAATTCATTCAATTGAAGTGAAAGATTGGTAGTTGGCAATTGGTGGAAAGTTTGGTAGACCTCCTTTCACAACCAAATTTGTCAGAATGAGACACAAAAGAGTCTTTCAGCGCCCAGTGAGTAACATCAGGGTGTATTTGTAAGGTGTGACGTGTGACTGAAGGCAAAGGCCAGACTTGAGCTGTGACACTGAACCTTCGACATAACAACATCACCAATTGGTGGTGCGTCATTGGTGCAGTGAGCTGTGAGCACGTTCTGCAGGGTCACAAAGCTGAATTAGCCTGGTCGCTCTCAGTTTAATTAATGAGCCGGTAGTGGTAGTATAATTGCTCTTCAAAGTGGGGTCCCCTCTGACGCCGTTGTAGAGCAGCACTGTACACACCAGTCTTGTTTCAAATGCTCAGGTCAGCTCCCACAGGTCTCATCTTTAGCAGCACCCCCCAAACCGCCAACTCCAACCTCCGCCACTGCTGCAGCCACAGAGGGATACATTCAACTGGTACTGGCGCGCATTAAATATTCAGCAGCCATTTTTCCGACGTTTGAAATAATACCTTGAAATGTTAATGTGCTCTTACTGCTTGTTTTAAGTGGAAGGCATCCCAAGGTGCTGTGTTTAGACTGCGCCGGTGCAGGGGGCCCTGTGCTTAAACTGCTGTTGGTGTGAAAGTAATACGCTACACTGGAGAATTACCACAGCCAGGCACTTGGGTCAAGAGGAGAATGCTATTCTTAGTGGCAGTCCTCCCACCTCCCAGCTCTGCTCAAAAATCCTCATATGACTCACATATACGTGAAGCACACACACACAGACCTACATGCTTTCACGAATGCAGATACACACACACACACATGTAGATATGGATGCACACACAGTTATATACTGTAAATATCTATCTCACACACATAAACCTAGATGCTGCATACACATACTGCATGTCACCTCTGACATTGATTTTCATTAGATACACAATGGTTGGCATGTTGACAGTTTCACCAGCGTCCTTGCTTCTAAATGTGTCTATTATTGGAGGATTACACTAGCCCAGGATTTATACAGTGACAGGCCATGAACTGATATCCGCTGCCATTAGCCTGACCTCACCCAATAGGTGCCTCTTCAACCTGATCCTGCCAGAGACATAGTGATGTTATCAGGCCCGGTGATGCCTCCATCACCTGATACACCCCGTGGATTAGTAAGGGACTTGCCACCGGCTGTTCTGTGGTGAGAAAGCATTACGGTGTACCTGCAGAAGCTGACATGCCTCAATGGAAATATTAATGCTGAGCTAAAAAAGGCCAGGTAGTGAGGTTTGCATATCAAGCAAGTCAAAATTGTGTTTTTTTTATTTGTCAGGTAGACACACACACTCACACTCACACACTTGTTCAGATTTTCTTTCCGCTCACAGTCAGATGCAGCAAGCCTTGGAGAAGAACTCACACTTGGCTGCACAGTTCCCCCATGTGCCTGTGCCCTTCAGACCTGACAGAAAGGCATTAAATATTAGTGGCGTTTTACAGCGGGTTTGTAACATGGTTATTCCAGTCAGTGGGCTTGCCTTCCCAGTGTCTGTGCCCACTGCGGGGCTTTGGTTTGACAGCACTGGGACAAAATGCTAGCTTGAGGGAGGCTAACCTGCCTGCGAGCCTTGGGCAGTGAATACATGCACACTCACACACACAATGTGGAAATGTTAGCATGAGTGGGCACATGAAATTTCATACATTGCCATACTGCAGAAATGTGCAGATTCATGTGCACATGCCTATATGTATAGAGATGAGAAATGAGCATAAAGCTACTGTATATTTTAACCCACATGCTACAGTCATGCAAAAACACGTCACAGATGTGCATACAATCGATATACATGATATGAGCAAAATAAGAAGAATAACAAGAATCTCTACTGTCAGATGACGTTCAATTCAACAGCTTTAAAACATTTTTTCATATGTTAATTATGACAAAATTTTACATCAATATAAAATAAGATGAAATGATGAAGTTATGACATTTTATATCTAGCAACAATCAAAGGTCAACTTCACGGTTACATGATAATGTTCTGCAAATGCCCTTGATGCCTTTTATTAAATCGGTCTTCACCACATATATTGTAGGTGTACAACATCAAGGGAGTGATTCTAGTTCTCATTGCAACACTTCTTTCTGTTCTTATTTATGTAGAGCCTTGACTTGTACCCACTATGTGCTCAGAACAGCTCATGTCATAGAACAGACAGGAATAGTTATATCAGTCAGGTATAGTGACCAGAGCCGTCTTTATAGTTGAGTTTTTGGTTTTTGTGTGGGCATTTAATTACCAGCCAAGAGCCGAGGCGAGTGTCCAGGCCAGGTCGGGTCCTGGCATGTTTGTCCAGAGACCACTGAAAATAAAGTGCTGCCATCCTTAGTCTGTATTGCATGTTTTTCAATTAACACCAACAATGGAGTAATAGGGGGCACCACAGGCAGGGGCAGCTGGGATATTAGTTAGCTATTCAGCGAGCATCGCTCGCTTGTCTTGCCACATGACAACCTCGCTGACATGTCTGGCCTTTGGGTGGCGCAGAGGGGCTTGTCGCAGCAAATGACAGTGACCTCCCCTGTGCCCCGCT
>NW_019525496.1:4371057-4371556 GCF_002814215.2 Seriola lalandi dorsalis
TCTCTGACAGGGCCCGGAGCTGACTAAAGTGATCCGGAGCTACAACAAGATGGCGGTGGTGTTGCTGCAGTACGAGGCGCTGCACCTGCGGGGGTGGAGTCGAGCTGCAGAGAGCACGCCACGCTGTCTGAGCGCCGCCCTGCTGGTCCGACATGAAAGCAGCGAGGTACGGCAGATGAGTGGATGAGGGAAGGAGCCTGCAGATGGCTCAGTGTTTGTACGACAGGTGTAGTGATGAAGAACTAACCCACAATCCTCCACCACGTCCCATGACATCAGCTGACATCACAGGGAATTCGTTTAGGAATTCATACGTACATGTTCCAAAGCTGGATCTTGTGTGATTTTAAACTGAGTTTTCTGACATCTGGAGCAGAACCCAGATGTTGTAGCTTCACTAACATTTTCTAAAATAAATGTCGAGGCTTTTATTCTTCTTCTTGTCTCAGTTAAACTCCAACACATCCCTCACAGATCTAAACTCCCCGTGTCGTGGGAG
>NW_019525496.1:4372876-4374415 GCF_002814215.2 Seriola lalandi dorsalis
GTCCTCCTGCTGTCTGCTGGTCCTGCCTGAAGACCCCGCCCCCCCTCAGGACCTGCTGCTGCAGGCGGACGCCACAGTCCACGCCGCTGCTGTCACCCTCAACTGGTACCACTGCTAACGCTAACGCTAACACTGCAACGCCTGGCTTATACACTACAGCGTGTGTGTGTGTGTGTGTGTGTGTGTGTGTGTGTGTGTGTGTGTGTACAGGCAGAGTCAACAGGTAGAGAAGTACGTGTTCGAGCTGATTGAGGAGCTGAAGAAGAAGATGAAGCCGACAGAGACTGTTAATCTGGAGGTAACACACACGTACACAAACACACACACACACACACACAGAAGATAACTGGGTCAAATTTAAATTGTTTGTTATTCATTCATTAGTTTTTCCTCCTTCCTTCTCCTCACCTTGTCTCCTTGTCTCCTTGTCTCCTCGTCTCCTCCCCTCTCCCCTCCACTCTTCCTCCTCCTCCTCAGGGAGCTCTCCACTGTCTCCACCCAGACTCCAAACAGAAGACCCGTTGTCAGTCTTGTCTTCCTTGTCGTTTCTACAACCTGATTGGTCAGCTCTGTTATCGCAACACTGAAGCCCTGGTCAAAGGTCAGTCCTCTTTCCTTCCATGTCTCCTTCTCTTCCATGTCTCCTTCTCTTCCACATCTCCTTCCCTACCATGTCTCCTTCTCTGTCATGTCTCCTTCTCTTCCATGTCTCCTTCTCTTCCACATCTCCTTCCCTTCCATGTCTCCTTCTCTGTCATGTCTCCTTCCATCCTTCTTGTCTTCCCTCCTTCTGTTTTCTCAGTCTTTACTTCCAGAGTGTGAACATTCATCTTCTTTTCTTCTACATCATAAAGTCTCAGATCAGCTGGATAGAAAAAACAAACTTTCACTTTATTTACAGTGTTTTGTTTTTGTTTACAAAATGTGTCCAGAGACAAATAACAGGCCTGATTTCTGTTTCCTTCCAGCCACCAAATCCTCTCTGGAGTCCCTGAGGAGGAGACTTCATGTCCTCAAGTACCAGCCGTCCTCGTCCTCCTCCTCCTCCTCCTACAGCCAGTCAGCTCCTCCTCCTCTCTTCAGAGCCTCCATCCAGCTGGCCATCCCCAACATCGTCCTCAGACCCGGTCTGGACGACATTCAGGTGCTTTAATGAACCTGCAGTAACGTGTCACAGGTGTTACCACCTGAAGAAGGGGAACTGGGAGCAGATCCCTGCAGCTGGTTAACATCTGGGTTTGGGTGTCTACATACTTTTGGCCATATAGTGTATGTCTTAATCGGCCTCTTGACTTTTACCACCTGTTTAATATAATCCAGTTTAACTGAACCCGGTCTCTAGTTCTTATTCATATCTTTTCTCTGGAGTCTTGATTTTAAGTATAAACTGCTGGTTATAACGTGTGTGTGTGTGTGTGTGTGTGTGTGTGTGTGTGTGTGTGTGTGTGTGTGTGTGTGTGTGTGTGTGCATAAAAGGAGGGGTTGTGGGTAATGCTATTTATGGGATATTACACATTGAAAATGCAAGCTTTAACTGGA
>NW_019525496.1:4374701-4375248 GCF_002814215.2 Seriola lalandi dorsalis
TGGCTCCAACAGTGAGTCAGTCCCCATAGACTCCCATGTTAAAATGTCCAACTTTACAGCAGAAATAAACATGTTTACAGCCTGGTACAAAAACTGTTTTGGTCTCTAGAGCTAATTTCCTCCTTCATGACACCTGTTTATATAACTCACCTGTTTATATAACTCACCTGTTTACATTTTAAAGTTATGGAGGGTTGAGGGCGTGGCCTCTTTGAGTGACAGGTGGATGAACGTATGTTTGCCACAAACTGACATGAACTGAAGTCTCAGCTCCACACAGGCCCCTCCTCTTTGACCATAAGTTTGCACTGTAGACCTTAAAACAGCAGCTCCACCAGTGTGTGTCTCATTCTGTTGTTGTTGTTGTTGTTGTTGTTGTTGTTGTTGTTGTTGTTGTTGTTGTTGTTGTTGTTGTAGGTTGGTGATCCAGCTGAGCTCCGTCGTGTCGTCACTGAGAGCTCAGGCTGCTGAGACTCTGAATGAACTCGCTCACTTCTCTACTCTGTGGAACCAGGTCAGTGTGTGTGTTGTGTTTGTGTGTCAGGTT
>NW_019525496.1:4375268-4378164 GCF_002814215.2 Seriola lalandi dorsalis
TCTCTCTCCCAGGTGGAGCAGGCGGCGGTCCGCGATGCAGGAGACGACGTCCCGGTGAAGCCGCCGGTGCTGAAGCCTCTGGACAGACAGCTGGCAGAACATAAAGACGTCACCAAGTCAGTCCAGCACCACACTGATGTTTTATATCACAGGTTCATATCTCTTGGGTTCCTGGCAGTTTGTAGTTTGTCAGACTTACAGTGGAGTTGGTGCTGAATAAAGGAAGTGATGCATGTGGGCTGGGGACGGTTTAAAAGGACAGGAGTGAATGCATAAAAGAATCATCCAAATTTCAAATCAGATTCCAGAGGATTATTTAGGCTGGAAATGTTCAAGTAAAAAACATTCTTAGTAAAAACGTCTTGTGTAATGTTCTCCCTCCAGGCCTCTAAAGACTGTTCCCTCTATAGTACATCAGATATTCAGGAAAAGCTACAGATAAAGTTTTGGTCAACCACAGACTGTAGATACATACAACCGTGGTTTGAGCTAATGCTGACGCTAGCATATTAGCATGCTAATTTTGGCACGACAACCCCAAGGAGGTGTTAGTTCACAGTAACACCAAGCGTCAACCTTAGAGGCTGAAACCAGCAGCTGCAGTTCCTCTAACGACCACTAGAGTCTGGCTCCAACAGTGAGTCAGTCCCCATAGACTCCCATGTTAAAATGTCCAACTTTACAGCAGAAATAAACATGTTTACAGCCTGGTACAAAAACTGTTTTGGTCTCTAGAGCTAATTTGCTCCTTCATGACACCTGTTTATATAACTCACCTGTTTATATAACTCACCTGTTTATAGAACTCACCTGTTTATATAACTCACTTGTTTATATAACTCACCTGTTTACATTTTAAAGTTATGGAGGGTTGAGGGCGTGGCCTCTTTGAGTGACAGGTGGGTGAGCGTATGTTTGCCACAAACTGACATGAACTGAAGTCTCAGCTCCACACAGGCCCCTCCTCTTTGACCATATTTGAATTAGCTGGGAGTTAGGGGGCGGAGTCAGGCACTGCCAAGATGGCGACGGTACAGCAGCTCACTCTGAGTTTCAGAAACCTGAGGGTGACATCATACGGTCTACGGTTTAAACAGGAGAAGAAACGAGGAGACAGAAGTTTGCACTGTAGACCTTAAAACAGCAGCTCCACCAGTGTGTGTCTCATTCTGTTGTTGTTGTTGTTGTTGTTGTTGTAGGTTGGTGATCCAGCTGAGCTCCGTCGTGTCGTCACTGAGAGCTCAGGCTGCTGAGACTCTGAATGAACTCGCTCACTTCTCTACTCTGTGGAACCAGGTCAGTGTGTGTGTTGTGTTTGTGTGTCAGGTTTTTGTTGTTGTTGTTGGTGTTGTTGTTGTTGTTGTTGTTGGTGTTGATGTTGATGTTGTGTGATGTGTTCAGGACCCAGAGGAGCAGGTCCAGGCCTTTCTGCAGTCCGACCCTTCACAGACTGAGTTCAGCTCCCAGATCTCCTTCTACTCTGTGAGTCCAGTTTATCACAGTGAAGCTGTTACTGAGTGTTATGATCAGGATCTGATGATCAGGATCTGATGATCAGGATCTAATGATCTAATGATCAGGATCTAATGATCTAATGATCCGGATCAGATGATCAGGATCTAATGATCCAATGATCAGGATCTGATTAACTAATGATCTGGATCTGATGATCAGGATCTAATGATCCAATGATCAGGATCTGATGAACTAATGATCTGGATCTGATGATCAGGATCTGATGATCAGGATCTGATGATCAGGATCAGATGATCGGGATCTAATGATCTAACAATCAGGATCTGATGATCAGGATCTAATGATCTGGATCTGATGATCAGGATCTAATGATCAGGATCAGATGATCAGGATCTTATGATCTAAAGATCAGGATCTGATGATCAGGATCTAATGATATTGGGTCCTAAACCAGTAAAGCTGATTTGTTGTCTCCACCCGTGGGTGCTGTCCCCACAGAAGCTGGAGGTGCAGATTTCCGAGCTCCCGGCGTTCTGTACGGTGGGTTCGGTCCTCTTCGACACCGAGCAGCTGAAGCTGGCGCTCACTCAGGAGTGTCGTCTCTGGAAACGGGCCTTCGGCGCCGCGCTCCACCGCCGGGCGTCCGCTGACATGGATGACATCTTCTCATTCGTGGACGGGCTGACGAAGCGTCTGCAGCGTCCAATCACAGACCTGGAGGACGTCCGAGGAGCCATGGCGGCGCTCAGAGAGGTCGGCCAGCGCCTGATTGGCTGTCTGGGTTCAGTTTCATCATTCATTCATTTGCTCACTCTTAAATTCACTTCACATTTGAATTTATCTGTTTCTCTTCTTTATAAAGGGCTTCACTTACTCATTTACACATTCATTCATTCATTCATTCTTTTAATTTGTCAGCATCTTAATTCAGTCATTAGCTTTTCATTCTTACATGAACTTATTATTAATTCACCCTTTCATGTCATAATTCAGTTGTACATTTGTATTAATACATATATATTTTTACAGTAATTTAAAGTATTTCTTCTAGTAAAACTAAACCAATAATAGCAGATTATAATCCGTTCACCTGTACCATCCTTCACTCATTCATCTCCTCACTCTTTACTGTTTGAGGTCCGGGAGGCGGAGGTCCGTATCGACGCCACCATCGGTCCGGTGGAAGAATCCTTCGCTCTGCTCAACAAACACGAGCTGCTCTTCAACGACGGGAACGCCGAGCGCGTGGACGGCCTGACGTACGCCTGGAACAACCTCAACGCCCTGGTGAGGCGGAGGGAGGAGTCAGCGAGTGTTATGTCAACGAGAGGTCGTACAAGTGCAGGAATACACCTGTATGTGTGTGTGTGTGTGTGTGTGTGTGTGTGTGTGTGTGTGTGTGTGTGTGTGTGTGTGTGTG
>NW_019525496.1:4378840-4379936 GCF_002814215.2 Seriola lalandi dorsalis
GTTCCTGTTGTAGCGTCCCCTTCAGAGTAAAACCTCTAGTCGTTTCTCTGTCTGGGTTTCCAGGATCAGGAAGCTCCCGAAGGCGCTGAAGGAGTGGCAGGCCTTCGGAGACCTGAAGAAGACCATCGATGACTTCACTGAGACCTGCCCTCTGCTCTACATGATGGCCAACAGGGTAGGAGTTTTCGTGTTTAAAGGTTTTACTGCAGTTCTGTGACTTTATTTCCTGGACTCAACAGAGACCTGCTTTCAAATTACAGATTTTTTAATTCTGTCCTCTAAAGCTGTGACTTCCTGTGTCCGTCAGGCCATGCTGCCCAGACACTGGACTCGTCTCAGTGAGTTGACTGGTCACAGTTTCCAGGTGGAGTCGGACAGTTTCTCCCTCAGAAACATCATGGAGGCTCCGCTGCTCAAACACAAGGAAGACATCGAGGTACTGACGAATCGGTTTCTCGGATCTCGGTTCAAAGAACTTCATAAAATCCAGCACACCTCATTTTTAATTCATTTTATCCTGATACAATAATCCATGTTCTTCCTCCTGGGCAGTTTATATTCCACAGAGTTTTCCAAACTTGATAATAAAGGTGATTTAATCTTCAAAAGTTGGGAATTACCTTGAAAAGCCTGGAAGAGTCTGGAATACTTCTGTAGAGATCAAGTTTAGGATTATATATTATGATTATTATAAAAATGATGACTGTAAAAAGTCAGAAAAGTCTGCGACAACCGAATGAATAATATAGAAAAGTCTGGAATTATTATGCAAGTGAGAGATGATCTTGAAAAACTGGTAATAACTTCACAAGCTGTAATCTTGAAAGGTCAGGGCTGACCATGAAATGTAATCCAGAAACACCCCCTGAATCCAGGCTCTGTAATAACCTGTGTGTGTGTGTCAGGACGTTTGTATCAGCGCGGTGAAGGAGCGCGACATCGAGGCCAAGCTGAAGGACGTGGTCGGCGAGTGGAGCGGCCAGACGCTCAGCTTCGCCTCCTTCAGGACCAGAGGAGAACTGCTGCTGAGAGGAGCCGACACCGCCGAGAAGGTCTCCATGATGGAGGACAGTCTGATGGTGCTGACGTCGCTGCT
>NW_019525496.1:4383925-4386233 GCF_002814215.2 Seriola lalandi dorsalis
CCTCTCTCTCTCTCCCTCCCTCCCTCCCTCTCTCTCCCTCTCACTCCCTCTCTCTCCCTCTCCCTCTCTCTCTCCCTCTCCCTCCCTCTCTCTCCTTCTCTCTCCCTCTCCCTCCCTCCTTCTCTCTCCCTCCCTCTCTCTCCCCCCCTCTCTCTCTCTCTCCCTCCCTCTCTCCATCAGGCTCATCTGCTCAGTCTGTTTGACAATGTTAACAGAGTTGTTTTCAGTGAGAAGATCTACGACCAGATTCTCAGTTTTCAGTCTCAAGAAGGAGAAACTGTGGAGCTGAGTCGACCTGTCCTGACGCAGGTACAGAGAAAAGACAACATTCATTTTCTCACCCGTTATCCTGCCTCACCCCAAACCTAATTTTAACATTATAGGTCCCATCTTTATTCTTCTTCTGTGTTTTATTTGAAGTGTTGATGCATCAGAAGATATAAAAACCATCTCAGTGTAGTTTCACATCTCCTCTCTCAGGCTTCTCTCTGCAGCTCTAGTAACAACAGGTCAGTGAGCCAATCAGAAGAGAGGAGGCAGCTTTAATTGTATGTCTTGTCTCTTCCAGGGGAACGTGGAGGTGTGGTTAGGACAGCTGCTAGCCGGGGTAAGACAGACCCTGCATACCATCATTCGTCAGGCCTACCTGGCCATCAGCGACCCGGGCCTGAAGCTGCTGGAGTTCCAGTCAGCGTTTCCCGCTCAGGTCGGCCTGCTGGGAATCCAGATGATCTGGACTAGAGATGCAGAGGACGCGCTCGTCCTCAGCAAGTCTGACAAGAAGGTGCTTTTATTTTTCAGATGGGAAATATGCCTTTCATTATCACATCCTCTCCTCTCACTGTCCTCCCTCTGATTGGCTGGCAGATCATGCAGACAACCAATCAGAAGTTCCTGGATCTCCTCAATGAGCTGATCGACATGACAACCAAGGAGCTGAGCAGGAACGAGAGGACCAAGTATGAGACGCTCATCACCATCCACGTCCACCAGAGAGACATCTTCGACGAGCTGGTGGGTGGACGGGGGGAGGGACACAGTTTAATACTGATCAGGGGGGTTAACAGTTTTCTGTAATGTCCTCTCCACCAGGTGCGTCTGAACGTGAGATCGCCGTCGGACTTCGAGTGGCAAAAACAGTCGAGGTTTTACTTCCTGGAGGAGACGGACAGGTGTGTCATCCAGATCACAGATGTGGAGTTCAGCTACTGCAACGAATACCTGGGCTGCACAGACAGACTGGTCATCACCCCGCTGACGGACAGGTACACAGACACCTGCTGACTGCTGGGTGACACATGATGCCACAGCTAAATAAATATACAGTATATATATATATGATATTAAAGTGGTAGTTGTGGTTATTAGACGTGGGGTTGTGTGAGGTCGTCATGTTCAGTCAGTGTGTTTCCTGCAGTAGGTTCAGTTTCCAGGAGCAGCAGGAGGACCGGTGCACTAGCACAGTGATGAGCTGCTGTGGGCGGGGCCAGCAGAAAACACCTGTTTTAGATTTTCACCTTTATCTTCCCATCAAAACAAAGTGAAGTTTAGCTCTCTCTGACTCACTCAGCTGACCTGCAGCTGCGGCGTAATACAGTGCGCTCCGTAGGCGCTTGTGCGTAGGAATACAGTTGTTCCCGAAAAATGTAGTACCAAAGGTGTCAGGTTTACACCACCTAAGACATTTAATACTGACACACAGAAGAGAAAGACAAGGGCGTTATTTCTTACTCGCGAGGAGAACGGACAGAGATTTGCTCAGTTACAATCTCCAAACCCGCTCTGAGCAAACTCCACCGTCTCCTCTCTTTTTATTATCACACAAAGAATTCCAAACATTCCTCCAGCAGCAAGACATTGTTTATCTCAAAGAGCTGAAGGTCATACCAAGTGTAACATAAAGGATGTCAAAGGTAATACAAAGGATAACATAATACAATGAGTGAATATAATCAATGAACATAATGAATGAATATGATGTGTGAATATGATGTGTGAATATGATATGGGGGTGATTGTGATACATGGTACAAATGTTTATTTCATGATATAGAAGTAGAACAGACTGATGTCCGCCTGTGGTCTCCTCCAACAGCTGCGTCCTGTTAAACAACTCATTACAAAAACAACTACATATATGGTTAGGGCAGTAAAACATGTTAAAGACACGTTAAAGATAAGACACATACTAACTTCAATAAATCAGAGCGTGTTCATGTTAAGGGCAAGGTACAGACTAACCACATATATGATCTGAACAGCAAGGCAGAAATGTTCTATTGTCAAATATGAGATAACTATATATATA
>NW_019525496.1:4388087-4388919 GCF_002814215.2 Seriola lalandi dorsalis
CCCATTTGGAGTCATTATGGCTGAAAGTTTCCTCCTCTACTGGGTTCGGTGTCTTATAAGTTCTTCACTGACTTTCAGGTCTATCCAGACTCTACACGTCTGAATCCACCCTATTATCAGTCTTTAGCTCACCTCCCCTATCGGAGTTTTCAACCGAAATGACCTTTTTACAATGAGTAAGATGAATCCAAGTTGATCTTTCTGCTATTTTTACCGCAGTGGGAGTCGTTATCAGCACCTGATAGGGTCCTTCCCACTGAGGCGAGTGCCAGTGTTTCTTCTTTATACTTTTTATTAGCACCCAGTCTCCTGGTTCCACTAATTGGATCACCTGTTGGGAGACAGAAGGATTTTCATCAGTTAGTTTTGTTTCTGTTTTTCTAATATTTTTCTCATGTAATCTGCTAGATTAGCTTCCTCATCTGTTTCCCATTGATTTTTAAACTGGGGTATTTTATAGGGTCTTCCAAACAAAGTTTCGTATGGAGTTAACCCTGTGGTGGACGTAATGTTTATATATAGTTTAACTAAGTCTAAGCACTGTGTCCATGGCCTTCCTGTTTCTTCAATGCACTTTCTTAACCTATTTTTAATAGTTCCACTAACCCTGCACTCTGTGGATGATAAGCACAGTGATGTTTTAAGTTGATATGGAACATTTTTCCAACCCTTTTTGACGACCTGGTTGACAAAATGAGTTCCATTATCACTATATATTTCTTCAGGGATCCCATACCTTGGTATGATATCTTTGCACAACGCTTTAGCCACTGTTAGTGCATCAGGGTGTTTTGTGGGAAAAAGTTCAATCCATTTTGAAAAAGCATCCACT